>NW_009259421.1:1876360-1910692 GCF_000687185.1 Egretta garzetta
CTGAGGGCTCCAGAGCTGGACACAGTACTCTAGGTGAGGTCTCACCAGAGCAGAGTAGAGGGGCAGAATCCCCTCCCTTGACCTGCTGGCCACGCTTCTCCCGATGCAGCCCAGAGTACGGTTGGCCTTCTATAATATCACAGCTCATCCCAATGATCATATGTTTGCTTGTGAGAGAAAGAGAAAACACACTTCTAAAATTTAAATAAGAATGTATATCACTACTCAAATAAATAGGTTTTTTTTTTTATTTTTAGGGGGAGCAGCCTTACTACAGTCAGAATATTGTGTATATTTTCTTTAGAGAAAGCATTTTCATAAGAAGGCTGTAGTTTGCTCCTAAAGCCGAATCAAAAAATAATTAATAAGTATGTATTAACATTCTGCACTCATGGGCATTTAGCTCAGTACAATGAGGCAAAGTAGGAACAACTGACAGCAAACTGATATGGAGACAAGCCAAATTTGCCATAGCCATTTTCTGCATATAGTGCCAGTTATCCTAAGTGATTCATACCTTTACCAAAACACCAAACATGAACATTTTTATGCGTAATGTGTTATATCTATCTACATTCATTTCTGTGCTGAAAGGCTAATTAAACTGGTAATTGTCATTCATATCTCTTGCTATTATATTTGTATTCAGAATTGCAATAGATGCAATCTGTGTGCATTCTCTTTTAATTCAAGTGGTTTAAAATTAATTTGAAGCCATATAATAGCAATCATACTCTAATTAGTGAGATAATCAATTAATAAGCTTGTAACTAACGGTTCTCATGTTGTAGATGGAGATTATTTCAACAGGGATGAAGCACAATCTCTGTATTAAAAAAATTTTGAAAGACAGTGAATCTATCTTACAGCTAGGAGATAAAGATACACCTGTTTGTTTAAGAGGTATCATTTTAACCCCTGCACTGTGACAGTGATTCATGTGGCTATAACCACAAGATTTCCATTAAAATAACAGCTCTCTGTGGCCAAAACAGCATGCCATTCTTAAAGTGTTCACAATTATACTCTTCAGTTAATACATGCAAAGTGATTCCATAAAGCCATTAAAGCAAATATAATAAATGAGTTCAAAACAACTGGTTATTTGTACAGGGAATTAATTGAAAGATGCAGGGAAGAAGTAGGGAGGAGGCTGAGATTAATAAACCTTAAAGGGCAGGCTCGTTGTGCCAAATGGCCTTTTCTCCTGTAACAGTAAACAAATTTTGATTTTAAACAATTTTAGACCTTCAGGTCCTGCATTAGCAATGGCATTGAGTTCCTTGGGGAATTGCTTGCACTGCTTTCCAGCCAGAAAATCCATGAAACAAACCCAAGAATTTGTGATCCACAGAATGAACTGGGGAAAATAATTTTTCTTTGTCAGCTTGATGGGCTACTTGCAAGAATACCTTTGGGTCATTCGTGTTGTGGCATCTTTAGCACCACATTAACACTACTATGAGGTGTACTGCTATTGACATGTGTCTTCAGATGTATTGCATCTCTTCCTTACAATAAATTTCTGCAGCTTATGCTGAACAGCCATTAACATGGGTCCCTACAGAAGTGCATCGAGCAAAAGGGAGACTTATTCATAAACCTTTTTTTTACTCTCTTTTCATCAGGACCTCTGGTTTTTTTCTGGTTTATATACATAATGAGTCTTATTTTTTTTCTGCTACAATCAGATTTTTTATATTCCAGGCTCTTCTGTGTCTTGGAGGGAATTAACCTTAAAGAAAGCTACAGACAGACAGATATACCTTGAAGGTCTGGCAGATGTAGGGGGTCCTGTCACAGTCTTGTATCAACTGAATGAAGTGGTTGTATGGGGAGGGTAAGAAAACAAACAAACAAAAATTCTAATTTTTTTTCTGGCTATAATTGTTAACTTAGCTAACACCAGTTAGTCACTGGACAAGGAGGAGACTCAGTGTAGACAGACCCAGACTGCAGAATTAGCTCCGAGGACCAGTGAGGTTATATTGTCTGGCCAAGCTTCATACAAAGTTTCTCTTTTCAGAAACTGAATCCAGATCAACTGGGTATCTACGAGTCCCTACATATACATACCACAATAGTAAACGAAGCAAACTGCCATTTTGATAATTCACTAACTAGCCAAGCTGTTTCATAAGTGCATGTTTTCTAAATTTGTATGATACCTTGAGGAAGCTCAACTTTCTATAGTCTCATTGCCAAGCAAGTGGGATGAGTCACCTTATCTCTAAGGGGTACCACTGGGCAACATAAAAACTTATATTGGATACACAATGCTTGGCTATTGATATTGCTCACAGCAGCTGATATTAGGGAAAGTAATTTCATTAATGACATTCTTGTAAAAAAAGATAATCCTCTTTGGTTTTGCTGAGAACAAATACTAATAAACTTCAATTGAGGGGATCTTCCTTACCCAGTTCTTTGCCATTAATTTAATCTCTGCATGTGTATGTCTTTTATAGTATTTATCACCTAAGTGCTATTAGCAGATTTATGGCAAAAAATCATTACGTTCCTATTTCTTGGTAATTCAACTTTCCTATTATATCAACACGTACTTTTGGATTTTTTAATTGTACAACCCACTACATAAGTATCCTCAAAAACAAACCATTCATACTAGTGAATCACAACATTCTACTGCCCCAGAATTGTCTTATTCATTCACCAGATTCATGGGAAATTCTGTTTAGAGGATACTAATTTGAAATGTGAGGCTGACCATAGAATTAATTTATGCCTTTTGGCATTTTTTTTCCTCTTGTAAACTTCTGTAGCCACATATTTAATAATTTTCTCTGACATATAATATACATTACCAAAGACAGATACTTAATTCTAATATCTGTAGACCAGAAGATCTCTCCCTGTTATCTGTCTTCAAACAAAAGTTCTATATTTTCTTACATTATTATGCTGAACATAGAAGATTGGGGCTTGATGAGATAACACATACATATATTATCCCAGTAACTTAAGAAACTGCAGAGAATGCACTGAATAACATAACCAGGTGAAAGAGGTGAAGAATTCTTAAGTAGTGGCGTTTTCCTTTTATTCAGCAAATACCAAAGCAAACTTCTATATTCATCACAGTAAATACTGATTAAAATTTCTTATTTAAATTTTAAATTAAAATATGTGTAACTGTAATGTTTGGTATTGGAATTTTACGAAAAGTGAGGGAATCAGAAAATGTAGAGGTGAGTCTTTTAATTAGTGAGTTTATTTAGTAAAATGAGTACTTATAAGCACGAGATGAATAATCATAAATCACTACAGCCCAAATACACTTTTTAATTGAGTATGCAATTAATGCAAATTAAGTGCTGTAATAAAAGCTTTTTGAAATCAGGTCATGTATCAGAACACATCAACAAATAAATATTTCCAGTAGGAACTACACTTTCTTCCAGCCTTCACTCTTCATCAGAGATAACCTCCTATCAAAACAATTCAATCTATAGCTATGTCACCACACTTGATTGGAAATGCCACTTACATAGGTGAGGGCAATCTTATTTTCAAGGATGGCAGTTTCTATAGAGGTTTTAAATGCTTTTCTCTGAAACTATATCCACTGGGAAAAAATATAAAAAGCAATTAACTTCTATACAAATCAAAAGGAAGTTTGAATAACTGACTACAGGAACCCATAGAATACTGGGGGGTTTACAGAGGAAATTCATGTCTCAAACCTAACCAGTGAAAGAAGCAGATGAAAAAATATATAGTTTATCTTGTACAACTATCTCCATTTCTTTGCAGTTTACATTTCTCACTGCCCTTTTCAAATATACTGCAAAAGCTGATGGTACCATGTTTTTAATTGGCTTCTTTCTGCCAGAAGAAGTTGTACAGGTTTGTGCCATGATAAACATGTCAGATCTTGCTGTACCCCATCAGTACCTGGTATGTGAGTTTCTACATTATTCTTACTTTTTAAATTACTAATACAGACTTTTATTTCCTTGGCAAGGGTGTTCGTCCAGAGAAGGCATGAATAAAATTGTTTGTATGTCAATATTATTCCTTCAAATATCCACAGTTCAAAAAGATTCTTAAAAAACAGGCATAGCTCTTACTCCCCAAAACAAAATACCATAAGAAAGGTAATTAAAAAAGACAAAGTTGCATAAAAAAACCCCCAAACATATAGGTCATTCTTTGACCAAGTTTAGTAGAAGTATAAAATACATTTGTTAACATACTGAAAATCTTTGAACTATGTTCAACTATATAAAATCATTGATTTGCCTAAGTTAAAAAATAAAAAAAATTACAGTTTCTCTTGCTATTTCAATTCCAGCTTTGAAAGACTAATTTTACATGGTTCAGCATTAACCATAATTCCTTTTTTTCTAAACCTGCCAGATGAATTTTGTTTTAGACTTTGCATTTTAATTTAATCACTTGCCCCTTGCTGTTCTTTTTTTCCCCAGGCATATTCCACTGATTTAATAATTGTATAATTGTATATGTCAGAGAGAGAGAGAAGAAAAAATAGGTTTATGTTAGTTAAAAACTTGGCACCAGATAAGGCAAAGTAATTTATCCTTTCTCTTTGCAAGAGTTACAGAGATAACTGAAGTCCTGTTCCTACAATTTTATCTGAGAGGGTGAAGCCTTTGAATCTATGTAGAGTCCTGATGTTTTAAAATCTGTTTTCGTGGGTCTTGGGCACATTGTCATGAAACAATTCAAAAGATCCTTCCTGATAGCTGATCTACACACCACAGAAGTAATTACTTCCACAGTTCCTACTCAGGCCTCCCAAAAATACAAGTTGGTTTTTATTTAAGGTAGAGAAAGGTTTTAGAAAAAAACACATAACTCTTTCAGTGAGGGAAAGCCCAGCACAATCCATGGTAGATAGTTTAAATACATATGATATGCAGCACTAGGAATATGAATCAATATGTTATATTATGCTACATAGTTTATAAATTTTGTAATTCAGAAGCTTCCTATTATATTCACACATACTGTCCAAATTCTTTTTGTAGGCAATGATCCTGTCATCCCACCCTTTGGTAATAGGAACAGATTCCTTATTCTTAATCCCACATGAACATTCTTGTGGACTACCTCCAGGCCCTTTTTTTTCCCTCAAAAAAATAATCTTCTTTGCCTTTGTCCCAAGACAGAATTCTTCTGAAAGTACTACTACACTAGTATTTAATCATGTTACGTAACAAATGGAGCCCCAAGCTTTTAGTTCCTTTAAGGGTCTTCATATGAACATAATAATGAGTTTGAGGCTGTGTGTTATTCTGTTCTGTCTATGCAGATATACATTTCCTGAATAGATCTTTTGAGCAAGTGAAGTTTTTTGGTTTGGATTTCTATTGGTTTCTTAGGTAGGATACAAGAGTCTCTCATGCTGGTAGAAATGAAAACCTGTCTATAATCCAAGGGATTCGGTGCTGTGCAGAAGATGATGAGTTGTGTGGTCTCAGGTGAGACATCTGATGGGAACACCTAGAAGGGAAAAAAAGCTTGGTAAGAGAAGCTATGCGAAGCATATGCCTAAGCAGTTAGGGTAAGTCTGGAGTCACTGCCATCGACAGGGTAGTATCTTTCTCCTGTCATCTTCTTTCATCCTCTTGTTTTCTTACCTTGCACCAGCTATGCTAGACACTTCATTGAAATGGCAGAATATTATCCAGCACAAATAGATACATACATAGACAGTTACATACATACATCTATCCCTAAAAGGGCAGTTTTCTGAAATTTTGGTGAATTTTTTTTTTTCAGTGAAAGACTCAACAGTTGCTAAAGCCAGGCCCTGAGTGAGACCATGTAGCTGGGAGCAGGGCAAGGAAAGAGCTGGAAGAAAGTGTTGTTGGCTTAGTGCAGTTTCAGGTGAACCTGCAGTATTGGTTAAAGGATGTTAATATGGATGTTTGAGTAAAATAAACAAGTGTGTAATCCTGTTGATTTTTTAAAAAGTAAAATCTTTTTTCTCATACTATGTTTAGTCCTTTTGAGATTAAATATTATTTTATTTTAAGCTGATCGCAAGCCTCAGAAAGGGAAAAGAAAACACACACTCCATTTTCTACTGGATATATAAGGAAAGATTAGCTCCAGAGGTACTATAGGTTGGTTACAACTATAGGTTGTTTATAACAACAGGATTTAACACAGCAACATTAGGAGAGACACCCAAACTTCCCAAAGACTCACTGACAACATCATGCTCATGGTCTAACCTGTCAGATATGCCTCCGCCCACAATTTCATTTTATGGTTTGGAGGGAGAGCAAATCTGGTTTTATGTAACTCAGAAGTGTCCATGAATATGGGGTATAAGGAAGGAAGACATAAGCAAGGAAATTACAGAGGTGGTCAGAAGCTACAAATGTTAAAATAGAACACACATTTCAGAAAAAGTAACAAAACCGCCAACATTTGGCAAATGTTACATTGCTAACAGAGAACCAGAATAAATGGTCAAATAATCCAAGGTGAAGGGGCAAGGGAAGGGAAGGGAAGGGAAGGGAAGGGCACAGTAAACAAAGCTTCTTTTCAGGAAAGTGTCTGTATGTACAATTAACAGTACATATATTCCAAATGGAGAAGGCATATATTGTACTAATAGCTCATTCAACACATAGTGGTCCTCCTGCAACTACTTTTGTTGGTTGTTTACTCAGCTATTGGACGTTTACGGTATGTGTATTGGTGCCAATATTCCATTAATATAATTAAATTAAGCTCATTACAGAGCAAAAGGAATTAATTCTGAAAGGTTATGGCAAATCTTATACCCTATATATCAAATACATTTCTACCTCTCTGTTGAATGGAACAACAGTATTTTTTAAAGACATTGCAAGCTTGTAATTTATAGGTATGCTGTCTTTGTAAATGTTTAATGAAAGATCTACATTTAAATACATATGTATATCTACTTTTTCAGAATATCCCTGAATTCTTGTCTTTTCACTTGTTGTATTTTTTAAGAAGGAAATCTGTTTAATTAGAAAACATTAATCAGCAGTAAATGAATATCAATAAGTTCTTTTTCTTCAGCACAGTGTGCTGCCAGTTGCAAACAATTTGCGAACATATTAAAGTTTTTATTATAACTTACAAAGAATAGTTTCTGTATTAATAATAATACAATTATGTCTCATTGAAACACCAAGAAAAAAATTAAGTGACTTTTTTGAATCATAATTCTGTACTATCTTTAACAGCATTAGTTTGGATTTGCCCTTTTGAAGGGCAAATTCCATTAGGATTTCATTGCAGTGTTGAATAAATAAAGCAAACAAAATATGCCAATTCAAACCATAGTAGCACTGATTCATCTAGTTTAATCTCAGTGTAACCTGACTTTTTTTTATTTAATACTATTAATTTTAGTATGTGTAACTGGACACCAATCAAACAAGTAATGAGACTTAACATTTGGAGTGTCACAGCTAATTAAAAAATAATCCTATGATTTCCTGACTTTCTGTAAACATGGTTTCCTTCTTAAAGCTCCAACAAAAGATCTTTGAAGGCCATGAGAATCAGGTTCTGCTGCTGTGATTAGTGAATCAAGTAGTCCGTTACCTAAAAGACTACTAAATGCTTATACTCCCATATCTCTAACAATGAACAGCAAAATTCCAGATTCATCACAATAAATCTTCCAGTAATATTTATTCACTGGCAAGAATGCTGTCAGTTATGCTTATAAATAGTAATAAAATGTATGAGGAGAGTTTGTGCAAAACTCCTCAGTGAAATCCCGTCTGTCAATGACATTGTTCAGAAAAAAATCTAAGAAACAATACGGATGCTTAATAGAACACAATAGCTGAAGCAGCAGGAGCCTCCACAAAATATATAGCTCCTGGCAGTGCATGAATCTTACCTGAACCTTTTCCATGAAGACTTACAGACAGATGCAAGATCCAGCCCCCTGATTGCTGAAGGAATATGGATCCGTGCATCTGAAAGAAAGAGCAGGCACTGTGTTGGGAGTACAAGAGGAAGCAAATGAGCTCCATCACTCTGGCAGGAAAATAAATAAAAGTTGAAGTAAAAAAAATTTTATTTTTTAGTAAAGCAGTCCTGAAAAAGAGACTTTTGGCAAAGGAAGTTTGATGAAACAGGATTCTGAACATTATTTGTAAAACAAACAGTTTCTCAGCTTTGGAAGTCAAGGCAAAATAGTAGTGAGGACTAAACCTTGAGTGAATTCCAGAGTATGAAGAGGTACAGAGACACTCTCAGCCCCAAAGAGTTTGCATATATTTATATTTTGATAGACAAGACAGTAGTGAATGGATCTAAGAGGCAAAAACCATAGGAGGATGAAATTACTTGGTCAGTGACAGTATTAAGAATAAAATCTAGCTCTTGTGTGCTCTCCTTCAGCATTTTCTCTGGCCACAAAACTTTCTCTTTCAAATGACTATATTTTTTCCAAGAAAATTAAGTCAGAAGACATATATAAAATATTTTAGGGAATATAAGCAGAAATCCCTGACAAGTTCAGGATGTAATTAATTTCATTGTAATTTTGCCCTTATTAAGAGATTTACTGTTGCTAATAGAAAATACTTAGTGCGTCCAAAGCATAAGCATTTTCCAACCAGATTATCTAATCCCTAGTAGTATAATAAAATAACAGCAATTAAAACCAGATTATATTCACAGTGTAGCGTTATTGCCAACGCCAGATCCTCTACTAATCCCCTTAGGAGGAAACTGTTTCACTTATTGCTGAATCTGTCAGACAGAATGCTCAAAGGTTAGAAGTAGTTTTCATCATCTATGTTTCCACTGAACTGTATTAAATAAAAGCTTTTAATCAAAACTGGCATTTTTAGCCTACTAGAAGTGACAACTGGGATGCCAATATAATAATATTTGGCAGTGTATTTGTAGTATAGGCTACAGTATATCATAGCTGATTCTGCTTTGTGGTTGCTGATTTACATATTTTTAAAGAAATCTGAATATTCAATATGTATCACAATCAATATTTATATTCATAATTCCAGAATTCTTTTGGGAAGCTTGGAATGACCAATTGGCGTACAGTTTTTCAGGCCTTTGTTGCAAACCTTAGTAAGTAATGAACAGCATATCCTTGAGAATGCAGTTGTTCAAAAAGTTCTCTTAAGGTAATTAAATTAATAAGTCTCTGTATTCTCCCATATCCGTGACTTCTGTTTTTAATGTATTGATGTGCCTATGGTCCCTGCAATTTCAAGGAGAGCTGGTAAAGAATGAAATCAGGAAAACTTTATCTTACAAGCATCTCCATTCCATGACCATAGACCTACATGCACGTGCATACACCTATACATATGCGATATTTGGAAAAAAGTCAGCTAGCACTAATCTCCAGTTGTTTTTAAGATAAATTTTAGTTCTACCAGAAAAGACAAAGTACAGCCAATTCTTTTATGGTCTGCCAGGCATTATGTCTTAGTTCATATGCCCTATTATCCTTGTTCCTGTTTTCCCTAGAATACCTTGATCTTTACAACAAATTACAGTCCTCTGGGGGTTCTGCAAATCACTTACCTCCAGATCTTAATTTTCACATATCTGGCCTGTGTGCCTAGTATGGAAAGGGAATTTCATTCCCTTCAGGAACACAAGTTTGGTTATACTGGTATTTTACAAAATACTTCCTTCCTAAAAAATAAAAATATTTTCCTAAAGAAATATTCTAAAGAAAAATGTGCAGTTTATCTTAAAAAAGAGAAAGTCTACATGGCTTATAGAAGCAGCTCTAAAGAAATCGTTAAGATAGTAACTAAGGCCCAATTATTTAGTATAGTGTAGTATATTACAGGCTGCCCAGGGGGACTGTGGAGTCTCCTTCTCTGGAGAAATTCAAAGCCTGCCTGGATGATGTCCTGTGCAACACACTCTAGGTGAACCTGCTTTAGCAGGAGGGTTGGACTAGATGACCTTCCGAGGTCCCTTCCAACCCTTGCTGTTCTGTGTGATTCTGTGATATGTTGCGGTTCCAATGATTTCAATATAAAGTATTCTGAAATGCACTACAGCATTATTATTTAGTACAGCATATTTATTTATAATTGCTGTATAGTTGCCTACACTTGAAATAGTAAAATATTTGAAGGTTTTGCAGAACTTTACTCCAGTGCTTAAACCATTTTGATCATGATTTTTCACCTACTCTCTCTAATTTTCTAACACAAAACCCCATTTATTGTAACATTTAAAGTTTATGTTCACTTTTCTCCCTTCCGACATCTAATGTTTCAGTAAAACACTTATTTAGCATATGTAAACTAAAGCTGAGAAGCTGTTTTTCTGAAGCACCAGAAAAATAGGAGTCAAAATGTACAACTTTTAATTCAGAATAAATTCACCAGTCACTGGAAAAAAAGGAACTATGACATTTTCTTCTGAAACAGTTTTGTCCTTCCTTTGGTTTATTCAAACCAACCCAGCACCAAAGATTCTCAACACCAACTGACATTTCATATTTTTTACTTAATTCAGCTTTACTGCTTCTCCATCCATTTTTCTCTGACAGGGAAAATATACAGCTTTCCATTTTAAATACTTTATGATGACCCCATCTTCTGTATTCTTCATTCTAATCATAGCTATGCCACTTACCATTCATGTCAGTTTAGATAGATAGAAGAAACATAAAAGTAAAACCTTCTCTCCCTGTTCTCTTTGAATTATTTTTCAGAGGACCATAAAAACAAAACTGAAATGAATTCATGTGGAATTTCAAAGCACTAACAATGGCTTTTTCCGTCCCCATAGGGAAGAGTGGGGTAAGTGCAATGAAGTCTTCAAATTTCTGATTGAAAAATAAGTGGCCTCTATGTCCACCTTGTAAATTCATTTAACAAAACAATTTCACTAACCTATAGAGGTGCACTTATGTCTTAGTTTTCTATTCCTGTATGCTCTTCAAACAAACAAAATAGGTAGGAAAGGGCAATGTTTTTCTCTACACTGCTTTGGATGGCAACTGTGGAAACTGTTGCTGAAGATGTACAACTGCAAGGACACTTTGTGGTAACTGCACCAGACCAGAGTGAATCCACTCCACTCATGCTCTAAATAAAGCTCAAAAATCCTACAGCAGTTAGAAGAAAGGAAGAATCAGAACATCATAAGGGACCATACCACAGGGACTAAAGTACTCCCTGATACCAAAGCAGGAGTTCAGTGAACAGGGAGAAAGGAAGGTAATATTTACTTACTAGAAAGAAAGGTTTCCCAACCCTGTCTGTTAGCTAACAGATTAAACTACCAAAGTTACTACAGGGGATTAGCCTTTTAAATAATTTATAAAGGTTAAATTGCTGAAGGTTTTTCTCAAGTTGAATTTTATGCTTGTTCTTAATTCTCTTTCCTTGTTTCATTCACAGACCTATGCTTACAAGTGGGAAATTGGCTGCTGTACCTTTGTTGCACTAGATAGAGTCATCCCAAGGGTTCTTTGGATCTTAGTTTTTTCTTAAAGGACTGCATAACCAGCAGGTGCAAATCCTCTCTGGCCTTGCCCCAGACAATTTTTAAGACTTTTAAGATTCGTAACAACTCTCTTCTTCCCTGCCTGGTGTCCTCTCCATATAAGCAGGTGGTGAAGCTGCAGATGCAGACAGCTAAGGGTGACATTGTAGTGGGTGTTTGCTACAGACTGTCTGACTAGGAAGAACAAGCAGATGATGCCCTCTACAGGAAGAAGCAGTCTTATGTTTGCAGGCCCTTGTCCTCATGGGGGACTTCAGCCACCTTGATAACTGCAGGACTGTGTGCTGACAACACAGCAGGACATAAACAATCCGGGATGTTTCTGGAGTGCATCTGAGACAACTTCCTCACTCAAGTGATAGAGGCTAACAAGGAGAGGTGCTCAGCAAGATCTCATACTCACAGGCAAGGAGGAGCTTGTTGGGGATGTGAAGGTCAAAGGCAGCTTTTTCTAGAATGCCCACAAGATGTAGTTCAGGATCCTGAGGGGAGGAACAAAAATGAAAAGGAAAATTACAACTTTGGACTTCAGGAGAGCAGACCTTGGTACAATATTCTTTTTTTTTTTTTTACTAAGTATGTTCAAAATCAGCATGCTCATAGTATGAGCAAAGAATTTGGCTCTGAGTAACAATATTTTAGGGTAAAATAGCTTTTTTAAAATATCAGTTGGGGGAAAATATTTCTAGTTAATGTTCTAGTAAACATTTACATGCTTTTATCATATAATTTTACTTTCTCAGTTGTTTATGATTACAGTTACAATATATTTCCTTCAGCTGTTTTAGTGAAATAGATCTGATTTATAATCTGACTTCTCCAACAATACAGCTCCTGTCCACCCTCCCCTGTGGTGTTTCTTACTACACCTCTTGCTGAAGTGAAACGCATGATCTCTCAGTAGCTTCTGCCAAAACTTCCTCCCTGCAGGAAAGATGCAAAGCAAAGGACACAAAGCCTTGCTCTGGTACAGCACAGTACTTGACCTTGGCTCAGGCCTCTCAGAAAATTGCTGAGCTGTGAGCAAGAGCTATGAAAAGTCTGTAGGAAGATGAGAGAGGTGAAATTGCACAGAGGTTGGACAGCTGAGATGAGGAACGCTAGTAGCTCAAGGATTCAAAAAGAAAATCACCAATGTGAAAAGGTATTAAATGCTTATGGTAAAAAAACAGGGAAGCTAGTGGGGTCTTGGAGCTGTCAGATTCTCACCACAAGTCCTCAGGGCTGTCCATGTCAAGAGAGCTGGTGGAGGATGGCAGCTCAGCAACACTAAGGACCCGCTCAGGAGTTGCAGAGCTGCAGTGACTGCTGCCTGCCTGGCCAGTGAAGAATCTCTGAGTTATCATCCTAAGCAGAGAGCATGCTCAACCCAATATCTTCCTAAATCCTGGCTATCTTCTGTGTGTGTCAGGCAAGAAACAATTGCTTTGTTTTGAAGTCGCACATATTCTGCTTTGCAGAGCTTCTGTGCACCTGGCTAATGGTGCCTGAACATGCTAACCCAAAAGAGGGGTGTTAACAGATGGCAGTCTTTTTTATATATACCAGCTGAAAATAGATGAGTAGTGGATAGCTTGAAGACAAAAGCTGTTTTGGTTAGAGGCTGGATAACACTGAACTATTTCTGTAATCTGAAATGGATTTATACATTTGATTAAGAACACGTAGACTAAATGTCTCTCAATTGAGATCTTTCTGTCAACTCCCAAACAAAAAAATTTCTCCTTCAAACTAAAATATGTTGAGAACATAATAAGTCTATCATAATGGCAAAATGAATAGGCGGTATGTGGTTATTCTCAGTCTTTATCAGGAAAAGATTCTTTAAGCAGTCCTACAAATTGTGTTGCTTTTTACCAAATAGTTCTGCAACAGAATTGCCATTCTGGTCTGTGACATTCTCTGTATGCAAGCAGAGGCAGAAGACACAGTTTGCAGCTGCTTTTGCTATCCTGTCCTAAATTAATTCCTCAGACCGGGAACGCACTATTCATGAGAGTCTAGAAGTTTATGCTTATATTTGCAGGTGAAGAAAGCCTTGTGATTGCTCTGCAGAGAGGACTTTCTGACTGTGCAGGCAAATACCTTGCAGAAGTAGTCATCCTAGATGGTGTGTGTCTCGATATACCTGAATATACCAGTGACTATCAGGTGTCTGGAGACATCTAATTTTCCATGGATACTGGGACTGTCTGTAGGCCTATCATGAAACTCTTAGGGCTAGAGATAAATGGCTAAGCTGCTGACTGGGTTCTCACCCACAGCTGAGCTAACGAGGCAGGATGTGGGAAACTACAGGATAGGACACAGGAAACTGCTGGATGTGGCAAACAAGTGTGACAAGGCAACAAAAATGTCCAACAGAGGTGTGAGAGGTGATTGGATTTTCACAGCCTTATAAAGCACAGTTATGTGAGAGATGGCTAAGCTTCACAGATAACTGGAAGGGAGCAACTGAGGGCATTTTGGCAAGTGTTACAAGGCCAACAGCACCTAGAGGGCTGCACCAGTAACACCAGGTAAGGCCATGATTATCTCAGCATTGGTACCAGAAACGCCAAGTTTCTGTACAGACCTAGGAAAACAGGGAACAAAGGGAAAAAAGTCATTAGGAGATGGTAAAGGGAAGGTAAAACCATACAATCTCTTCCATTTCCATCAGCTTATCCCAAAAGCTTTTCATAGCATTCTATCCATCCATTCTGCAAGACCAGGAGGAAGGAGTGGAAAATGTTTTGACTGCTTCTGGATAGTGAAAAGCAAGACAGGAGAGAGAAATGTCTTTGTGTAACCTACCATTTCTTTGTGATTGTGTGGCAGGTTGAGGAAAAGGAGTATGTGTGGGAATGGGTTAACTGGAACAATGAATATGCTAGACAGACTAAAAATCTTCTCACATCTCTGTCAACAAGCTGAAAAACATGCACGTTGCTTAAGGTGCCCATAGAAGACAGTGCATTGCATATGCAGCTTTCAAGAACATTACTGCCGGAAAACCTCAGTGTTTACTGTCATATCTGCCTATTCATGCTGCTGCTTGACAAACTGCTAATCTGCAAGTGACAGAGTTACAGGGCAAGCAATGTTTTCATGGCTTTTTTGAAAGGTTTACAGTTTGGCAGGTATAGAAAATGTGGTATAACATAATGATTAATTTTAAGAGAACTGAATAGAAACTATAAAAATAGCAGTATTTTATGATGCTCTCCAGCTTTCCTGAGAAGAGGCATGTCAATTACAAAATGGGAGGCAGGGAGATTGGATTGAATGCCTTTGAAAGGAAAAAGCACCAAGAAAAATCTTTCTGAATTTGAGGAATGTAAAAATAGCTCAGACAAATGGCATCTTTTTTATATTTCTCAAATTGAATATTTTGCCCCTTTGCACTCATGCATGACTCATGCAAAGCCTCTTTACTCAAGCATGTGCACACCTTGTCATGCTGGCTGCTGAAGATAGACACACCATAGCATATGTTTCAGAAAAACTGAACTCATAGCTGCTTCTGGTCCAGGTCCACATAGCATTTTGTCTGCACCTTGCCAGGCATATGTCATCTTTTGACATTGCTACAGGAAGATGCTCTTTTCAGACCCTGTCCTCATTAGTGATGAAAAATTGCTGAATTATCATTCAGCAAAGACCCCGTGCAAAGCTGAACAGAAACACACCTTGGGAAAAGTCAGCTGAGCAAACTCAGTCTGGAAGAAGAAATGGGATCAAATCTTTTTATCTAAACTTTTAAATTCTCCAATGCATTTAGCTAGCTTTCACAAAGTATTTAATTTTCACTGGTGAGCGTGTGACAGGCAATAAAGACCTCTTCTTGCTCTTTGTGCTTCTTTATTCCTCTGTACATTCCAGATGTACTTCCAGGACTGTTGCTCATAGTTGTGTGATCTCCTTTGCTGAATATGATGTTCAGGACTCCAGATTCTGTTCTTGTCCCTAGGAAGCAGGTGAATGTATGCCACTGATTAGGGAAAAGGAAAATATTTCAGGACCCCTTGTTCTTGATATTGTGTGGGCAGATTCATAACACACAGAACAAGATATCTAAGTTTTTCTGTTCTTTTAATTTTTTTTCTGTTTTTATCTTTTTTTCTGCTGCTATAGCACTGCTTTGGTGATGAATATTTAATTTTTTTAATCTCTTCTGGAAAACTTTTAGATCTGTTTAAAACACATGCTTTTAACCAATCTAACCTAACTGTCACATTTCTTGTCCACCAATACATTCCACTGTCAAGCTGAGAAGGCTCCTGATGTTTTTTCTTAGTGTCTTGTGCCTTCACTGTGCTTGATACTATAATTAAGCAGAGGAAACCTTTAGCTAGGCATGGATCCTAAGAAACATCCCAACTTCTTCTTTTCTCAAAGAAAATGAAATACCTGATCCAAAACACTAGCTTTTATTTTAGCAGGAGGAAAGGGCATTCATCAGATGTAATTTAGTTCTTCCTTCACCTTTTTCCTCCTAAGCTCTGCTCTCTCCTGTAATATGATTCCCCACTTTCCACCCATGAAAGAATGGTAATGGTTTGGTTGTCCTGACTGAGAACTCAGTATTGCATATCACACCTCACTGCCAATCTGCTACAATTCCTTGAATGTCGGGGGGGGAGTGGATGAAGGGTAGTGATATAATTTTCTTTTACTTGCAAAAAGACTTCAGCAAAGTCCTTCACAGAAGGCTGTTATGGGGATTAAGTGGTCCTGAGGTGAAAGGTAAAGGTCTGCCATGGATTAGAAACTACCTAAAAGAGGTAGAAAACAAAGAGCAGAAATAAACGGTCAATTTTCAGGCTGGCAAAAGGTTAACACTGAGGTTCAGTAAGTCTTGGAGAGACCTCAAGGACAACAGTTACTGAACATGTAATCTACCAACAAACTGAAATAAGCAGGAGAGATTCTAATATAGATGGCATTTGGTGAGTAGCCTTTTCCATACAGACTTCGACTTACAGGTCAAAACCTCAATTTCCCTCCTCTCTGCTCCAAAGTTTGTAGGCCACAGACATATCATTTCAAGCTCCCAAGTGATCTATTGTGATTTAAGCTTTTGGGAATACTTGAGGAAAGAGCAAAGGCATAGCAAGTTTCCAGCCTCTTGAGCAGCAAACTTTAAATGAAGTCCAGAGGGACTCTCATCTTTTATTACATAGAATTCATTCAGCTGTACTCACAGTCTATGACCCTTAAGTAAACAAGCCCTCTGAAGCTAATATAATAGGATTTCAGAAGAAGGAGAAGTGAGAAAAAGTACCTGAAAAAAATGTCTTTCAGCAACACACTCTAGAGAATGATGAAGGACCAGACTTGTACATGCATTTTCTTAATCCTAAATTAAAACATCAATATCTCTCCCAAAAAAAAGTTTTCATTCTTTGTAACATAGTGATAGAAGAGTTAAATTATGATGGTGCGTAGTTTAGTCCAATGCAACTACATAGATAGGTGCAAATTAAAATTTAATTAATGAATTCTATTGTTTTTCTGTAATGCATTCAGTGACAAGACCATGGATAAGAGTCTCATTGCAGAAAAGTATGTGAAACTGCTTGAAATCATGAACAAAAGCGTAAGCCTATTATAGCTGCATATTTTTCAGAATGAAAACAGGGTGCTCTGTTCTACATTATTTTCAAGCAGTTTCAGGGTAAAACATTATCAATTAATACATTTGTAGATAGTCTTGGAAAGAGGAGTAGACAGAGAATAAAAGAGCTGCCAAGATTGTATCATGACACTTCTCTAGAGAAATATTTTAGCCCTAAGATGGATTCCCATAATAAAAGTCAAAGCACACTGCATCTCATGGAAAACTCTGGTTGTCCTAAGCTATGGAGTATGGAGTAACGGAGCACCCAAGCAAGATAAGGTCAAATACCTATATACTATCTGTGAGGCATGCAAGTATGAGAGAAAAACGTGTCAAATTTCAAGGTTAACATATTGCATATTTTCTTATTATAGAAAGAAAGAAAAAAACGTAATAGAGTTGCAGATAGCATGGCTGACATCTCTCTATCTGTACGATTTTTTGGAACGAGGGTCAGTTTTAGAACCCATTTTTTCTCTTACTGAGATGAAGGAGAGCTTTTGTACTTCATTTTAGTGTAAAGTGGTAATGTAATTCATTTTAGTGCAACTGTCAGGATCAACAGGATCAGAGAAACAGCAAGTAAAAACTCATCTGGAAATCAATGTGTGCAATTCTTACACTGAACAAATTGAACATAAAAAAGTGAAAGAGTTCTCTGAAAAACCATTAGATATCAACCTGGCATTTTAAAAGGGGAAATATTACCCAGTTGTATTTGTATGGCAAGTGGACACTTGCCTACTCCTAAACATTTTGAAAATTCAAACCCCAACATTGTTAAACATTGTGAAAAGTCTTATACATCATTAAAGATGAAATTGGAAAACTGAAATATTTAGAGTCAAAACTTCACCTAATAATTAGCATTATGCTGACATATAACAGCTCAGGATTTGGACACTGGCCAAGGTAGGCCACTGCCAGCACCAAATAAAATTGGTCTTTTTCTCTTGAAGTACTTATATGTTTAGATTCCCTCTGTTCCCTCTTCCCATGGATTGAGAATTGCCCCAATTTTTATTTTTTTTTTCATTTAAGAAAAAGAAAGTTTAACAACTTATAAAATGTAAGGAGTGCAAAACACCACCATGGCTCTGGCAGATCATCCCATCATGTATCTGGTTTGCAGGATGGAGCTATGAGAAAAGGCTGTTCTTCCACTTTCGTGGAAGAATCAAACTAAAAAGACTGACAATTTTTAGAATAATGGTTTTCATTACGATACTTCAGCAGTTCTTTGATGAACAGAAATAAGGGTATAGATGAAATTATTTTTAATGCAAAAATACTAGTTTATCCTGGCTAGGCTATTATCCTTCAGAGGGCACCTGCATGTGTAATTAAATTGCATTTCACTAATCTCTTCCTTTCACTCAGAATACAAACAACATAATATTTTAATGTACAGTATTTGTCATACCTGTTTAATAGTTTTTTTACAATTTTCTCAAGAATAAATATCCCATGACTTCTGTTTCTGAGATATATTAATTAGCCTAATCATTCTCCCTTATTTTTCCTTTCAATTTTATAGCTACACTGAAAGAGAAATACACCTGAGGTAAATATAATTCTGCTATATTCCTGATAGTAGTAAAGGATTTCATTGCTTCTAAACTTATTAAGTTAGTGCCTATTAAAATATGCAGATTGCTCATTATGTCCTGAAAAATAACATTCTTATTTTATTACTAGTTTCATTTCTACAGTTAGCACATAGTAGACCTAATTACTTTGAATACTAGGATACATTTTTTGTCTTATCCTGCATTTTCATCTAACTCTGCTTGATACTTACTATTTTCAGTTTATTTTAAACTATGTCACAAGTAAGAGGAGTCACAACAGCTTGAAGTGATAGACTGTTCTAAAACCAGACACTGTTAGTAGATTTTGTACTCACCTAAATTTTTGATTGTCATAGCAGAATTTTTTTGCTTTGAATTAGAAGATCCCATATTGTGAAAATTTTTCTGGGGTAGCTTAGCATTACGTGAAAAACATGCAAAACCCAACCAAGCAAAGACTTTCAAAGATTTTGTGTTTTGCCTGAAAAACTGTATAATAATTGACAAATTATACAGCTCCATCTTCTAAAGTATTCAGAGATGGTTTTTCAGTTTTTATTCTGTAGCTTTCATTATATTCTTAAAAATGTTTTTTATGCCCTTATGCCAAGGCAAACATGAAATAAGGAAGGATTCTCCTTAAAATCAAGAAAAATCATGGCACTGTGGCCCTGAGCTAGATGTTTAATAGTCATTAAATATCTTCCCTGAATAATAGATCTCATTTTACTATCAGCACATTCATAGAATCATAGAATCCTAGGTTGGAAGGGGCCTCAAGGATCATCTAGTCCAACCTTTCTAGGTAACAGCACAGTCTAAACAAGATGGCCCAGCATCCTGTCCAGCTGTGTCTTGAAAGTGTCCAATGTAGCAGAGTCAACCACTTCCCTGGGGAGATTATTCCAATGGTTGACTGGTATTGTGAAAAAATTCCCTCTCCCCAAGAGCAACTTGTGTCCATTCCCCCTTGTCCTCTCCATGTGACTCCTTATTATAAGGGAATTTCCATCTTCTTTGTAGCAAGCCTTTAGTTACTGGTATATGGTAATGAGATCCCCTCTAAGCCTCCTTTCCTGAAGGCTGAACAAACCCAGTTCTCTCAGCCTGCCCTCATATGGTGGGCTTCACAGTCCTTTGATCATCTTGGTGGCCCTTCTCTGGACCCTCTCCAGCCTGTCCACATCTTTTTTGTATAGCGGGGACCAGAACTGTACACAGTATTCCAGCTATGGCCTGACAAGTGCTGAGTAGAGAGGGATAATGACTTCTTTGCCTCTGCTGGTGTTGCCCTTTTTGATGCAATCCAGCATCCTATTGGCCTTCTTGGCCGCAGCAGCACACTGTTCCCTCATACTGAGCTTCCTGTCCACCAGGACCCCCAGGTCCCTTTCCACAGAGCTGCTCTCCAACCAGGTGGATCCCAGTCTGTGCTGCACTCCTGGATTATATTTTCCCAGGTGCAAGACCTTACACTTGTCCATATTGAAGTTCATAAGGTTCTTCCAGCCTATCCAGGTCTTCCTGCAGGGTGGCTCTCTCTGCCAGAGTGTTTACTTCCCCACTCAATTTGATGTTATCTGCAAACTTCAACAGGCTACATTTGATCCCATCATCCAGATCAGTTATGAAAATATTGAATAACATTGGGCCCAATATCAATCCCTGGGGGACCCCACTTGTGACGCATTGCCAGTTTGAAAAAGAGCTATTTGCCACCACCCTTTGGGTGCAGCCAGTTCCCCACCCATTGCACAGACCACTTGTCTAGGCCATAACGCATCAATTTCTCCAGGAGGAGGCCGTGGGGAAGCATATCAAAAACTTTGGAGAAGTCCAGGTAGACAATGTCAACCACCTGTCCCATGTCAACCGAGTAGGTCACTTTGTCGTAGAAGGCCACCAAGTTTGTCAAGCACAGTCTGCCCTTAGTGAAGCCGTGTTGGCTTTTCCCAATCACATGCCTCATTTGACTTGTGACGGCCCCCAGGAGGATTTGCTCCATAACTTTCCTGGGGATTGAAGTAAGACTGATGGGCCTATAATTACCTGGATCCTCCCTTGAGCCCTTCTTATAGATAGGGGTAATATTTGCCTTCCTCCAGCCCTCTGGTACATCCCCTGATCTCCATGACTTCTCAAGGGTTACAGAGAGCGGCCTTGCAATGTTGTCGGTCAATGGCATCAAGGCCTATTGATTTGTAGGGGTCAAGCTCCTGTAGTAATTCACGTACTAACTCTTCCTTCACTGACGGTGGGTTTATGTTTGGATCAACCTGGAATTTAATTTCCAAAGCCTGGGACCTGACAGTGTTGGAAAAGACAGAGGTGAAGAACGTGTTCAGAACATCTGCCTTTTCAGCATTGTTGGTGACTGATTCACTTCTTCTGTTTAACAGTGGGCCTATGTTTTCCTTCTGTTTCTGCTTGTAGTTTACATACCCAAAGAACCCTTTCTTGTGATTTTTGACATCTCTGGCCAGTTTCAATTCAAGCTGAACTTTTGCTTTTCCAACTGCATCTCTGCACACTGGGGCAATGCCCTTGTAGTTCTCAATGGATAATCTTCCACTTCTCCATCTCTGGTACCCTTCTCTTATTTTTGAGCAGACCCAGGAGCTCAGGGTTGAGGCAAGGCAGCCTCTTGCTCTGCTTTCTTCCCTTTCCTTTATAGGGGATAAACTGATCTTGTGCTTCCAAGAGAGCATTCCTGAAGAACTCCCAGTACTCACTAGCTCCTTTATCTTCCATGGAAGCATCCCATGGAATCCCTCCCAACTGAGCTCTGAGTGAGCTGAAGTTTGCTCATCTAAAATCTAGAACTCTTGTCTTGGTACTAACCTGCAGCATGCTCAGCAGGATCCTGAACTCCACAATATTGTGATCACTGCAGCCAAGGCTATCACTAACCAAGAAATTACAAAGCAGGTTGAGGGCCCATACTAGCACCCCATCCCTCTAACCATTGTGTGTCATCCCATAGCTTGTCACAGGCAAGCTTGATACATTCCCCCTCCCCCTTCACATCTAGTTTAAAGCCCTGTTAATTAGCCCTGCAAGCTCCTGAGAAAAGGACTTCTTTCCCCTTTGAGAAAGGAGTCTCCCATTTGATGCTGGCAAACCTGGTGCCATGTAGGCCATCCCATGGTCAAAGAAGCCAGAGTTCTGGCCGTGACACCAGCCACGGAGCCATGTGTAATAGATTGGGTCCACCTGTTCCTTCCAATATCACTGCCCACCACTGGAAGTAGGGAGGAAAATATAGCCTGTGCCCCAGATTCCTTCACTAACTGTCCCAAGGCCTTGAAGTCTCTTTTAATCACCCTTGGGCTGCATACTGCAGCTTTATCAGCACACATGTGGAAAAGCAGTAATGAGTAGTAGTCTGAGGGTCGCACCAGGCTACCAAGTTTCCTAGCAGTATCTCTAACCCAGGCTCCTGGGAGGCAGCAGACTTCCCTATGAGGAGGGTCTGCCAGGCATATTGGACCCTCTGTTCCACTCAGAAGGGAGTCTCCTACAACTATGATGCATCTTTTCTTCCTTGTGGAGGTGATAGTAATATGGGGGGGAGTTCTTTCTGGTCTTCACTACTCCTCTGGTGTAGATGGATCAACACCCACATCATCCACTGTCCTGTCTTCCACATCTAGAGCCTCATACCTATTGTGCAGAGGCACCTGGGGATTTGTGGTAGGCAAGGAAAGGGTTCACTTCCTGTCCCAGTTGTGGACTTGTTTCCACTCACTGCTTCCAAATAAGACTCTGTCTTCATCCTGATGAGGGGAGGATACTGGTTCCCTTTGATTGCAGTCTTTTTCTGGTGGCTGTTCCTGTTCAGGTTTCTAGGAGGTCAGAGCACGGTTCCACCAGTCTGTCTCTTGCTGTGACTCCCTGATGCTCTGTAGCCTATCTGTTTCCTCTTTTAGTTCTGCCACCAGGACAAGTAGATAGTCCACCTGATCGCACCTTATACAGCTGTTCCTTCTACTGTTGTCTGTTTCCAGTGCAAGCAGGTGGCACTCCCTGCAGCTGGAGACTTGGACAGCTGTGTGCTTTCCTGGGACCTCAGTCTGGGATGATGCATCCTTTCTGACCAGCACAGAGGATGTAGCCTTCTGCCAGGGGTGTGTGTGTGCCATAGGTAGGCTTCTTCTCACCAGATGACTACTGAATTTACCTCTTGAGTTGGGGGAGAGACTGGAAAGTAGCTGTTGATGGTTACAGGCTGTTCAGAAGGGACAGGCAAGGGAAGAGGGATGGAGGCATTGCCCTCTACATCAAGAAATCAATACAGTGTGAAGAGCTGTCCCTGAAGAATAGCCACAAGCAGGTCGAAAGCTTATGGGTAAGAATCGGAGACAAAGGCAACAAAGGGAACCTGGTGGTTGGTGTCTACTACAGGCTGCCTGATCAAGAGCAGCCGACTGACGAAGCGTTCTTCCTCCAGCTCCAGGAGGCTTTGCACTCGCAGTTTCTCATCCTACTGGGGGACTTCAACCACCCCAACATCTGCTGGAAAAGTAGCATGGAAAGCAGTAGCCAATCCAGCAGATTCCTAGAATGCATTGAGGATAACTTCTTAGACCAGATAATAAACACCCTTACCTGAGGGGATGCGATACTGGACCTGGTGGTCACCAATGCAAGTGAGCTCATCAGAGATGTCAAGATCGGAGGCAGCCTGGTGATCACACACTGGTGGAGTCCACACTCCTGATGGAAATGGAAATAGCGAGGAGTATAGTCAGGAACCTAAATTTTAGGAAAGCAAAATTCCAGCTCTTCAAGGAGTTAGTCATGAGGTCCCCCTAAGAAATGGTCTTCAGGGACAGGGGAACAGAACAGAGCTGGCAGATCTTTAAGGAAGTGATCCACAGAGTGCAAGAAATCTCGATCCCCAGGTGTAAGAAATCAGGCAAAGAAGGGAAGAGACCAGCATGGCTGAGACGAGAGATGCTGGTCAACCTAAAGAGCAAGAGTGAGATGCACAGGCAGTGGAATCAGGGACAGGCATCCTGGGAAGAGTATAGGGATGCTGCCTGGTTGTGTAGGGATGGGCTTAGGAAGGCCAAGGCGTGGCTGGAGCTAAACTTGGCAAGAAATGCAAAAAATAACAAGAAGGGTTTCTACAGGTATATCAGCCAGAAAAGGATGGTTAAAGAAAGCGTACCCCCGCTGATGAGTGAAACCAGCAAGCTGGTAACAGCAGATGAGGAGAAGGCTGAGGTACTCAACAGCTTTTTTGCCTCAGTCTTCACTGGCAACCTCTCTCCTCACCCTCCCAAGTTGATGGACCGCATGAAGGAGACCAGGAGGTTAAAACCCCTCCCGCTGTAAGAGAAGATCGGGTTTGTGACCACCTGAGGAACCTGAACGCACATAAGTCCATGGGACCTGATGAGATGCAGCCCAGAGTCCTGAGGGAATTGGCCAATGTAGTCGCCAAGCCACTCTCCATGATATTTGAAAAGTCATGGCAGTCAGGTGAAGTCCCTGGTGACTGGAAAAAGGGAAACATTGTGCCCATTTTCAAAAAGGGTAGAAAGGAAGCCCCCAGGAACTACGGACCTGTCAGCCTCACCTCTGTGCCTAGGAAGATCATGGAACAGATCCTCCTAGAAGCTATGCTAAGGCACATGGGGGCTAGGGAGGTAATTCGAGATAGCCAGCATGGCTTCACCAAGGGCAAGTCCTGCCTGACGAACCTAGTGGCTTTCTATGATGGAGTGACTGCATCAGTGAACAAGGGAAAACAAATGGACATCATCTATCTGGACTTCTGCAAAGCCTTTGACACAGTCCCCCACAACACCCTTCTGTCTAAATTGGAGAGCTATGGATTTGATGGGTGGACTGTTTGATGGATAATTCATAGACAATGAGACCAAGTGCACACTCAGCACATTTACAGACACCAAGATGAGTGGTGCGGCTGACATGCCAGAAGGACGGGATGTCATCCAAGGAGACCTGGACAAGCTGGAGAGGTGGGCCTGTGTGAATCTCATGAGGTTCAACAAGGCCAAGTGCAAGGTCCTGCACTTGAGTCGGGGCAACCCCCAGTATCAATACAGGCTGGAGGATGAAGGGATTGCGAGCAACCCTGATGAGGGGGACTTGGGGTGCTGGTGGATGAAAAGCTGGACATGAGCCAGCAATGTGTGCTGGCAGCCCAGAAGGCCAACTGTCCCCTGGGCTGCATCAGGAGAAGCGTGGCCAGCAGGTCGAGGGAGGGGATTCTGCTCCTCTACTCCGCTCTGGTGAGACCCCAGCTGGAGGACTGACCGCATACAGCTCTGGAGCCCTCAGCACAAGAAGAACGTGGAACTGTTGGAGCAGATCCAGAGGAGGGCTTCAAAAATGATCCAAGGCGTGGAGCACCTCTCTTATGAGGAGAGGCTGAGAGAGTTGGGGTTCTTCAACTGGGAGAAGAGAAAGCTGCAGGGAGACCTGATTGTGGCCTTTCAGTACTTAAAGGGAGCCTATAGGAAAGATGGGGACAATCTTTTTAGCAGGGCCGGTTGTGACAGGACAAGTTGTAATGGTTTTAAACTGAAGCAGGGTAGGTTTAGACTAGATATGAGGAAGAAATTCTTTACAATGAGGGTAGTGAAACACTGGAATGGGTTGCCCAGAGAGGTAGTGGAGGCCCCATCGCTGGAAACATTCGAGGCCAGGTTGGACAGGGCTCTGAGTAACCTGATCTAGTTAATGGTGTCCCTGCTCACTGCAGGGGGGTTGGACTGGATGACCTCTAGGAGTCTCTTCCAACCCAAAACATTCCATGATTCTATGAAAACTAGTTATTATGATCTCATATCTTTTGAAACTGAAGGGCTCTTCTCACATTACAGTTGTGAAATGAGCAATCTGAAGGCACAGTTCAATTTATTCAAGCTGAACCAATAAATACCTATATCATTATCAGTGGCAATATTTTTCTGCTTTCAGAAGATGAAGGATGTCACCAGTGATGTGCTACAACTTGCTTTGTTTAGTTTGTCATTGACTTTAGATGAATATCTAAGTATGTAACGAAGAAAGGGTTTTATCTGATGAATGGAAGTTGTCAGTGCAGATGAAACTTATACATTTTAACACGCCTTTTCACACACATAGCCAGTGCAAGTGAATATTCATCAGCATCAGTTCATCTAACTCCAATCACAACTCATTTTAGGCTCTGAGGAACTAGTAATTTTTTGCCTTTATTATGAAGAAAGAGCAATCACATTAGAGAGCTTTCTCATTCTCCTAGTAATGAGTTTAATATGACATTTAGGAAAGTGGTTTTGTGTCTCATGTAACAAGGTTGTTTGTACATCTTTTAATGGAAGCTGCAGAAAGATACAGCACAAATAGCTAGGTCTTTATTTTTGTCTATAAGCTGAGCTGAATGTGAGTTAAATGTTAAATTACATAATTGTGAGCTGTTTCAGTATTGCCTATTATGTACTAGGCTTCATTTCAGAGGTGGTTTTCCCTTAACTGAATGGGAATTCTGAAGCTGTTACACTGCACTATTCTAGAAGGCCAGAATATTTAGGGATTGCTAAGTTTCACAGTCAAAATTTCAGTAGCCTTCTACTGGAAATCAAATCAAGAATACCTTTAGAAATATACGACTTTGTTCCTGGACACTGGGTACTTATGGGCTTCAGCTCCTTACTATCTCAACTACTCTATTTTAAATGTATAGAGAAAGCTGCAGTGGTCCTCTGCATGTGGAAGATGTGTGTCTCAGTTTCACTTTTCATCTGTGTATTTCATAACATTATGGAAAAAAGGACTGTGTCATTTACATTTGGGGAAACTAAAGCATGGTAGAACAAGATGATTTGCCCATCTCATGGGAAAAGCAGAGCAAGAGACAGGACCAAAGTGGGATGGTTTCCCACTGTGGCCTGCCCACATGTGCTTCAGTCCTGCCATGACTGGAGAAAGGAAGCAGTTTCCACATTGGTCATTAAAACTGAGAGAAAATATTTAAAGGGAATGAAAATGTAGAAGTAATAAATCTTTTAAAAATGCTTTAAATACTCATGGGTTGAACTGAAATAGAAAGACTTTAGCCAAAATCTCATATCTTCAGGAGTATAAAAGTTGTGAGTAGCCAGTGTGACTCTGCTGGTGAATTTAGACATGGCAACATTGCATAAGACAAATTAAAATCTGGCTAATATTAATATTTTGTGTAATCATTTCTGAATGTTCAAAAAATCTCTATATTTATGAAAAAGATATGTGGCCACACAGCAATACGGGAAGCAGATGTACAGATCTGCTGGTAAAGTTTTGTTACACATTTAACTCATTTAAGTCATATACAAGCTACTGTATCTATTGATTATATTTTAGAAAGGCAATGTTTTACAATTTCATCAATGACCCTGACATAAACACCAGGGATGCACTGATGAAAAGTGTGGATGACAAAAGAAGAGGCATTGTCACTATAGGGTAACTGTCACGATTTAGCCACAGCTGGCAACTAAGCGCCACACAGCAGCTTGCTCACCCTCCCGCCCCGTCAGTGGCATGGGGGAGAGAATCAGAAGAGCAAAAGTAAGAAAACTCATGGGTTGAGATAAGAACAGTTTAATAACTGAAATATAATAACAATAATAATAATAATAATAATAATAATTGTTGTTGTTATTATTATTATTATTATTATTATTATTGTAATTAGAATTGTAATGAAAAGAAAAACTATCAGAGAGAGAGAGAGAAAGAAAACACAGGAAAAAAACAAGTGATGCAACCACTCACCACTCACCAAACAATGTCCTGCCAGGCCAGGAGCAGCGATCGCTGCCCCTGGCCAGCTCCCACCAGTTTATATACTGAGCATGACATCATATGGTATGGTATCCCTTTGACCAGTTGGGGTCAGCTGTCCTGGCTGTGCCCCCTCCCAGATTCTTGTGCACCTGGCAGAGCATGAGAAGCTGAAAAAGTTCTTGGCTAATATAAACACTACTTTACAATAACTAAAACATCACTGAGTTATCAACATTATTCTCATCTTAAATCCAAAACACACCACTATGCCAGCTACTAGGAAGAAAATTAACTCTATCCTAGGACAGTAACACCCAGAAAGAACTGGATGAGCTCAAAAAGTGGAATAAAGTGAAATTCAGTAGGAAAAAATATCATGCTGAATAACAAGAATGGCTGCTGTTAGTAAAAAATGAAAATTATACTCTCTTACAAGTAATTGGCAATAAATTAAATTATTTTCCCCAAGTCAAGCCTGTTTTGCCTGTTATGGTAATAGGTAATAGGTAAGTGATCTCCCTGTTCCTGTCTTGACCCACAGGCTTTTTGTTGTATTTTTTCCCCCGTCCTGTTGATGGAGGTGTGATAGAGTGGCTTGCTGGGCACCTGGTGGCCAGCCAAGGTCAGTCCAGCACTGTCATCAGCAAGATCTATTATATCATTTCCAAGTCACAGAACAGATTCAAGAAGACTGCCACAGACTCTTAAATGTACTCTTTCTCTCATAATAGTTCATTTATATCAAAGTCTGATCAATGCAGGTTAGTTTAAAAGGAAAAGCTCTAAAGACCTGTAACTGGGTCTTTGTTATTGGAATACATTTTGATACATAGAAATTTAACATAAAAATGCATCAGAATGCAACTTCTGAATTTTCTAGCATTTCTCTTACTAGAAAGACTGTAAAGAGCTCATTAACTGAATTCATCTAACTTTTCTTATGCGTTTATTGATTCAGTTATAATTATTGTTATAGAAGTCCAAATAGTATGATTGATATTTACACGTGCTACAATGAAGTGCTCTTGATTTATTAAGAGTGTAGAGAAATATGCTTTTACAATTTCTTTCTGACTCTAAATGTGCAGGGGTTGTTTTTTTTTCAAGAGAATGTCCAGTTATCACCTGTCCTTTTAATTGCCTTAAATGTTTACTCCAGGGATGAAAGAATTCTTCGGAGTTATGAATTCAGGAAAAGCTACATCAGAAGTATACAGGAATGTTTATAGAGTTACTAAGGACATTACAAACAGCTGAGGAATTGGAAGTAGGAGTGTCCAGAACAGTAAGCCCCAAATCCTTTTATCCCCTTTCTCCTAAAGGCCATAATGATTTCTGTGTTGCAACACTTTTTACATCAAAGAGCACTTTGGTCTCAGCAGGACTACAGACTCAGTTCACTTAATAAAGTTAAATGTCATAAAAACAGCTGTAAATTCTGATGTGAGGAAGAGTCAGGACCTCCCTCCCCCTCCACAAAGAAACCCCAAACCCCACACGCTGTGTGCTGAACTTCTGAAACAAAAAAATTGCCTTCTCTGCACCAATTTTCTAACTTCTCCATGTAGCAATAGTTATGTGATAGCTTTAACATGCTATTCCATTTTTATTGACACTGAGATTGCCCATGAGTAATTCTAGTTCTTATATTAAAAACTAAAACAACAACAAAGAAAAAACAAAGCGAGCAAGCAATGTTTATAGAGAGTGCACTGACTCATATTTCTCTACCCAATAAGCCTTCAAGTTCATCTGTTTTACTTTGCTTCATCAAAGAAATAGTCCTTAGACTGTGGTACTTTTTATTTCCTGACACCTTGAGTAGCTTTTCGAGGGAGAAACATCCTTCTTAACAGTTCATGCTCTAACAACACCCCAAACAAGCATGGTTGGGAATATTAATAATCTTCTCCTTTCATTATTCCCCTTCTGATTTTTAGTGGGAGGGTCTTGCTTTCATCACAGCAATCTTAGCTGCATAACATTTTCAGACTGCCTGTAATTCTTGGTTAAAAATGAACTAAAAATAGAACTTTTCTCCTTGTAATTTTTTTGTTCATAAGAAGAGCTAGTTTCATTTTGCTAGCCAAAAATTAAGCTCTTCCTATCTCATCTGAGACACTAGATTTTGCTATTTTCCAAATTATGCTACTTATTTGCACAGGATTTCCCTCAAGATAGGGAACGAAATACGTTATTTTATTTTTTTCTCTTAAAAAGTCATTCTGAAAACAGAGATTAATTAAAAAACCCATATTGTTTCATAGATTTCCTCAGACTTCTTGGAATATGCACAAATTTTAGAAACTAAACACTCTTCTTTACTCTGGATTAATTATATATTGGTTTGGGAGTTTTGGTGTTTTATTTTTGTTTTCTAAATAAATATAACATGACCCTTCTTTCACCTTACCATGTGTTAAAACATGGTGGTACACAACTGAGCGTATGGCCTTAAAAAGCTCTGCAGTCCTTCTGGAATTTCAGCCCCTCTGGTGTAACACATCATTCCATGTTAGAAAAAAGTACTAATTCACAAAACCCAAACTAAATCAATGGTTTTACACCTGTATCTGATGTAAAAATGATAGGGAACTTAAGTCAGGACTTCATGGAAATGCTATTTTGTAAATGTTCAACCATTGTTAGGCTGAAAAAAAGACATTAGACATGCATGATTGTTTAGAAAGAAGATGGCAAGTGTGGGATGGATAAATACTCTGTACATGAAGAAGCCAATATAAGTGGCATACTTCTTATCTCTAACCATATCATAAGTAGCCACTGTTTTATTTCTTCATTATAACATCCCTCAAGGCACATCTGACTCTGATCTCTTCTGCAGTGTATAATTAAATGCTTCAACCATTTTTGTTGTTGTTGCTTTAATCATATTTCTCTCCTCCTGCCATTATAAGCTTCATTCATATGCCACAAATTCATATTTACTATCTGTATTCTTACTAACTGTACCCTTAAAAGAAGCATTTCTTGATCGCTCAAGTCAGAGGAGAATAAAACCCATCCTTCTTGGAGAAGTAGCCTGACATACGTCTGAGACTGACCAAGAAGTCAGATATTTCCTTGTCTCAAACAACTCATGTTGGCAGAGGGTGACCAGAGAGGGGTGGGGTGAGCCCTGCAGAGGCAGGGTGGTGGGCTGCTTCCTCTTCCAGGGGGCAACATCTTATCATGTGCTGGTCAACAGGAAAGGAGCGCGTGATTGCCAAAGACCCTCACTGCCCCAGTGACACCCCCTCACCCAATTCAAGAACTCTCCAGAACACCTGACTGCACAGAAGTGAGATGGTCACCATCCCAGGGGTGGTCCTGGACTAATGAGTCTATATAAGGATGAGCGTATATATTTTGTCCTGTTGACCCGTCACCTGTGGATCTAGTATCTGCCCCAAGATGACAATATGGGATCCAAAGGTGGTGATACCTTTCCTTCCTCCATCCTCCTCTCCTTTGTTTTCCTTTCCTCACTCCTCTCCTTCTCCACTTCTCTGCCATATACTCATGCATATAACTTTTGGACAACTTGCAATGGGTTGCTTGGAAAATAATTCCATTGCCAAGTTGCCTTTGTTCACTCATTAAGCTTGCCAGTTCATTAAGTTTTCCAGTTAATAAAGTTACCAGTTAGATTGTGCCTCTGAGTCATTGTCATGACTCTACCAGCCACACAGCTCTGCAGAGCAGAGATAAGCTTTTTGTCAGTACACGAACACCCAGGGGGTCAAAAAGATTCACCCATCTCACAACTCACCACATGGGATGGGATAACATAATCCTTTTATTTAGGTAATGGCTGCAATGAAGAAATTCAGTTGTCTGAGATGAGTAAGAGGAATTGCATAAAAAGAGAGTAGAAATGGGATTACAGTGATATTTGGCAACAGCCAATGGATTCTCCTAGTGAAACAACAACTTAAAATATAAAAACACAAAGTGAGAGACATCTTGCTGTAAGGTAACATTACAGAAAGAAGGTCTATACAGTCTTAAAGAAAAAAGTTGTTCATACAGGTGGACAGAGGCATCTTAATTATGAGGTTACAATAAAATCCTATGGGATTTCAAGTAAAGCTCTCAGCAGAAATTGAGAAGTCTAATTTTTTTAGGTGTCAGTATGGTTACTACATTGCCCTTGTCTGTTTAAAATGCTGCATGAGACATGGTGCACAATGAAGGACACCTTGTGCCCTGTGAAAGGACCAAAACATCATGTCCTATTGTACCCCAGCCCTCCTCTGGAGTCTGTTAAGATGCTTTGTGCTTTTGCTTTGTCTTTCTATCAAATTGTCTTTAGCTTAATTGTGTCTTTATTTTTCTCTTATGAATGCGATAAAAATAATTGCTATGAAGCAGATTTACCCTCATTTTAAGGGAATCAAGCCCATACAGCCTTCTTGTGCTCTTTCCGTTGTTTCACTATTGTCTTGAAGTAGTAAGGTATCTTCTTTTATATAAGCAATATATATATAACTTGATAAATCATAAATACATATATTTATATTTTCAACACTGACAGAGAGTGGTTTCGTCTTAAGCTACCTGATGTTATGAAAAAGACTCACATCAAGGCAGCAGGCTCATTATTGGAATAAAGCTCTATCATTATCAAGTCACACTCCAGCTGTTCAATCCCACTGCAGTTCTGTGACAAATTAGTAATTCTAATGAGTGCTGATATGGCAACTGCTATGATGGCTGTTCCCTTACTCCTGTGGTTATGGCAATAGCATATCATGGGGTTAGCGTTGCCTTGATTTCCCATAAGTAATAATAAGAATAGACTGTTACATTTCTAGTAGAAGTTTATTGAGCAAGGAAGACATTAGAAGATACTTCTTCTTAGACTGGGAGTGTTAAAAATGTGCTTTCCACTTAGTTACAAATTTTTCCCCAAGGAACCTGAAAAGTGCTTACCCAAATTATAGGCTACTCCCTTGCTGTTCTTGACCATGAAATAGATGCAAAGAAAAAGAGAATAAATGTCCACTTTAGTGTAAAAAAACTGAACATTTGAGTCTATAGAACATTCACCATATTTTTTTTAATATAATATATTTTGAAGGCTTTCACTATTGGTGTGAACTGGAAACAATATTACAAGGTCTATCTGCTCCAGCCAGACTGGTGGTCCATTTAGGGCCTAACATTGAACTACTGAGTTCAGTCTGGCTCCAATGGCATGTATCAAGACTAAGCCATGAGTACTTAATGTGTTCTTTAACGTAAAGGTGAAAACTCACAAAGGAAAGTAAAAGAAATAAATGTCATCAGATATGAGAGCACTAATAGGGATATGTGGTGAAGTGTTTGGGAGACAAGATGGTGTGGGGAAAAAAAGAAAAAGAAATAAAGAAAAAGAGGTGACTGTTTATACCCTGAATGAATCAGTTCTGACTTCTAATATCCTGCTTGCTCAATAAACTTTAACTAGGAATGTAACATTACACTCTTCTTATAACATGTGGGAAATCAATGTGATTGCTAACCTCACTAAATGTTATTAGCATAAACACAAGAGTAAGGGGTCTGCCATTTTAACAGTTGCCATTTTAACAGTTGCCATCTGTCACAGGTTTCAGGTACTGAAAATGAGCACCAAGGGTTGGCTAGGACAAGGGCTGAATTTATACCTATTGATGTGCTTGCATGAACTTCAGAGCTAACAGGTTTTTCTTTTTCTTTTTTTCTTTTTTTTTTCTCTCTTTATGTTTTCTTAAGCTGGGAAGTCCAGTCTCAGCTTTAAGATTTTGCTGACCAGTATGGGATTTTTTATATTTGGGAAGATAATCCCCCTCAAACCCTTTCTGTTTATATAAATAATAATATAAATATATAAATAACATGAATGTTTCTACCTCTCAGGTACCAAATAATGAGCCTTTTTAAAGGCTGATATAAGGTTGTCAGAATAAGAGAAGTGATGAAGCTACCTTCTTTCATTTCTTTAACACACAGCTAAGCAGCTATAAAAAAGGGCATAGCCCACAAGCACATTTCATAATTTTAGTGCACAAAGATGTGATGACATCCTTCAAGTAGAGAGACATGGTGGTGTCCATTCAACACGTCTGCTATAAACACCCAGGACATCCAGGAGCAGCAGGACTTGTTTTAGAAACTACATCTTCTGCTTATATATCCACTTCAAACACATGAGTAATGGATGGCTTGGTTTAGCTGGATTTTAAAAATAATGAATCTGTCTTGTTGGTACTTCACCTTTGAAATTCTTTCTTGCCTTTAAAATCTTCTTCTGAAATAATTTGAACTGTTGATCTTTAGCGCTCATCACAAAGCCTCTTTTTCTCCAGTTCTCTGGAATTGTAGGGGCATAGAAAAGATAAAACTTTCCGGTAGAAGCATAGTGCATGAAGTGTTGTTACACTGTTTTGCTATGATTGGATTTGGTAGGGGTCAGAAGGAGAGGTTCACAAGCAGAAGGGCCATCTTCAGAAACTGAAATAGAAGTGAAACTACAGAATTTCTCCTGGGAATATCTCTAAACAATATGAGTAAATTGTTTAGAAAACATGTTCCCTAAAAGAAATTATGACATATGTATTCTAAATAGTATTCATAATCCTCATTCTTTACCCTAAAGGGTTTTGTATGTTGTGTGGGTTTTTTCTAATTAGATAACATTTTACCTAGGACAAATAATGAAAATGTGTTTCTTATAAAGGGGGAATTCCAGAATAATAGAATCATAGAATCATAGAATGTTTTGGGTTGGAAGGGACCCCTAGAGGTCATTTAGTCCAACCCCTGCAGGAGCAGGGACACTGCTAACTAGATCAGGCTGCTCAGAGCCCCGTCCAACATGGCCTTGAATGTTTCCAGGGATGGGGCCTCCAC
>NW_009259421.1:1910970-1965310 GCF_000687185.1 Egretta garzetta
CCGGACCCCCGTCCAACATGGCCTTGAATGTTTCCAGGGATGGGGCCTCCACTACGTCTCTGGGCAACCTGTTCCAGTGTTTCACCACCCTCATTGTAAAGAACTTCTTCCTTATATCTAGTCTAAACCTACCCTGGTTTAGTTTAAAACCATTACCCCTTGTCTTGTCACTGCTGGCCCTACTAAAAAGATTTTCCCCGTCTTTAATGGTGGTCTAGAAAACCTTCTCTTATCAGCAAACTTCTTATGTTCACTCACTGTGCTTACAGTCTATCAGTTATATAATTATATGTATAACTTTAAAATTTTTGGTATGTAGTTCCTTGTCAACCTTGGCATTTATTTTATTTATTTGGTTGCTTCATTATGAGCGTGTGGTTCATGATTATTCTTTCCTTGAATAAGAAACTTCATAATTATCCAGAATTATGCTATCATGTTAAGCTGGTAGAATTATTAATATTTAATAAATTAACTGATCAATCTACCATGTTCCTATCTAATTATAAATTATTCTCAAGTTCATCTTTTTTTGCTCCGTTGTCTACATAATCATTGGTGAAAAAATTTATTTCCCACCAGATTTACTGAAAAAAATAACAATATTTAAGAAAGGAAGCTGGGGTGCATCCAATATGCACATAAATAATTGCTTAATATAGAGTTCTGAAACACTTTGCTGTCTTAAAAATTCTAAAAATAAACATATTTTTAAAAAAAATCTCAAATGAATTTTCAAAATAAAAGAGAAAAAAGGTAAAAGAGAGAACATCAATGAAATCTAGTGGTAAAACCTTGTAGCCAAAACAGAGGCCTGTTGCACCCATGGAAGAGAAAGAGATTAAGGAAGAAAACATTAATATTTACTTGCCTTGAATCCAAACATAAGCATACTAACCTGGCATAACCAGCACCTTCCATAGGCATTTTGTGACATTGTAAGGGTACAAATAGTACAAATAGTACAAAATCTATGTAGCAAGCATTTTCTACCACAGCTACCTGTGTGTATCTCTCTCTCTATATATAAAGTAACAGGAAACCACAAAGGGAAAAAAAACAGGGATTTGTGGAATAGTTGCACGAACAGGATACAGGAAAATGAGAACAAGCATGCTGTAAGATTAGAACAAGGAATGGAGAGCAGAAGGTACAAAGTCCAATGGAACCAGAATAATGCAGCAGAACAAGGAAAAAAGAGATAAACTCTGACAAAGCCAGAGGAAGTCCTCAGATAAGTCCAATTAGTTGAACTATGTTGAGACAGGTGAAATCACCCCCTTTCTTTTGGGGATAGGGTGAAGGGGCAGGCTCAGAGCATCCTTGTTCGAGAAGAGGGGGGACTATGGAAGCATTTCCTCTGGAAGAGACTTTGTATTCTTAAATGTCTCTGTGCATGAGAATCCTTCAGGACAGGATACTGACAATTTTTATTTTCTCAGGCCACAAGGTATTAAAGGTAAAAGAAAAAAGGAACTTTTTCATCCCAGTTAGGGCTGTAAGTTAGGAGAGTTCTTTATCTTCCATTTAACATTAAGCTCTTGTTATACAGGCTTAGAATTACATATTTAAAATTTTCTATGTACTTCACTTTTTTCTGTAAATTGGGATATATATGTGTATAATGATTCTCTTCTTTCTTTGATTGAATATTACATCTGAATATAAATCCTTCAGAATGGTTTCTGTTGTTTTAGCAGGTCAAACTATTTCTTCCTGAGATTCAGCTTTTGTCCTCGTTAGTTACACACTTCTGGTCCAATATCACTGAAAGTGACCCATAGTTGAGTACATCAGCCTGAATTAAAGAAATACAGATCAGGGCATCATATCTAAATTAATTTCCTGACTTTGCATTTAGTCTTCTTTTCAGTACCAATTATTAAAATGCAAGATAGGGTACTTGGAACTAGGACTTTTACAAGGTTGCAAGTCTGCTAAATTAAGGAGACCTTGCAGGTTGCCTGTGTTTGAGGGCACTTCCACACACAGAGTCAAGGTCAGAATGAATTCTGAAGCTATACAAAATGTGTTTTAAATGGATATAAATTTTGGCCTTAACCTTGCAATATTCTACCTCCTGGTGACATCAGCAGACAGAACAGAGCACCTTTGCCAGGAAATGGGAAAGTACAAAGCCATCTAATACATGTGTTGGTGTTATTCAGTACACCTCTATCCATATATGTGTATTGTTCTGCTAACACCAGTAATAATGTCTTAGGGTTTTTTTCCAAGGGTATTTGATATGTTGGCTTGATAACAATATTGATAACTTGCTAGTGATTCACTAACAAAGATATAGTTGTTACACACTCTGCTTAATGCAAAGTGTATTTTGCAGATCAAGTACTTCTGCTGGCAAAACCAGTTAATATTAATTGCTTTTCTGAAGGCACTCCTCTTTTCTTTGAGATGCCAACTACAGGCAGTAGTTGTAATGCCCTTTCTGCTGCTCTGAACCTCATGAAGTTCAACAAGGCCAAGTGCAAAATCCTGTACGTGGGGAGGAGCAACCTCAGGTACCAGGACATGCTGGGGGCCACCCAGCTGGAAAGCAGCTTCCCAGAAAATGACCTGGGGTTCCTGGTGGACACCAAGTTGAACAGGAGCCAGCAATGTGTCTTTGCTGCAAAGAAGGTTAATGGTATCCTGGGCTATATTAGGAGGAATGTTGCCAGCAGGTCAAGGGAGGTGATCCTTCCACTCTGCTAGGCACTGGTGAGGCCACACCTGGAGTTCTGCATCCAGTTCTGGGCTCCCAAATACAAAGGAGACATGGACATACCGGAGAGAGTCCAACAAAGGGCCACAAAGATGTTTAAGGGACTAGGTCATCTTTCCTTTGAGGGAAGATGGACACAGCTAGGACTGTTGAGCCTGGAGAAGAGAAGGCTCCAGGACATTTTATCAGTGTAGTTAAATACCTGAAGGCAGGGTGCAAAGACAGGACCAGAGGCAACGGGCAAAAACCGAAACATGGGGTTCCTCTGAATATCAGGAAACACTTTTTTGATGTGAGGGTGACCAAGCGCTGACACAGGTTACCCAGGGAAGTTGTGGAGTTTCCATCCTTGGGGATATTCAAAAGCCATTTGGACATAGTCCTGGGCAACCAGTTCTAGGTGACCTTACCTGAGCAGGGGGAGGTTGAATCAAATGACCTCCAGAGGTCCCTTCCAACCAATTTCTTAAAAATTTCGGTACCACGGATCTGTATTGTCACATGTAATATTAACTTTACTTATGGGATAAGGTTTACAGATAAATAAGCATGAAACTCATAACTACAAGAGAAATCAAGTATTACTTTATCAGCCTGTCTAGATTTCCTTTTTGCCAGGACATATCATAACAAGGTGTCATTTTTCCCAGTCTCTATAATGATATAAATATTGAAGGATGATCCAGTATAGTATACTGATTTCACAAAGAAATGTATCAAAAGTTTATAATGAAAGTATAATTCTTCCTGGTGTTGACTGAATGATTCATTAGATGGGCCAAATGTCTTCAGATGTAATTGTGCTCTGTATTTTCAAGATTCAGACCCATTAATCCCATTGATTTCAGTTGTTGGTTTTTGTATCACTGTGTGGTCACGGTGATGGCCTCTTGCTCCTCCTCTTCTTGGCCTTGCGGTTACTGCCCACTCGGCTTCTGCATTTCTTGCATACCACATTCAGTGTACATTATTGATTTCAGTGTACATTATATCAGCCACAATATTAATAGAAATATGCTAATCTTTGGGATAAAATATCTCATTCTAAATGAAGAGGAGAGATCTGCACAGGTGAAACCTCAGGTTATAGCTTCATTTTCGGCTTTGACATTTAAAACCAGACCTTTTTAGTAAACTACACTTTTGGTGTTCTTACACAAGAAAGATTTTATTAGGAATAAAAAATAAGTAACAAGAATCTAAATAAACCTTTTGGTATGACCATAAAGTAACAGAAAGAATACTTCTCTATTAGTGGTTTCTTAGGTACCTTTCCATACACAGAGTACCTCTACATGATTCAAAATGTATTCCAGTTTTCAACTGGTACCACCACTGTATTTCTGTATTTCAAACTTGTTTGTGTTGTTTGCCTAATCCTAAAATACATAAAGTGGTTTAATTTAGTGTTTCATTCAGGTTTATTTTTATGTGGAAGTAGGGATATTATTGAGACGTCTTGCCAACATCATTGCACATTCCTACTATGGAGCACAACTTTATCAAAAAATTAAACAAAACAATGAAATGTAAACCCCCAGACTGTATAAAGTAAAGAACAAACAGAGAATTGTCACTAACCCGTACGTCGCTGTGGAGGGAACCTTCTCACTTGCTTTTCAATGTCTGCAGCTCCTGTCATAATGTCCTGGTTTTGGCTGGGATAGAGTTAATTTTCTTCATAGAAGCTAGCATAGTGCTGTGCTTTGGATTTAGTACTAGAAGAATGTTGACAACACACTGATGGTTTTAGTTGTTGCCAAGTAGTGCTCAGACTACTCAAGGACTTTTTGAGCTTCTCCTGCTTGGCCAGGTGCATAGCAAACTGGGAGGAAGCACAGCCAGGACAGCTAACCCAAACTGACCAGAGAGCTATTCCATACCATATAACGTCATGCTTGCGGGGGTTAGTCAGTCAGTGGCTCGGGGAGTGATTGCTGCTTGGGACAGGCTGGGCATCGGTCGGCGGGTGGTGAGCAATTGCGTTGTGCATCATTCGTTTTGTATATTCTGTATATTCTGTTACCATTCTCATTATTACTATTATTATTTTCTCTTATTAAACTGTCTCTACCTCAGCCCATGGCTCTAACCTTTTTTTTCTTCACAATTCTCTCCCCCATCCCACTGAGGGAGGGGAGAGTAAGCGAGCAGCTGCGTGGTGCTTAGTTGCCAGCTCGGTTAAACCACAACAGATTTCAGACTAAAGTAACAATAACTCTGAGATGACCCACTCCCTAGACCACAAGAGAATTTTCCTTTGGACTAGATTATGCTCAACCCTCAGATCAAATGGTGTCATCACCACACATATGGCTCTGGGTTGTCTAATGGAGCAGTCACTGGCTGAGATGTTGGGTCTCTAATAGCACTTGGGACACCCTGGGGCCAGCCCCCTCCAGTTCAGTTTCATTTGAAAATATTTTTTCATGTGTTTTCTGAGTGAACTGTTTGAACTGTAAGAGGCTGTAGGTGTTTTTGATAACGCTTGGAAAAAACCCCAATTGTTAAGGGATCCACTTCTCTTTTGGTATTTCTATGCCCCAATGTTTCAATAAAGGGAGAAAAAATTTAATTTAATATTAAATAGAGCCATTTTAGCTTTTAGTTATTTTTAGAATTCTTTTATGATATTGTTGTATATTTGTGTATAGGAGCTTGTCCTAAGCAGCTAACAGGACCAATCAAAATATGCAATTTCAAATTTCTCGAATTCTTAGCTCCTCTCACAAAATGAAAGAAAGATTTAAATTCTGAACACGTTTTAGAAGGTAGAAAGTAAATTTCTTTAATTCACAATTAAAATATAATAAAAATATTTTTTTTACCCCCAAAATTTTTTGTCAATTAGCTTAGAAATCTATACCAGTTCAGTGGTACAACACTGATGATTTCGTTGATACAACACTTCTGATGATTTTCAGTTAAGTTTTGAAAACTGAGTTTGTTGGCAAAAGAATGCTCTATATCTCTGTCTATTTTTTATACATCATTCACAGGGATTTTCCAAAAGGTCTTCAGGTTGTTTAAAACTCTTGACTTTTGAAAATGGTTTCAAAAAACCTGTTCCATCATTTTTGCTGAAAGAATGTTTGTTACTATGTATATTTTGCAGAATGAATGGAATTTTTCATGGATATTTTTATCACTAAAAAATTCTTAATTGTTAACAAGGCCACATATTGTACTTTAATATTTTTTAATATAGTTAATTTAATGACTCAAAGGAAAATTCGGCCTTTTCTTCTCTTTTCAAATTTTTCTTGTTACCTCTGGGTTTGTTTTTGCGGTTTTTTGTCTCTATCCTTTTCTCCCCTTAGAATAACATTTCATCTCTCCAGGTTTTCAGTATCTCATTTTGATTTATTTGCCCAGAACAAAGTCAAATGCATTCACATACTGGGGAGAAAGGAAGCAAATTTCTAAAAAACAAACATGCCTTTTAAGCTAATCTGGATCATACACTCTGGAGTGTATCACATTTCCTCACCTTGCCTGATTTAGTTCTCTAGTGATGCCTCACTAGTGAGTTTGCATACCATTTGTTATTGGAGCCTTCTCAATGTAAAATAAGGCATAAAAGAGATAAAAGGGAGAAGATCTTATTTTCAAGAATGGAAATACTTTTAACTTCTACTGAAATTGCTGGTAGCAAGGGTTGAAGACAGAATATTCTCAGTGGCTGAACAAATAAATTAGTTATTTCAAAATACTTTAAAACACGCTTTTTAAAAATTTTCAGGGGACATTTACAATTAGGGATTTTCTAGATTATTCTATGCAGTATTCTTCTGCCATTAAAACTGTTAATATGAGTAATCAGTATCCAGGAGCTGGTTTTTGCTTTGTTGAGCAATCCAGTGAGTTAAGTGAATACCTGTCTTATATCTTGAAAGATACTCTCACAGGGACATTATATCTAATACAATTAGTTGCCTAAATATGGTTAAATGTGTAGAGCATCACTCAGAACTAAATAATGTATGTGTTACTCCAAAGAACATTGGTAACTTACGAATTTCTATTAAGCCTGTTTCACTCATTTTTTATTAAACTTGAAAGCTGTGACCTATCTAGAGATTTCTGGTTAAATTAAGCTAATTGAAGACTGGAAACAACTAGAGTGAGAAAGGAGCATATGTAAATCAGTTCATATAAATTTAAGTTAATGAATAAAATTGATTTCAAAATGTGATTTTTTTGTTCCAGAATATCACTTTGCTTGCTTTAAGTAAGATTGCCTCATTTTATAAATAATTTAGGGTCACCCTTTCTCCAAAATCCATGAACCACCATTATAACATTATTATCATGGTACTTTGTTCATCAGTGATTAGATTCAGTCTTCTAAAAGTGTGGGATATTTTTCACAGGAAGGGATGCAAAGGGTAATTCATCCTTGTTTATGATATCTGAGATACCAGGGGCTTTTCTCTATGGGTGAATCCATGTGGGATACTGACATGAGCCAAGTGACATGGTGTCAAGGGCAACGCGTACCATTGCCCTACAATTTGAAGGGGAGATTCAATGGCATTTGAGGTAGTGATGCTGCAATAAACTCTTTTTAAACCCTCATCCATGATGATGAATTTTCACCCTACTGACGTCCAAATAAAGCTTTAGTTGTAACAATCACAGATTCCATTGTATTAACAGCAACCTGGTATTAAGACTAAAGTTCTAGACTAAAGGCAGCTAAATACATGAGAACCTATAAACACACAGAGAATCAGTGCTGCATCCACTGATCTTGCTGTTAAAGCACTTACCATGAACTCAGGAGACCTGGCATCAACTGGATTAGTCACTTTATCTCTGTCCCTGTCTGTGAACCCAACAGAAAACACCCATACAGTTACAAAAAATACTGAAAATGATGTAGTTTTGCAAAGTGCACATTGATTCAGTCTTCTTCATTCACTTTCCTCAACTCCCCTTCTCTTAGAAAAGACCCTCCAACTAATATTTTGGTGTGTAAAATGCATGTGAATGTGGAATACTTTTACATCATGCTCTTTACTTTCCTCAGATGTTTGGGATTAAAGTGACAGAATTAACTTTTACTAAAATTAAACAAACAAACACAAAATTAAACAAAAAAGTGAACTTTGGGAATCATTGTCCTGGTTTAGGCTGGGATAGAGTTGATTTTCTTCCTAGTAGCTGGTATCGTGCTGTGTTTTGGAGTTAGTATGAATGAAATTAGAGAATGTTGATAACGCACCCATGTTTTAGTTGTTGCTGGGTAGTGCTTAGACTGGCCAAGGACTTCTCAGATCTCAGCTCTGCCAGGTACAAAAGAAGCTGGAAGGGGACACAGCCAGGACAGCTGATCCAAACTGACCAAAGGGCTATTCCAGCCATATGACATCATGATCAGTATATAAGCTGGGGGAAGAAGAAGGAAAGGGGGGACATTTGGAGTGACGGCATTTCTCTTTCCAAGTCACTGTTACGCATGATGGAGTGCTGCTTTCCTGCGGATGGCTGAACACCTGCCTGCCAATGGGAAGTAGTGAATGAATTCCTTGCTTTCGTTTGCTTGCATGCACAGCTTTTGCTTTAATTATTAAACTGTTTTTATCTCAACCCACGAGCTTTCCCACTATTTTACTCTTCTGATTCTCTTCCCCATCCCGTTGTGGGCAGAGTGAGCAAGCAGCTGTGTAGTGCTTAGTTGCTGGCTGAGGTTAAACCACAACACTCATAAAAAGTTAAAAACTTCTACAAAAATACAAATTTTTTTATCTGATAATTTGATAGAAATGATACTATACAGTTTCTCCCTGCTTTTTTGTTTTTAATCTTTTGAAATTGTACTTTTCAGACCTTAACATTTAACCTTATCATTTCATTTGAACTAAGAATGGTATGAAAAATTACTAATTCTACTTGATGACACTCATGCTAAAGAGTTATTATGAATAGCAAGGAATATTTGCAACTAAAATAAATAAAAAATATATTCTCAAAGTGCAATTGTATAGCCATTTAAATATGATGCATTTAATTAAATTTATGATTAAAGTGTTGGTCTCTATTTTTATGGGATTGAAACTCTAACTATTGTTTTCTACTTCAAAGTCAGACTATGCTCTTTTTCCGTGGTATGTATGTGTGTATAAATACATGTAAATAATAGAATTAGAGATTGCTGGGATTGCATACTATGTTGAAGACAATAAGGTACTTTTTGATTGTCTTCAACAGATTTAGAATTTAGGATAGCATATGCTTCTGTTTTCCAGAAGTATCATCATACACATGCATACAAAGCAAACACAAAGTTTGGTAGGATTTTACATCATTTTGTCTTGTACAAATGTCTATATGAAGTACAAGAGATGTACTGGATTCTAGGGTCAAATAAAGGCAACATCCCATCAACATGGGGCAAAAGGCGTTATAGACTCCCATGCCTGCTTTTTCTAGATCTGTGGCAATTCTGTCCATAAATTGCTATTATATATCTCTATACATTCTTTTTCTCTGAGCACACATAAAACTCAACTATTCACAGTGAAAGCAAAGAACTCTCTTGTGGTCTCCCAGCATTTACTGCCCTCCACAGGATATTTTAGATGGGATTTTAAAAACTGTTTATTGATATAGTTGCATAGGTGCAAGCAAAATTTATTCAATAACCCTTTTAAAATTCACAGGAAAATATGCAGTCAGTTTACCATCATTTCTATAATAGAGAAAGACTATTTCATACATACCCTTGACTTGCTCTTAGGTTATATAAACTCAGTTTAGCTAAGAGGAAACGAAAGGTATGTCACCATTTTTTGATAAAAAACTCTATATCACTCTTAGTAAAACTTTGCTCTTATATTAATGCATCCATTTAAAACTAAGCACTTGTTTATGAAATAGTAATGTATGGGATACATGCAATGAAATTTATAAATTAAGAAAAGGGGTGGATGTAGGACAGTTGGCATATCACGGTATAAAGGCAAATGACATAAGGAAAAAGTACTGCAGATGAAACAAATACATGAGTTAATTTGTAAATAATAGACGCTAATAGGCTATTATGCAGCAGAGTAGCTGGATTGCTATATTTCATTCAACATATCTGGATCCAACTATGATTTCCTCCACACTCTAGACTTATTATAATAATATATCAAAAAGAGAGATTATTAGATATTTTAAAAATAAATGTTTCCATTTTTACCCCAGAATTCTAACTATTAGTAGTCCAGATAGTTACCACTTTGTGGTAACTTAGGACTTTGAAAAAGCACATGAAAAATGCCATATACCAATCCATTTAATTACTGCTTTGTTCTGCCTAGTCTCTTTGTGTAATGAAATCAATGAAAAATAAATGGCTTCCATGCAACATGTTCTTATATATTAGTACCTTAAAATCTTCATCAATAAAGTCGCCAAAATATTGCTAGAGGGTTTTTTTTTGTTTGTTTGTTTGGACAGACCTGCATGAACCAATAAATGAAACAAAACAGATGCCAAAAGGTATCCAGATGGTCACAGTTCCCAAAATCCTGTATCCTTACAGAGTCATAACTGAGAAACACCACTGTACCATACAGAGGAAAAATATTGTTTCTGATCTTTCAAATGCCTTGTTATCACATTACACCTAATTGATGATCATAAATATTGATTTGGGGCACAAAGGACAGGCTTTGGCTACCAAACATTGATATACTGCTTCTGCTTTCTTAACCTCAGCAGTTAACATTTTGCAGCAATTGTTGTACTAATGTTGAATAATTACAGGCCTTTTTGATTTATGCCAATGCAGCACAGTAATCCACATTAAACAATTTTATACTTCCTTCCATTACTTTATTTGGTTTTAATTATCACAGAACAAAAGATTTTCTACAGGCTATTGCTAAGCACAGTGGGCACTGATTGAGTGCAAGCCTACAAAGTCAAAACTGTCCCTTCTATCTTCTAGTAAGGACTGGTACCCATCTGACTTCCTCTCAATCTGCTCTTGAGTATTTTTATCCCATAACAATAAAAGTATATAACCTGCAGGCAACAGCCAAGATCTTAGCATTGTCTTTATTGAGCTGTGTATTGAGATATCACAAAGAGCACCTGAATGTTCACTTGGTTCAGTCTTTCCAACAAACTGTTAGTCTTTCGGAAAAAATGTATTGCGCATCTACCACATGTAGTTGTTAATGTGACACCTTTACAAGAGCATTTTAGCCTGCTGTCCTAGATAAATCCCCAGAGAGATAATTACACTGTCCTACTTTGGATAGCTTTTCCACCCCTAAAATTTCTTTATTTCTTCTCATAAACTGTTGTGGAGAAATGCAGTGTGATGGTAAGGAGCCTGGCAGTTGTCACACACAATATATTACCCATAAAAATGCTATCAGCCTCTTTGGTTTGAGGTAAATTATGTACTCTTAAATTTACACCTTATGTGCTGAAATATTGAGTGTGTGCATAAAATGTGTCTCAACCGAGACAAAAATATTACACCATCTAGAAGTTTCTCTAATATAAAGGGAGAAAACCCCTAGAGAATCTCTCCCTGGGAGAAAAAAAGAATCCTGAGGATTACTTTGCTAGAAAAAAATCAGTAGAAATAAGGGAAATCTCAGGAAAATCTCTTCTACTTTCCTTGACAAGTAAAATAGAAGCAAACAGACAAGAAAAAATACTTTATTTTGAACATGGAAAAGTACTTCTTGACAAAGTTATTGTTAATAAAGCCTTGGTTAGCTTCCAAGGTGAACTTTTTACAGCTGTTAGAATTCAGAGAGCTAACAGGCAAAGAGGGAGTTCCTATTGCTCCATACAGTTATGATCATTAATATACAAGTTCTACCCAGACTGTTGTTAATTATCAGGTAAATTTATTCTTATATGTTTCCAGGAAATTAAAAAGAAAACAGAAAAAAAAAAAAAGGACAATATTTGACAATAAGATATGTTTTGCTAATGTATGTCTAGTCAACAAAACTGGCAACACAACAGCTTACAAAGTGAGCAGAGAAAAATGTTTCTTTAAACAGTTTTTGTGATAGAGGAGACACAAAATTCCTGTGTCTATTTCTATCCTTTTCACTTCTTATCCTCTAGTTTAAAAATTTTCAACCACCCTTACTTTCTTTTCCTCCTTCATATGTGAAAACAGTTGAACTCTATTTAGAAACTTTGAAAGAGGATTTCAAGGTGAATTCCTACCACAAGATGATACAGTGCACTCTTGTGTGTAAAGCAAAAGGCGTGGGAATAAAAAAGCAGCTACAGCATGGAAAGATTGCGATTGGTTGTACATCTGAAGGGAAAAAATTTGTGGAAAAAGGAATTTCTTATATGTAATATGAATTAACTGTAAAGAAGAATAACATGACAGCCTCAAATACGGCAAAGAAGTTAGGCTGCATAGTACAGGCACTTTTAAGATGCTTTTAATAGCCTAGATGCTTCTCTCACACTGTTAACAATTCTCAGTGGAAATACATACTTTTTAGAACTGAGAGTAAAGCATTTATGAACAAATTTTTCTCATTTTTATACTACTTGTTTTTTCTGGAAAAATAACTTCTTTGAAGCTAGTTGCAGCTCTTCTTTAAAAAACAAAACAAAACAAAAACCTAAAAATATTTAGATGCACACAAGTCTATGGGGCTGGATGGGATCTATCCAATCTAAACCTTCCCTGGCACAACTTGAGGCCATTTCCTCTTGCCTTATTGCTTGTTACTTGGAAGAAGAGACCAGCACACATCTTGCTACAACCTCCTTTCAGGTAGTTGTACAGGGCGATAAGGTGTCCCTTCAGCCTCCTCTTTTCCAGGCTAAACAACCCCAGTTCCCTCAGTTGCTCCTCATAAGACTTGTGTTTCAGACCCCTCACCAGCTTTGTTGCCCTTCTCTGAACATGCTCCTGCACCTCAATGTCCTCCTTGTAGTGAGGTGCCCAAAACTGAACACAGTATTCAATGTGTGTCCTCACCAATGCCAAGTACAGGGAAAAGATGAGTTCCCTGGTCCTGCTGGTCACACTGTTCCTGGCACAAACCAGGATGTTGTTGTCCTGGACGTGCTATGTGATGGCACTCAAGATGATCTGCTCCATAACCTTCCCGGACACCAAGGTCAGACTGACAGGTCTATAGTTCTCCAGATCCTCCCTTCGGCCCTTCTTGTAAATGAGCATCACACTTGCCAGCCTCCAGTCAAGCGGAACTTCATCCAGGATTGCTGATAGATGATAGAAATGGGCTTGGTGAGCACCTCCACCAGCTCCCTCAGTACCCTTGGGTGGACGTCGTCTGGCCCCATGGACTTGTGTATGTCTAATTGTCCGAGTAGGTCACTAACCATTTCCTCTTGAATAATGGCAGCTTTGTTCTGCTCCCCATCCCTGTCTTCTGGCTCAGGGGGCTAGGTACCCAGAGACCAGCTGACCTTACTATTAAAGACTGAGGGAAAGCAGATATTAAGTACCATATACCATGATGCTGCGTTGTTCTATGTGGGTTTAGAGAGGCAAATATCAAGAGAGGAACTTTATTTTTGTGCATTAAAATACTATGAAGAAAAAAACCCAGCAACTAGGATATATCATTTAAGAATATTCTACTCTCACCTACAGGTATGTTATTTACTGAAAGTTATAAATGAGGTGAATAGTAATTTAGGTAGGGGTGTGGAGAGTGTGGAAGAATAGTAAAACATACCTTTATATTGGTAATACATAGTATTTTTAAAATCCTTAAAATGGAGAGCATTTCGTACCTTATTGCTCAGATTTCATCCAGTGAGGTGTGATAATAGCTTTCATCTTGGCAACAGAGAGGAAAACAGTCACATTTAGTTGGTTTTTCAGGTTAGGAATACGGAAAGTAATTTCTGATTTTGATTAACTTTTTTCTCTTGAAAGACAAGACTATCAGGTTCAGGAGCCCATTTTTCTGTTTCAGGTTCTTCTCCACATGATGAAACATCTGATTTTGTTGCTTCACTCTTGTTTCCAAGAAAAAAAGATAAGGAAGTACCTTATATGTATATTATTTAGTACAGCAAAATGGAACAGTCATCAGGTCTAACCAGCCAGTCTTTGAGATAATACCTTACATGTTTGGAACTGGATTCTGATCATAGTTTGTGTCTCAAATAAAATTAAAGGACTCTTCTCTGTTTTGCAAGTAGTGTAGTGTCAATAAAAGGATATCTTACATGATATTTCTCTCAAACTTACAATGATGAATTAAAATGTGGTCCTGATTCTCTTACTCCTGTGTTTTTCCAGTCTCCTTGACTACAGACCTGGATACCACACTAAAACATAAAGGAAGAAGAGCCAGCAGCAGCAGCATTCATGCAACCTGCTTTGCTTCACCTGAGCATGGTGGGGAGGAATGAGTAACTCATTGTGGCTCGATGTCCAGATGGAGACAAGTGGTGTCCCTCAGGGGTCCGTACTGGGACCAGTGCTGTTTAATATATTCATCAATGACATAGACAGCAAGATCGAGTGCACCCTCAGCAAGATCGAGTGCACCAAGCTGAGTGGTGCGGTTGATATACCAGAAGGATAGGATGTCATCCAAAGAGACCTGGACAGTCTGGAGAGGTGGCCCTGTGTGAATCTCATGAGGTTCAACAAGGCCAAGTGCAAGGTCCTGCACCTGGGTCAGGGTAAGCCCCAGTATCAATACAGGCTGGAGGATGAAAGGGGACAACAGGTCGAGGAAGGTTATCCTCCCCCTCTACTCTGCCCTGGTGAGACCCCACCTGGAGTACTGTGTCCAGTTTTGGGCTCCCTGGTTCAAGAAAGATGAGGAACTCCTGGAAAGAGTTCAGAGGAGAGCAACTAGGATGATAAAGGGACTGGAGCACCTCCCCTGTGAGGAAAGGCTGAGAGAGTTGGGCTTGTTCAGCCTGAAGAAGAGAAGACTCAGAGGGCACCTCATCAACACATACAAATATCTTAAGGGTGGATGTCACAAGGATGGAGCCAGACTCTTTGCAGTGGTGTCCAGCGACAGGACAAGGGGCAATGGGCACAAGCTGAAACATAAGAGGTTTCAGTTGAATATGAGGAAAAACTTCTTTACTTTGAGGGTGACAGAGCACTGGAACAGGCTGCCCAGGGGGGTTGTGGAGTCTCCTTCTCTGGAGATATTCAAAGCCCGCCTGGACGAAGTCCTGTGTAACATGCTCTAGGTGAACCTGCTTTAGCAGAAGGGTTCGAATAGATGATCTCCTGAGGTCCCTTCCAAGTCTTGCCATTCTGTGATTCTGCGATTCTGTGATGCACCCTGCTGAGAGGGAGTTGGCGGTACTGATGGATGAAAAGCTGGACATGAGCTGACAATATGTGCTGGCAGCCCAGAAAGGCCAACCGTACTCTGGGCTGCATCAGGAGAAGCATGGCCAGCAGGTCGAGGGAGGTGATTCTGTCCCTCTACTCTGCTCTGGTGAGACCTCACCTGGAGTACTGCATCCAGCTCTGGAGCCCTCAGCACAAGAAGAACATGGAAGTGTTGGAGCAGGTGCAGAGGAGTGCTTCAAAAATGATCCAAGGCGTGGAGCACTTCTCCTATGAGGACAGGCTGAGAGAGCTGGGGTTCTTCAGCCAGGAGAAGACCTTATTGCAGCCTTTCAGTACTTAAAGGGAGCCTATAGGAAAGATGGGGAAAACCTTTTTAGCAGGGCTGGTTGTGACAGGACAAGGGGTAATGGTTTTAAACTAAAACAGGGTAGATTTTAACTAGATAGAAGGAAGACATACTTGACAGTGAGGCTGGTGAACCACTGGAACGGGTTGCCCGGAGAGGTAGTGGAGGCCCTGTCCCTGGAAACATTCAAGACCAGGTTGGATGGGGCTCTGAGCAACCTGATCGCATTAAAGATGTCGCTGCTCCCTGCAGGACGGTTAGGCTAGATGATCTCTAGGGGTCCCTTCCAACCCAAAGCATTTTATGATTTCATGAGACCAGTCCACATCCAGATTCTGAGACAGCCAAGCTAAATGTTACCTGCTACCAAAGCAATTGATATTTTTTCCAGTTTCCATATTTTAGGGTCAAAAGAACAGTTTGAAATCCGTTGAAAAGTGGAGATGCTCTGAAAACACTCAGAAAGATGCAGGATGGACTCTGAGCATTTGCACATGAAACCACAGCCCTAAGCATAACTTATGAAGTTATTAATGGAGGGAGCTGAGAAATTTGTTTCAAGTAATTTAAATGCATTTTCAAGAAAGTAATTTGCAAAGGTGGGTAAAAAAGCTAGTAAATTTGTGTCTTAAATCCATCTGGGGAATATGCTTCTGTAAGCCCATTCTACAAACACATTATTGTAACATGACTTTAGAGCTCTGCTGAAGAACAGATTTTGACTTCAGAATTGGACCCACTCTAGATAAAGCACTTTTATGCAGTACTAAGCCTTAAACAGTTTTATTTCTATAGACAACAACTGGTTGTAATATTGTGCAACATATATTTATACACTTCTAAAGAGTAAATTTAATTTCCTTTTAAGTAAGAAAGGAAAAGCTCTATTGCAATGAAGTATCCCCTTAACTTTTTGTGACAAGGGTAATCCTTGATCCAGAGCTCTAATAAGGCATTGGCATTGACCTTGGTGCACATGCAACTGTGACCTCAGTAATCTTCAAAATTCACACACAGGATTTGCTGTGTTATTGAAGGGAAAAGCAGTGTTTGATCTTCTTCACTGTCTTGGAAGGAATTATAGTGTTTATATCTTGCCCGCTGGTAATATGCCAGAGAAAAGCAGAGGACTGAGAGGAGGCTTAACTTGCTACCACCTGTAAAGTTAAAGGTCTTCAGGATTTACAACTTTAAACTAATATTTCAAAAGGGTTAAAACAAATACGTGACAATTCAATCAAGACTAGGAAAGACTGTGAACAGACCATAGGAGTAAGATTCTCTTTTCTTTTAAGATAAATATAAGAAACCATGAATGAACAACAAATCCATATTCTCTAAGAGAAGGGCAGCTATTAGCTTAAAAAAATCATAATTTATTTTTAATTAACAAATTAATTTACCCTGCAATTATGCTCGAGAAGCTACTGATTGTATTTTCTTCCCAGGAAAGTGAGTTTCTGGAAAATTAATATTTCTAATATTTGATAATTTGCTAGACATTCTTAAAAATATTAATACATTTTCTATGCAAAGAATATTGTTTTGACTGCAGTTGTGTGCCTTTCTTAATCCTGGATTCTCTGTTGTCTTCCGTACATACACTGTTTTGCCTGTCATACATATTTTTGCAGAATCATGTTCCTAATAAATAAATGTTCCTATACATCCTACCTGATTACCAATGACAGTAGGTTGAAGAAAAGCAGAAGAATGTTTCTGGAATTACTTAGTACCTCAGGAGCCAGAGATTATCCCACTTTAATTTTTCACTCTACAGTAATGGTTTCCAGTGGAAATTTTGAGAAACGGTTTCAACAGAGATGAGGCATTTGGAGAAGATTTTCCAAATTCAGGAACTTTGCTTTTCTCCTATACTAAATATTACAGATTACATTTACATACTAGCTATTACAAACTCCCCAACAGGGGAATAGTGATGCAAATGAAGTTTAACTCTGCTCCAAATTTCTCACAGCACAGGCACTGAAGGAGCTGAATATGCTTGACATCTCAGAGAGAGATCTTTACACACCAATATTTTGGGGAAGTTCTTTTTTTAATACAGCTGGTAAGAATCTGGTTTAAGTGAGAAATCTAGAGCCTTTTAAAAAAAATCATGATAGTATACTTGTTTGAAACTGGCTGCCTGAATGCATTGTGACAGCCTTTTTATACATTTCCAGTTATGTGTTCTAATATTTTAGTATATATAGTGATATCAGTAGAGAGTGGTATTGTCATCTTACCCACACAAAATTTAATTACAGACATTTGGAATGTGACATATTGTTAATTAAATATTGATTTGTCAGAGGATGAACTAAGCCATCGGTATTTTCCTTCCTAATTAGAATGATGATTGCTCCACATGCCAACAGTTATGAATCTAACTGAAATAACTGTAGAAGCAGAAATGCAAAAAAGCCTTAAATAATGCGGCTTATCGCACCTCAGTTATGATTAATAAATGAAATGTAGTGTAGTAGCTGTACCATTTAAATAAGCTGCCCACATTTTCCCTTATTAAAGGGCTAGTGTTTGGTAGTTTGCATTTATCCTAGAGCTTTGTGTTCCGGTCATGAGTAAGTGGTATTAACATTGTGAAAAAAGTCCAGTTATGCATTTCTCAGTGCCATCAATATTGTTCTTAGTGATTACACAAGCAAAGCAAATACTGAACTGATACATAAAGCCACTCTCTTGCTCTGAGCAAGAAGTTGCATATCATTTATGAATAGTTGAACTTTTTTAATAATTAATTTTTGTGGTGCTAATGCTCCATGGATGAAGAAGGGACTTCTATTTTCATTGCAATCAGTTTCTCACTTTTTAATCAACATTAATTTAATGTTAAAATCTGATTTTCTTTATCATGCTGATGTGAGAAATATCATGCTAATTTCTACTAACTGTTCTCTAATTAGTGAGTTTAAAGTGCAACAATTCTCCCTCATCTACAAGTAAAATTTCTACTCAGAAAGTGTCTACTCTTTCTTCAGCTTTCATCTTAATACCATAGGGTGTAAGGGACTAGAAACTTTTCTCAACATTGGTGGCAGGCAAGCTTAACCACCAAAGCCTGATCACCACGGCAACTGACTGGGGCAGTTTAATCACCAGTTTCAGCCCATTGAGTCCCACTCCACAGGAATGTGTGTCCTGTTGTCTTGGAGTACACATCCTCTGCACATGGGCCCGGGCCCAGAGTTGACTGACAATGGGGAGGGGGCTCGGACCCTCTAGAACTTTTGAGCATCCTCTAGTGATGGTACTGGGCATGAACCCCACTGCTGAGTGGGAGGCATGGGTATGCAAAACAGTTATTGACTATGCAAAAGGACAACCCTATAAAAAGGGGAACCAGCGGAGACCACGAGGAGCGTTCTGGAACACCTCCCCCCCCCCGCCCTCAACATTTTCCTCTCTTTGCTTTTCTCTCGTGCATTTGTTGTTGGCCAAATAAAGTGACTTGGCACTTGACTCCGTTTTGAGTCTTAATTCTGTTTCTGAGAATGTAAAAGGAACCTAGTCACGATAAAATATTGGAGTTAATCAGAAGTTAAGCCCAGCCGCCCCCAACCTCCCAGAATTATCTGAAGTCGGTCAGAAAGCAAGGGGGTTTAACCTCTGCCAAATTGTTCAACCCAATAGTGGATTGTGACATAGGGTCATATGCCCCCAGCCAAAGAACATAACATCACATCTTCCTTATCTCTTTCGATATATTTCTTTTTGCCTTTCTATTAAGTTAACATTTCCTCACCACGCCAAAATAGAATCTCAGAATCACAGAATCATAGAATAATTTAGGTTGGAAAAGACCTTTAAGATCATCAAGTCCAACCGTTAACCTAACACTGCCAAGTCCACCACTAAACCGTGTCCCTAAGCACCACATCTACATGTCTTTTAAATACCTCCAGGGACGGGGATTCAACTACTTCCCTGGGCAGCCTCTTCCAATGCTTGACAACCCTTTCAGTGAAGAAAATTTTCCAAATATATAATCTGAACCTCCCTTGGAGCAACTTGAGGCCAGTTCCTCTTGTCCTACCGCTTGTTACTTGGGAAAAGAGACCAACACCCACCACTCTACAACATCCTTTCAGGTATTTGTAGAGAGCAATAAGGTCTTCCCTCAGCCTCATCTTCTCCAGGCTAAACAAGCCCAGTTTCCTCAGCAACTCCTCATAAGACTTGTGCTCTAGACCCTTCAACAGCTTCATTCCTCTTCTTTGGATGTGGTCCAGCACCTTGTGGCGGTGTGCTCCACCGCTTCTCGAATCTCCCCCTCTCCCTCCCCTCCCGCCCCCCTGACCTCTTTCACATGATAACTACCTGTGGCGGTGGTGATAGATGTGTCTGGTCATGAAGGATGCATCCACTGGATGTGAGGGAGACAGATAACAATGCAATAGCCAAGGGCTATTTTGCAATGTGCCCACCTAAGCACAGTGGTTGGTATGTAAATATGACTATGAACCAATTATCATACCCCCATAAATAGTGAGCAGCCCAAGAGCCCTTTGAGCTCTCCTGCATGGCAGTGGGCTGCACACTAGGATCTCCCCTTGAGCAGGGACGCCTCTCAAGGTTACTCCTCAAGGTTGGGAGATTCCTTACTGCAACAGATTATCAATAAGTGGCTAACAGCATGCTAAACTCTGAAACCTTAGCTAAGTAATTTAAAGGATTGATTGTGCATATATAATCCTTTAGACATAAACCATTGAATGGATCCAGCTGCACCCAGACTCCTCTCTGAGGAAGGATTTTAGAAAGCAAGGGGATCTTTTTTGAACCTCATGACTCAATGGGAGGATGTACCTGACAGTTTTGTCTGATGTTGTCCTCTGTGCAGTAAAGAACCAAGTGTGCCTTGCCATCAAATCTTATAAACTATTGTCACATTTGCCATTGAACTTTGTTAACTCACCATTTTACACTGATAAACTATAGGTTTTGCCTCTCTCTCACTCCATCTGCGACACACATCAATGTCCTTCTTGTAGTGAGGGGCTCAAATCTGAACACAGTATACTTCTTTCATCTTTTGAGGACTGGCCCTAATGAGTCAGTGCACCTTATACATGATTAATACCATATAAGTGAACAACAATATTTTTTACTATTTTATTAGAGAGATAGACTGAAATGAACTGTAATATATATGATATATACATATCATGATGAGTACGGGCTGAGAAACTTTGTAACAAGGGCCTATAAGATGATAAGAAACATGCATATTTTTTTTTAGTCCACAAAAGGATCATCTCTGAGCATTCATTTATCCCTTTATTATCTCTATAAGAATGTTTCACGTGGATTTCCATACAGGAATACATTCTTCATGGAGCCTCTTCGAAGTTTTTAGTAGGGCAACAATCTGATCCAGTACTACAGTGTCATTATTTAATCAGATATTAATGGATGCAAAGAGTGTTTGATATGCTTTTTCCTTGTAGGTTGTGGATTTCTATTAAGTCAACTGAACTGCATATTCAAAGAAGTAGAACATTCTTTGTGTATCCTTTATTGCAAGGGATTACATTACATGAATTTCCAGGAAGGTGGAAGTGCAAATTGCATTTTTGTATTTCTGTATTAATAAAGAGATGTACCATCAACATATTAATTTTAATGACATAGATAACCTGATAGAGATTATTAAGCAGGCACACTTGTTTACAAGGACGTTATTATACATATGTTTGGAGCAGCATGAATTTTGGGATGTCTGATTTTCTTAGAGTTTTTCTATCTAGTTTGGAGTTTGGTGGAGGTAGGTGGTATGGTTTTTTTTTAATCTTTTTACACTTTCATAGCTGAATTTCTATATAGATCCAAAACTTTATATGAAGAAGTTGAAATGAGCAAGAAGCTAAACATCACAAATCAATCCCTTGGGACAGACAATGAAAATTTAAAACTGGGTTCATGCTGTTTGCTTCTTTTGTTACAGAATAAAGATTTATTGCCATCTGCAGATTTTAAAATGCTCTCTTTTACATAATAATCTGAAATATAGTGTTATCCATTTCATTTTACTGTGTTACTATCTATCTCCTTTATTGGAAAGGGATTTAATTTAGTTTTCTATCAATTTTTCTTATTTGATCTAGGTTTTTTTGACATAACATGAACATTTCCTTTTTTTTTCCCAATTAGTTACTAAAGCAGCTGGGAAAAATTAAACATAAGAAATCTGTGGCGGCTTTGGGCTATTGAATTTTTATGTGTCTCTGTGCTTCTTCCACAGGAAAGAAAACTTCTGCTAGGTATAAATGTGAATCACAAAAGCCAAATATATAGCAATCATTTATCATAGAGCATGAATTTATGCAAAAGAATAAACAATTATATATAATAAGAAGCAGGCTCTAGAAAAAGGCTCTAAAAGAAAGTGAATCTAGCTATGAAAGAGTTAATATGACAGATCTGGGACACAAGCTACTCATCCTATATGGAAGTCACTTTCAAACCTTAAAGTAAAAAAATAGGGTTAGTTTGGATGTATCACAGGGGATTCAAAAAACATTGTGTCTCCCTGGAAAACAGTGGAACTATTTTACCAGATAATATTTCATCTTTGTTTTGTTTGGGTTTTGTACTAAACAGTAATTGGTTATATCTTATCTGTATTTTACAGCAGGAAATGTCAAGGCCTGGTAAAATCAAGGAGTTAAAAATCTACAAGGAACAATCAAGCCAATACAAGTCTGTGGTCAATGGATTCAATGAGTTGACTTCTGTCAGTAATGGCCTCGATTTAGAACAAATACAAAGGTTGTTCCCTTCAGTATTTGAACTGATGACACTTAAATTTAAAAAGAAATGTTTACTTGTAATTTGCTCATTTGATCATGTCAGTAATAAAAACTGAAATAAGGTGCTATTTTCTCAATTTCATATTAGACCAAACTTATTACTCTTGAGAATATCTCTGGGCAAGTTTCTTCAAACACAGAGGCACCAAACTCAGGTCAATAACTTAAGTTTAGCTACAGAACATGACAAAAGAGGCTTGCTGCATCACTTTTCACTAGTATAGTGTTTGGTGTCATTTTGGTGAAATAAATTTGAGCAGTACAATGCTGAACTAAGTTCCAGTTGTATTTTCTGTTAAAACAGAAAGTTGCTTACCCCTTAACCTCTCTTCTCCTGGGTTTTCTCTAAATAAACTTCTCCTACTGGTCAATACCTTCTTTGTTCTTAGAAAAATTTGTTAGTGTGAGTTTAGTTAACCTAGAATGATACAGCAAAGTGCGACTGATCAGGTTAGTGCACACTGATAATGACAAGTATGAAATGCCTTTGTAGGTCTAAGTAAAACTGGGGCTATCGCTTTCCTGACAATGATGTGCAACAAACTCGTTAAACTCTGTGTTTTATGAGAAGATACACATTTAGTTTCATAGTAGATCATTTAATAATTTCAGCCAGGCTCTTGAGGGATCACACAGATATTTCACTTCATCTGTTTATTGTTCAACAGCTTTTGGCTTCTTCCTTCTGATGAAAAGAAAAACAAATCTTCCAAGGTAATAGCAATGCAGAAAAAGTCCTACTAATTTCCATTTTGGAATAAATTCAAATACTTTCCATTTACAACCATTTATTTGCATAAAATAAGTTCACAGCAATCTTTCCAATGTAGTTCCCATATTCTGTTTAAGGTATGAAGCGAAGCTTCTCAAGTACTCTGTAATAAGAAAGTATTTATGATTTCTTGCTGATTCTATAAGCAATTCATATACACAGGAAAGATTTAACCCTGATACTTGGCAGTGGAAGTCCTCCTTACTTAATCTTTATGGTCAACCTCATTTTTACTACCTGACATCAGGTTTTCTGATCAAAAGCAGGTTTTTTGATCAAAAAAAGTTTATCCTGCACTTCACTTCAGCACATATATTTCTAACTAACCACAGTTGGGGAAGCATTTAGACATGACCCCTGTAATCTAGGTCTTACTTCACTGAGTATACTCTGCTATGGAATGTTATGAAACGTTATCAATGCTATAAAAACATGCAATTTATTGTGTTTCTTGACAAAATGCGCTAGGTAAATGTTAGCTGTTGAAAAGCAAAAAAAAAATCCTATACAAAAGTAAAGAGAAAAAAAAAGGCATATTCTGTCTAGACATCTTATTATCTGTTGTATGTCAAACAGGGCAAATGTTAACATTTCCCCCTGCTGCCTGTGTCACATGCAACAAAAACATGGAATTTGTCTTTCTTAAGATGAATATTTCTGCAATACCACATTTCAAGTACATATAAAAGAAGTTAAAAATATCAGTAATGAAACAGGGAGAAATCTTAACCCTGCTCATGCCAAAGACATTGTCTTCTTTTTTCTCTCTCTCTTTTTTTTTTTTTTTAAAGTGGTTATTGACACAAGGTGTTATGTCTTAGGATATATCTTGCAGAAAATGCAGTATGCTGCATGTCCATGCAGATCATGACTAATAGCACACATACTGAGAAGGCAATCACAAAGTTAGGGATAAAAATGCAAATAAATAATAATAAAAAAGACTAAGAATATTTAAGAAGGTTGTTGCTATTGATTATGGCATAAATAGGTACTTTGTTTAACATTTCCTACAGTCAGCAAGAGACAGCCAGTATGTGGCTACTCCTGAACTGCTTCTCAGAGACAAGAGTACAGCAACATGTTATTAAGAGGTGAATCAAGCTGGTCTAATCAGTCCATGTTCTAAACAGAATTTCTGCTGTGCATCTAAACATTTCATATGAGGATGAAGCCATTCTTTTGATGCTTTTAACTTTATTGAATCAAATCATCTTATTGAAATTATCCTCAACCAGTATCACAGGCTCAGAACTATGGCTTGTAGTTTATCTGCGTTGATATTTATCTTCTTATTACCATACCAATCTCACACTTACTATCTTTACCTTTCTGCTTTCAAAAACCCATAAAACCCTGCCTAACTTGCAGTGGAATTCTGTAGAAAAGACTTCATGATGCTCTAACAGGCCACCTTACAAGACTTACCCATTTGAAAGCTCAAGACAAAAATGCAAAAAATATAGCCACATCTCCAGGCTATCCTAGATCCCATCAGGAAACTGTCAGGAAAAGGAGCATACATGGAGAAAATTAGTTTTATCTGGCAGAAGTAAAAAATTTTCCAGTCTTCTACAAAAGGCGTTGTCAATCAATACAATAATTTCTATATGGCCTAATGTTAATACATGACTGATCAACTAGACACTGGTTATGAAGACACAGTTTTTGTTATATCATGACTATCATGTTTAGAGTGGGGAGAAGGAAAACTTTAGCTTAATAATCTTAAAAAAAAATAACTGAACTTTCTAGTTTTCTTCCCAGAAATATAATTCATTTTATTGAATAATATTTTTTTTTTTAGTTTTCTGACATTTCTTACACAGCAAATATCAAGGTAATTTTATATGGTAGATGCTTTTCTGAGCACTGAAAACAAAGATCAGGCCGAGTACTTGGAAACATGGTATTACTGGTGTGAAAAGTGATTTCTTAAGCATGGCTGAAATTATATGCAAACCCAAACACTTCATACGAAAAAAAATGCAACTCTGGTTTCCAGGGATGAGGCATCCACAACTTCTCTGGCTGACCTGTTCCTATGTCTCACCACCCTCTTTGGAAAAAATTTCCTCCTTATTTGCAATCTAAAACTACCCTCTTTCCATTTAAAAACCTTGCCCCTTGTTCTATCATTAAAGGGCTTGCTAAAAAGTCTTTCTCTGTCTTTCTTATAAGCCCTCTTTATATACTGAAAGTCTTCAATAAGGTCTCCCTGGAGCCTTCTCTTCTCCATGCTGAACAACCCCAATTGTCTCAGCCTTTCTTCATAGGAGAGGTATTTCAGCCCTGGGATCATTTTTGAAGCCCTCCTCTGGACCTGCTGCAACAGGTCCATGCCTTTTACCTACTGGGGACACAAGAGCTGGACGCAGTCCCCCAGGTGGGGTCTCACCAGAGCAGAGTAGAGGCGTAGAATGTCCATTTTTTCATCCATCAGTACAACTGTCCCACCCAAGTCCTTCTCTGTAGGGCTGCTCTCAATCCCTTCATCCCCCAGCCTGAATTTATACAGGGGTTGCCCCGACCCAGGTGCAGGACCTTGCTCTTGGCCTTGTTGAACCTCATGAGGTTCACATAGGCCCACTTACAAATATAAGTCAAGAAACTCAAGCAGCAGAAATCATGTATTTTGTAGGGAGAATAAAGGAATATTGGTGTGAGGGAAAATAAATCTTACCTATGTAAGAAAAAAATACTTTAGCCTTCTTTTTAAATCATTTACTTGTTATACAAATTATACAAGAAAAGAAGTCTACTCATTTAAATTTTTCACTTTTTTAGCTTTCAGATAGGCTGATTTTAACAGAAATCCATAACAGAAAATTGAAATAATTACCCTCCATTTGTATTGCAATGACAAGATTAAGGTATTTCTTATATTCTAGATATTTTCTTGGAACTAGTACAGACACAAATATTTCTGTAGGATACTGAACATGCTCCATTACAATACTGGAATTAACTCTGCTGAGGTGCCCGGCACTGACCTGACAAGGGAAAGAAACACTGGGCTGCAGGAGAAGTTGGCTATAGCGTTCAGTTCCAATTTCAGGAAAAAGTGAGATTTGGGGGAAAAAGACTGGCCAGATACTATGTATGTCAGCATGCAACACAGGTGCCTCAACTGCCAGCATGAGAGAAGCTCTACAGAGGCTGTGGAGGCTGAAGCAGCCAGCCAAGAAATCATGAAAGCACAAGGGCAAGACTTTCAAGGACACTGTAGGGCAATCTCCAGTCTTTCTGCTTTTAAGGAGGAGGAAAGTCTCAGGGAAAGAAGCTATCAACTTGCAGAAGGGTAAAATATGTTCCTATATGCTTTTAATGTTATCAGTAGGTGTGCATTTATGTTGGGATAGTAACTCAAGATGGCTTTTTTCCTAATGGGGAAATGGTGAGAGGTAATTATTTTCCAGACAGGGAATATTAGGCTGACCTCAAGTAGATGCAAAATGAAAATAATATGCAATAAGGTTTTACACCACCATAACCATAATCATGTTACAAAAACTTTTGCTCTGGAGGCTGAATTAAAGAGTGCTTTATTGCAAATCATTTGCACTTATCTATTTGCAAGAGATGCTTGCAGTTTAAACCATTATACCTAAAGACCACTGAGTCAGACCAAACTTTCCCTTTGTTGTGGTAGGCTGTACACAGAAAATGGGGAAAATGTGACTTAGTTTTATTGCTTCTCTCTTTTTTCTCTTCTGAACAGGTAATTAGCTCATGTTGTGCAAGGTTCAATGGTGCTGAATTTCACAAAATGATAATCCTTTCTATTCTTACTATTCTGCTATAAAGCAGTTAATTTGGCTGCTGAGTTGCAAAGGATACTGGCCATATTACTATCAAAGCTTTCAAAAAATCTCCCTTTCAGTGCTGGGATAAAAAGGAAATAGAATAGGCTGAAGCTCAAACAGGCAAAGTCAAGCAGCTCTGTGTGGTATGGAGACTTTTGAAAAGGTAGAAGTCTGTCCCAGGTTTTACAGGTATTCACTGTAATTCTAACCTTATATAATTCAATTCCAGAGCAAGATCTCCTCTCCTTTTGAGAAGTTCAGGCATGCCTCAAATGTTTTCACTTTGTCCTGTTTGAACACCGTTAATGAAGTCCGTTAATCATCACTGTCTTATCAAGGTAATTATTAATGGATATCCAAGACAGAAGTGATCCACCCAAATTTTAGGACATATTTTATCCAAGGTGTTGTTGTTGCTGTATTAGCAAAGGGTAGCTAATTTTGAATTAAGAATGTAGTAAGAAACTATTTTTCCTTAAACAATGGCAATACATAATTGCAACCTACTTTTCCTTTTACCTAGTTACTTCTTTGAAGTCATCTATAAAACCATGCATGGCTGAATATGGCATATAGTGCAGTTTTCTGTAAATGATGTCAAATATTGAAGCTATATCATTAAGTACTTATAAATAGAACAACATTTCCTTGGAACTTTACATTGCTGGTTACAAAATGAAGATGATGTACAAGCCAGCTTGGAAATAAAACTTGTAATTTTTCTGTGCACTAGGATAGTCATGTAAAAGTCATGTGCCTGCACAACAACAGGTCAAGACACAATCTACTGGTAGCACTGATACTAATTTTGCTTCATTTTATATTTGCTATATTTGTTATAAAGATTTTAATGAGATTATTATTGCAGTGTACCTGAGTTATTCTTGTTGTTGTTATTATTATGCATTATGTTTTCATAAAAATTGCAAGAATAACATCTTTATTTCAGAGAAGGGTTATTGTTGTTTGTGCAGTGTTTGACAGTCACTAAATCTTCCTGTATACCCACCCTGCAAATTATTGTAGAATATTGGATGTAGCACTGGATGAAAAGTCATGAATTGCTGATATCATGTGTGTGTGTTATATATGCCTATTTTGAAAAGGATTTAAAAATTATAAAAGAGGAAAAAAAAGATATGACACTGTATCAAGCACAACATCCAGATCTGAGAACTGAAAGAAAATATAAGCCAGATGATAAAGTTAGAAATCCTCCCTGTATCTTAAATAAGAAATGAGAGGTAGAAAATGATGGGAGGTGAAGGCATGGCTAAATATAGAGTAAGCAGTTATTTGGTGACTGCCACATCAGTGCAATGAGCTTGACGGAGACACATTCTCAGAACAAGCACCCTTACAAGCTAGCTTGAGATGTCATGCATATGGGAAACAGAGGCACCTAGTCTTATAGCTAGGTAAATGTGATAAATGACTGTGTCCCAAATAGGATTTCAATTAAAATTATCAATTTATTAAACGAATAAAGGCAAGCAAACAGCACTGGGTGCGCCAGGAGCCTCTGCTCTACCAAGACGCACACCATACATTTCCTGTTTCTGGTTTATATATCCCCCAGCAATAGGCGTGTCTTAAACTTCTCTTGTTTTGGTCAGTAACAGGACCAGTTTAACCTGTTATGTTGAAGGGCCCGGCAGGGGACACCGCCGGGGCCCCCTCCCACCGTGAGGAGGCGGCTGGGGGGGGTGCAAGATAAGAACTATATACATTAACCTCTCTGCTCTTCTCAGGCTTGTGGTTATACAAGGGTATGTAAGACACATTTCATCATGCGGCCCTAGCATTGTTCCATATTAACACGAATCAGATGGACATATTTCACAGTAAAGAACACTTGTTTGATTATTTGTCTACATCTAGGTATGAGAAGTCTAGGTCAATGACACCCAATATTCTGCCAAGGTGAGGTGCTCACTGAAGAATTTGACGGTCTTGCGCTGCATGCCCTTCCTGTCTCTAGACCAGGTTCTTAGATACATTGTCAGTTTCCATCATGCTTGTTGATTCCTTAAGCAATATGCTTGCCTAATACACACAGGGATATCAGCATCATAACTATACCATGAATGCATGTACATTTTTATGTCCCAGGGAGCAATTGTGATATGCCCAGGAAGGAGAGTCAATAACACGGTATGTTATTTCTAAACATGGTATGTAGACCCTGAACAGCTTTTTAAAGCCCATTTCTACACTAAAAAGCAAAACAACAAAACTATCAACCAAAACAAACTAACAAAAAAACCCTTTAGATATGGCTGCTATTACTGAGATATGGTCAGGTGAGTCACAGTGCTACAATGTAGCAATGATTGTACCTGTTTACAGTTTATAATCAGTTTAATGTTTGTTCTTCCTGAAGCATTCTTCACCTCTTAAAAAATCATCCTCAAAGAGTATGTTGGCTGGGAGTACCTCGCTTTTACTCTTTGTGATTTTGTGTGTATTAATGTGATATTTGCTGTTCCCCAGAAGGATGAAGCTAAATGCAAAAAAGGTTTATGAAATTCAATTAATGACTTTCTGATGTTATATCTTATATCTTCAGACTGTAGCTGAATAATATCTATAGCTGTTGTTGATTGTAACTCCAGAAAATCCACCTACACTTTTGGGCCATATTGAGATGAACAGTGTATTCCTCAGGGAGATACAATGCTTTAATTGCAGTTACAGATTGTCTCTCAGATCATTCTCATTTCTGGTTTTGTCTGTGTGATGCCATATGATGATATATGTGACATCATTTCACACTAGTACAAAAGTCAGCATGATGAATATGACTTCTAATAAATCTATCGGGTAGTGTGGTGACCAGTGTGGTTGTAACTTGCAGAATGTCCTTTGCCGCCTAGTTGTGTGCTTAGTGAATGAGAAAAAATGAAATAGTCCTGCTGACAAATAACAGATACAAAAAAGGGAATCTTTGCTGCTGCAATGGAACCTTTGGTAAAGCATGTTATAATGAATGAGAAAGTAATGCTTAGAAGTGTTGTCACCTGTGGAGGAGAAATGAGTCTGGCTTAACCTTTAGTACACAAATGCAGTGAGTGTTCTCAAAATAGATGCATTGCAGCCATAAACCTTATCCAAACTACAGCATTATGGAAGCTGAATCACCATCACCCTGTGGTTAAGTAAATGTATTAACATGAAAATATATTCAAGTTCAATAGTAATGAGCTGAAGTAATGCAGCTATTTGTGGCAATAAACCTTACAACACAGTGTAGGCGGCACTCAGCAGAAGGTTTAAATGGAGTGAGGAAAAGCTGAAGTAGTCTGATTAATTTGGATAAAGTCCTCTGTGGTGGGAGGAAGACCACACTGATAGACTTGATTTCAGGAAGGAAGGGTGAACTGATTAGTTTTATTAGAACACTAACTCATTGACTTGATGAATACAATTAAATTACATGATTACTTTACTAGATTTTTATTTGAACTGCATTAGGCTGCAGAAATCCCAAAATAAGCTCTCTGTCTCACTAACAGAGCTTCTACCCTAAAGAATGAGTAAAAAATTAGTGTTTAACAATTCATGTTAAAAATTATGTGAATCAAATAAAAGGGATGAACTAAGCTTCTTAATATTTTATTTTTTTTACTGTGCTTGTTGAGTCCTTTCCTAGTGGGTGAATGCTAGACTACAAGTAGCAAGAAATTTTCCTTGGTTCTGGTCTGAGAAAGATACAGAACAATGGTCTGACATTTAAAGACTTAATTTACTATTAGCAGTAGCATAAATTATTAAGTCCTCTACAACAGGGAGAACTCATAATTCAGGGTTTTTTTCCCCACAAAATTATTCTTTACTGTTCCTTTCCATGCATGACTGATCTTAATCTGTGTAACTTCAAAAACTAAAGCTGAAGTTTAACAGCAAGCAGATGCTTGGCATTTCCAGCAGTGTGTAACCTGCAGAAGTTCAATACTATTTCAGAAATTGTTATGCTGCAAAATACGCCTATCAACTCAGCTGACCTTTAAGCTTCACTTCGTGTTCAGTTTAGGATTAATTATTCCATTCTTGAACCATGTTCTGTACTGAGGATGTGTAAGAGATGGTACCTGTTTCACTTGCCACATCCTGTCAAACTGCCTACATTGGTATGGAGACCAGAAAACATAGCATTTCTTTATGCTTGTTGCAGTCAGGAAAATAAGACTATAGGCCTTTATTAAATGTCACTAGTAAAGCACAGTTAACAGTTTACTTATTAGTTTTCACAGAGAATTATGAAATTATTCCTCAAAAATGTCTCTGTACTAATACTGGTATTCAAATGCAAAACAAATTACAAAGACAGACATTGTGATGTCAATTATATCACTGAATTTGACACTTCTCATAAAGCTTTATATAATAAGGATCTGTTAAAAGAAATTATTTAATCAAGAAAAGTTTTCAAACCAGAAAATAATGAAAAAATGGGGGGAAAAAGAAAAAAGTTCTTGTAGCATTTATTCTACCATTTTCATTATTAAATTATTTGTAAATAATAACTATACTTGGGTTAATATCCCAAATATTAAAGAAATTGTTTCTGTCCAAAACCAGAGTGGCATGGTAAACCAGGAATAAAATACTGTATATTCTTCTAAGACTAGCAACATTGAATTATCTGTTGAACCTGAAACAGAGAGTTTATGCCGGCATACAGATTCTTCCTCAGTAAAAAAATCTGTTAAGTTTTGGTGCAGGGCAAAAGGTGGACTGATGCCTGTTCTAAGACTGATGTTTCCCTGTGTGGATCTGCCAAACTAAGGCTTTGTCTGCTCAGCTTAGCAAGTGACACTTCTTCTTAGCCCTCTTCTCCACTTAAACCAGTATAGATTCTGCTTTGAATTTTCCAAATTTCAAGAGCCTCACAGACACATTTTAATCTTTTATAGCAAGCTGTCTCAGTTGAAGAGTCCAGCAGCATGTCCTCAAGTTGGTTGATGTTCAGCAATCAGTTCTGTGAGTGTCATTAGGAATCTAATCAGTTCAGGTTTTTCTCTCTTCTTTTTCTGGAGATAAAGAAATAATCTGGTCTTTTCTCCTGATATTAATTTTCTTCAAGTGAATGGATAATGATTAAAATAGTTATTAGACATGTTAGTATTTGGTTTTCCTTTAAAATATGGAAAGATGCTTCAGCAACAAATGGCCTCACATAACATCAAAAGCAATAGTTAAAGTACAGAAGTGCAACTTGCTCACAGGAAAGCTCTGACTTCTCTTTCCTTATGTAGGATTTAACTGAGAAAATGTTTTGATTTTTTCCTTTTGCTATGTCCTTCACTGACAATAGATTATTTTGTTCCAGTCTTGCAATTGTCCATTTCTATTATTAGAAAGACTAGGCACATGATATTTATGTAATATTTCCCACTAATGTACTACTCAGTAATTTAGGATGGCTGAATAATTTTAGGAAGGATGAAAGAAAAAAAACAACAATCTATCAATGAGTATAATCTCTTTCTCTCTATTTTGTCTTCAGTATTTTTCTCCAAGTTATCTGCTCAGTCCTTCTGTTGCGTTGCTATTTAGATAAATAAAACCAATGTAACATGAAAAGTCGTATGCAAATACTAAAATATCTTAGAACTTTATAAAGAGGGAACCATAAACCTATATATTTTTAAAGATACCAACATCTTTGTCTGAACCTGAACAACTTGAAAAAATATTGCTGACCTTAAATTTCTTAGAATAAGAATTGAGGGGTAACTATGAGTGAAACACTTTTAAATGCATATAGATTTTGGCAAATGGGGCACATGCTGTCTGCTGGCATTCTCATGAAGTTTGAAAGACTTAAACAGTGGAACTGGTACTGTGGACAAAATTGTGAGTGTCCTACAGGTGGACCTCTAAAGACAAATCTCCCTTTTGAGATGCCATGCCTGGTTTAAATATAAAATTTATTTTTTAAAATAAAAATTTTATTATAGGTATAGGTATGATATCATATAGAATGCAAATTGAAAAGAAACAATCAAAGTTTTTTGACAGCATACCCCCCCTTACATGTCCCCAAACCAAGTTTAAAAAAGTGAACATAACATTAAGATTTTATTTAATGTTAAGCATTTTTTCTTTCAAAACTTTAAAAAATGGGTTTAACAGTATTTAACATTGTGTTTTCCTTGTTTGCTATTTTGTAACCTAAAAGTGACTTGAGACCTTGTAAATAGCATAAAAATAGTCTTATTTTTGCTAGGCCCTGAGGTACAATTGGATTAAAATTCTAGAAAACAAATGTTAGTGCTTGATACCAAGAGAGCTAAAAGAACATGCACAGAAGAGCTGCTTTGTACAATTTTTTTTTGACATTCTAACAACATGAATCTTGTTATGCAGAATGGGACTGTTGGTAAAAATCAAAAAACACACAATGTCCATAAATACATGGATTTGGTATTTTTCCTTCCAAAAATCTGAAAATGTAGATGTGCAGGAGAAAGATGAGGGAAACAAAAGAAAACAGCTGAAAATTATTTACTATTTTAAAAAAATAGGAAAAATATTTTAAAATTAGAGATCTCTTTTAGCCCTCAAAGAGGTTTCCCTTTGTATCAGTATGGAGCACTCTACTTCTGCCTAGGGCTAGGTTACTTTAATTCATTCAGCAAAATAAGTCTATCCATCAGCCCCTTCCCTCCCACACACTGTTATTTTATACAAAATTCACTGAATTTCAGTGAAATATAAATAAGAAAAAGAGAGATTATACTCAGGAAATCTACCAGAAAATAATTTACCACTGCCAGTTCCTACAGTGTAAGAGGAATAAGATTTTCCCAGGGTTTAGGAAATCTGTGTTTTTAAACTTTCATCTGCCTATAGAAATTCAAAGATCTTCATCTTCTAAGGGAATATTCTGCATATTCTGAATAGACTCTCTAGTAATTATCATTTAAACTGTTCTACTTTATATAAAGTATATTCATATATTTTGGATGTGTAGATTGTTACCAAATACAAGAAATTTTGGAATTTCTGTTTATTTGTCTGATTTTTATGAGTGTGATGAAAAATGTATGCATCAGATGGATTTGATTTATACTCAGAAGTCTTCTAATACAATAGCTACATTATTCTGTTCTGAACAGATGAAAATCTAAGCATAATTTACAAAAAACAGTGGATGCACTGTAGACAAAAACTATGAAGTGCTGAATTCAGTCGTGTCTGCAAGACTGCAATAACATACCCTACATGCTGGTGATATTGTGAAATGTTTATTGTGTACTTTGAAAGATTTATGTTCCTCCTTGAGCGCTAGGGAAGTACCATTTCCTGGACTGGCTGACATAGGTCAGCAACAGTGGTGAACTCAAGGGTTTTCATTGCAGAATGAGTTACAGAGGTTTTTTCACTCCCTTTCTTCTAGCTTTTCAATGCCCTTGATAAATTGACAGAGAAGAAACCTGACATAGGCCCATTATGTTTATGATTATGTGCATATTAAAAAAAATAGATTTATATCCTATGTAATAAAAGAGGCACTATAGGTAGCATTTGTTAAACAAAGTGTCTTTCAGCAAGATAATTTTTAAAATAGGGCCTATTTTCACCTAAATGGTGAAGATTTTAACCCAACATTTCAATTCTGTTGTTCATATATATCAGTGAAGGCATAGTAAAGATAACTGTCTGAATGCAAGACCTCACATAACTGCTTCTAGAATTCAATTAAAATATTTTCAAAAGAAGCTTTTTAATTTTTTAATTTCAGAACATAACTGAAGAATAAGAGTCTGTCAAAGTCATGTTGTGCTGTGAGATAATGTGTGTAGATACATGAGTGTTGGTTCACTGGACAAAGATGGGTGGATGTCAGGGAAATAATTTATACTAATATTTTCTAACCTTTATAAACCAGAGCTTGTATTTTCACATCTTCTGTACGTGCCATGTGAACTTGGTAAGCTGGAGAGTTTTCATCTTCTAGCTGATGAAGAGAATTTGTTCTCCAGCTGGTTTCCTGAGTTATCATCTTCTTGAGCTTTTAATTCCTTTTTATGCAGTTAGTCTACAGAGCTCTTCCAGTTGTTTCCAGTACTTCAACTATGACATACATCAGATACAAGGATACATTTCACATTTACAAGAAAATCCCAGCATGACATTCACTGAAAAATGTTCTTAGCATGAACCATGTAGAGTAGAAATAAAGAGGGTGCTGGATCTGCTGAGTTTTCTTATTTAGAAAGCATATTGCATAGTGAGTAGAGTGACTTCAGTTTCCTGTAACTTCTGATTTATAAACCACATCATTCTCTGGATTATTTAAATTTATCAAGAAAAAAATAAAATATTCTGAGCCAGTTTAATACAGTGGAGCAAGTGTTTGATATGGATTCCAGCAAGAAAAGCACTCAGACTCCATGAAGTATTGATTCATATTCCATTTATTGGCAACAACATAAGAAGGAAATAGGGAATAGGATTGATAATGTTAGATGGTGGGAACCCTGAGCTGTGCACCATCAACAGACCTCTAGGCACAGCGCAATGCACAGATCCCGACAGTTGAGAGGATCACCAACAATGTGAGCTTCAGAGCTCTTAGGGAAGGTTCTTAGAAATAAACCACTCTATTAATTTCTACTGTTGAGGAAAAGGATGTTTATATGAAAACGCACTGCTTCACTTCAAGATAAGACAAAGTCATGCAGGTGCCAAGTGCAAGCTGCCTACAGGCTCCCCCATTATAGTTAGTCAGTTAATTTTAAGCCAAGGGATATGTTCTGAGCACAGGCCTGCACCTTTTCAGGTCAACATATTGAGTGGATCACTATGCCTTAATGTACAATAGTTTTCATGCCAGAACCACTACACCTAGCACTCAGACCTGTCCTCCTACTAGTCCAAACTCATTAGGATTCACATGTACAATATAGATTCCTCTGTAGCTGGTATTAGGCACCCAGTTTATCTAGCTTCATCCTTCTCTTTCTCCACCTCTGGGTTTTCCTCTAAGCATCCCAATGCATATTCCCCCAACTCCCTAAAAAAATCCCATAAATTTTACACAATCACTCTCTCCTCTGCATACCATATCCCATTAGGCAAAACCCCATTGTGTATTATTCACGGGAGAGAGAGTTTCCTTCCTTGTTGTCTTTCTGGATTTGTGTCCCAGAAGGTAGAATGTCCCTCTCCTTTGACAGCTTTAAGAGTAACCAATTTCACTGATCAGGTTACTAAGGTTCCTCCAGGTATCATTGGTATTTTGTTTCTCGACAAACCTTTGTGTTGAACATGATCAGCCTTTAGTCAAGCAACAAAGATGACTGTTGAAACATCACACTCAATTCTGCTACTCTGCATGAGAAAACTAGTAGGTTACATCTGAGACATTTGCTGTCAACTGCATTCTCCATAGACTAACTTTCAAATTTTCCATTTTAGGGAAGGAGGTGTGATTTATAATAGATACAGTATGTCCCTCTCCTTTCAAGGATATAAATTTTTTGTTAACATCAGAGAAAATTACTTAACCTGAGAACTTCATAAGTTTTTGTAGATGATAGACTTACAAAGACGAAGATAAGGTTTTGAAGACTTCAGTAACAAAAGTAGTGAGTCAATTACATTCTAAATCCATAGACATTTCTTCCCTTTCTCATACCCATTCCCTCTTCTTTACAGTTTACATTTGGCTGTGGGAAAGTATTTTAGACATCTTCCACACCTTTTTTCAAAGAACTTAGCTTTTTACACATTTTGATAGCTTTGGCTTCAAGCCAACATCTATTAAGATGTCCTTTTATAATTTTATTTTTTTGTTACACTTCTAATGTCAAATCTATGTTCCCAGGGAGTTATGTTGAATATAACTTAAAGTTTTGGTAAATTGGTTCTTTTAATCTTCCAAATAAGAACATTGTTGCTCTATGATTCATATGCATGAACTACATTTAAGCAGTTTACGACCACTAATACATAAGCAATTAGCATTTAAAGTTCAGTCCTCAATGTTTCTTTACCTGTCAGAGTAAGTTTTAATAGCCTACGTGTTACTTATTAATCTCACTATTAATAAAGTCACCACCTACAGAAGTTTTCACTGGTGAAAGAGATGTTCTAGAAATGCCATTTAGGTTGAAGTCAGCTATACTGTAGGTTTTTCTTCCTCAGCAGTCTCTGGAAAAATGCCAAAGGAGCATTTCACCTTATTTTTTACTGTGAAAATGTTTTACTTTCTGGCCAGAACAAAACCATTTGTCCAAATTGATGGTAAAGCACAATGATCAGAGCACATCTCATAAATCATTGTGGTTGTAAGGGACTAGAAACTTGTCTCAACATTGGTGGCAAACAAGCTTAACTACCAAAGCTTAATCACCACGGCAACTCAATGGGGCAATTTAATCACCAGTTTCAGCCCATTGAGTCCCACCCCACCAGAATGGCCTAATCACCACGGCAATTGAGTGGGGCAGTTTCAGCCCATTGAGTCCCACTCCACAGGAATGTGCGTCCCGTTATCTTGGAGTACACGTCCTCTGCGCATGCGCCAGGGCCCAGAGTCAACTGACAATGGGGAGGGGGCTCGGACCCCCTAGAACTTTCGAGCATACTCTAGTGACAGTACTGGGCATGCGCCCCACTGCCGAGTGGGAGGCGTGGGTATGCAAAACAGTCATTGACTATGCAAGAAGACAACCCTATGAAAGGGGAACCAGCGGAGACCACGGGAGGGCGTCCAGGAACATCTGTCCTCCACCAGATTCAAAGATACATCAGGCACATCAGACTGCTTGGGCCGCACCAGCTGCACGGACCACATAGATCACTCAGGCCGTCTTTCCCTTTCTCACTTTTCCTCTCTTTGCTTTTCTCTCGCGCATTTGTTGTTGACCAAATAAAGTGACTTGGCACTTGACTCCGTTTTGAGTCTTAATTCTGTTTCTGAGAATGTAAAAGGAACCTAGTCACGATAAAATATTGGAGTTAATCAGAAGTTAAGCCCAGCAGCCCCCAACCTCCCAGAATTATCTGAGGTCGGTTGGAAAGCAAGGGGGTTTAACCTCTGCCAAATTGTTCAACCCAATAGTGGATCGTGACAGTGGTGGGACATATTTTGTTGTTATTTACACCCACGTATTTTCATTGTGAAATGAATGGACCTCAGAGAAGCTAAAGAAGGATAAAATCAGGCATTTTAATATTCAGGCATTAGGCTGTGTTAATTAACTGGTGTATTCTCAAAGTCTCAACAGAGTCATTCAAAGATTTGCTGCCAGTAGCGGGAATTCATCTATTTTTGTTCATTTTCTTTAGGACAAATTTCTTTGCTTGTTTCCACCTCACTTCCTGATAGAGAAGGATTCTGTCAGTCCCTGGCAAAATCTCAAAAATCCAACTTTGCAGAAACTTCTACCAACTAACTGCTCAAAGTACTTTATGCCTAATTTTCATGGGATGCAACTTCCTACAGACAAATGTCTAGATCTGCTGTATAGGCTTATTCTCTTTAAGGTGTTTCTTGTCATTTTATCTGAGGACACAATGTAACCAAAATGATGATGAAATTGTTATGTATCTTAGTTTTCAGCATTGGGGTGCTGGGATCGAACCAGTTAACTACAAAATGCAACCACGAATGCTGCTATGCTCTCTTCTGTACAGCCCTACCCAGCTGAACACGAAGTTCAGGACAATGAGAACAGTATATGGTCTGTAGTTTTAAGGTCATTATTAATGTAGCTGAAGCTATAGACAATGTGCACCTGTCAGGGGAAGAAGATGAAGGGTAATTCCGTGCAACGGACCAGTTGGCTAGGACTACCAAGATAGAGAGCCCAGTAGGTAGGAGGTAATTCCGGCAGGGGGAGATCGCGACCACTGACTCATTGACCACCTACCCAAATGATACCACCTACTCAAAAGAGAACAATGGAAGTGCACAACTGAGTCTGCGCAGTAATTTACATCGGAAGTGAGAGAATTTGGACCAATCGTTAGAGAAGATGTTATAGATTATGTATGAATGTAATGAATATGCATGTATTTGATCAATATAACCTGATTGGAACAGGTGCCAGGGATGCACGTTAGGTGGAGCAATCCCCCGTGCATCCGGCGCCGTGAATAAAGAATGCCTGCCTTTTAACACTACATTGTTGTTACGAGGTTTATTCCTCCCGATTTCGGTGACAACAATATCACACAGCAAATTTATCACATATTTATACCATGACAAACACTAGTGGGCATAGGTTCCTATTTTCCTTTACCAACAGGCCAAGGTGTTCAGTTAATTGAGCATACCAACCAGCAGATGCATTATGTACCAAATCTAGCTAATATTGAAGCTCTGTAGTTCTACCACACTGGTATAATGTTCAGGGGCTGAGTTGGAATAATAATCAGAAAGAAATCTGGCTTCTGATATTCAGTCACTTCAGTTCTGTATGACATCTCATCGATGCTTTTGTGCACCTATCCACTTAATATGCATTTCTACTGCAGATGGAGTACTCAGAGACCACCACATGCAGAAAAAACCATCACATTTCTGTTCCACTGTGTTGTTTCTTCCTTTGCCTGGTATTCTTTGGCCCATGATTGTGCAGAGCCCTCAGCTATGGTTCCAAAGTCTGCAATAAAGACTTTCTGTTGACACTGTAATATGTCAGTGTGATGTTACATTGCTCCCCAAGCTGCTCCCCGTGTTTTTTGAATTTACTTTGAAGTAAGTTTGTTTGTCACAATTTCTATTAACAACAAAAGCTGACCAAATGATCCCAGTGACACATTTCAACCCACAGTGCATGCTTCTCTTATCAAACTTACAGCCGCAAGCATTTAGAAAGTCTTGTCAAACAGGTTTGTTGTTATTGTTATATTAGCAAGAGTCAAGTAAGAACTGCTACGATCTTGATAGAAATGAACATTTGCTACTGTCTATGTGAAAAACTTACTTCTCCTTCCACATTCATTGCAGCTTCTCAGTGAGAACTCCCACTTTAATATTTCTGCATCCTGTCTTCAAATGTGTGGAGCTTTCTGGGATTCCTTTCAATACTCCTCATCATCACTAGGCTTGCACAACCGTAACTTGACAAGACAGATAGTTCTTTGCTTTCCATCTAACTTCAGAGAAACATGGGTTGGCAAGCTATGCTCTAATATGTGCAAACTTGCAAATAAAAGGAGAAGCTCATCCAGATCTCAAAATAGATCTTTTATACTGCAAGAGAACATTTCCACCTGAATGAAATTTGTCAAGCTCTGAAAAGAAATGCTGCCTGTAAATGAACTTGGATGTCTAAATGATGAAGTTTCTCATAACATTCCTCTTGCATAGACACAAAATATACTTTATTTGAGGAGTTTCTTAATTGTATTAATGCTAGCTACTATGTACAACCAGTTAGTATATATTAGATGGTATTGAAGTCAGTGAAACTTTACAGTGACTGAAGGTCTGCTCTTTTTATTAAAAAATAAATAAATAAACAAAAATAAGTCCCCCACACTTTTTTTTGTACAGGGATGTTTTGGTCTCATCTCTATAGTCATTACACTTTATTATTGTTATTTCTCATTTTAATCACCTTCCCCATTTCCATTCCTGTTTAATTGCAAATTATTTTCCAAAGAGCTTTCCTCTGAGGACTCTACTATTGGTTTTGGCTGTATTGAAAAGAAAGGATAAACTTTCAAGCATTCCCAATTACAGTAAAATGAAGAATACGAACCAGTAGAGACATGTAAACTTCTCTAGAGGTGTATGAGAAGTTGAAAGGCTATATCATTACTCATGCTGCTTGATAAAAACAAAATAAAAATAAGTAAAAATTCAATCCAATAATGCCACTTCTCAGTATACAACTAGAATAGAAAAAGAAAAGGTCACTTTTACTGTTTTAAATGGAAACACTAAAATCATATTTAACAATTCATGTTCCCAAGGTAACCTAAAATCTCTAGCTATGTATTGACACAACTATGGATTTATCCATCTGTCCTCTGCATATATAGCTCATCTATCATTTATCCTTTATGTCTTATATCTCTATATCTTATGTCTCTCCTTGCATATATACCTTATATCTGCCTTGCTGAAGTCATATGTATCTTGCATATATATCTGTCCTTGTTAAAATAGAGGAAAGACACAGTGACAGATGTAGAGTTGGTTCTTTCTTTACGTGGCAATTCCATTCCCCACCAGACTACTTAATGCTTTTGTAATTTAGAATTGTAAAGAGTAAAAAAACAATACCCACTGTAAATGGAATCATTAATCAGAGAAATTTACAATGCTGACACTCGTGTTTGATTCCTAGTGTATGCTAAACATGAGAAGGGAAATTCCAATGGACCCACAGATTTTTCAAAGTTTTAATGACTCAGTTCTGGTATGTGTAGAATGATAAACTTTCAGCAGACTCTATTTAGCAAGAACTATAAAAACTTAATCCTTGGCCTGCTCAAGTTGTGCAACCTTCCAGGATCATTATCAACAGAAAATCTGTCACCCTTCTCATTTACAAAGCTAATTGGAGAAATGACAATTAAAGAGAGCAGCCAATTTGGACATCAAGGAATTCTTTTTCATCCTCTGACCCCGAAGTCAAATATTTTTTCATGAAAGCACATTATTACAGTCTCAGCAAGACCTCTGTCATGTTATTATATGCTCAAGAAGAACCTTGTAGCACAGTTTTTTTATTCCAGATCGTTTGAAAAGATGGAGTTGAATTTCTGTCTCCCTATATCCTACAAAAATCATCCTAATTACTTGCTAGGAACTAAAAATATAAAACAGATGTAGTAGATAAGTCATTTAGTTCATTCTGTGACCTGACAAAGGTCAATAGCATATTCTAGGGAAGAGTAAAATAGCAGAGAAGTACCCGGTGCTACTTCTTTAATATTCACTGTTGTTGTCTGTAGCTTCAAGAGAGGTGGTGTCTTAGTAGACTTCTTCCATGTATTTGTCAGATTAGCTTTTGAAAACATGCAAATTCCTATTACCCAAAATGTACTATGCCAACTAATTTAACACCTTAATTATGCACTGCATGAAAAAACCCCCGAAGTGTTCTTTTTAGTTTCATTTTACATTAATTTCAGTTGCACCACCTTTGTGAGGAAGACTCCTCTGAGTCTTTCTTGTAAGCTATCCCGTCTGTAAACTGGAACTATGTTTCATATTATAAAACATATGTCAATTTTAGAATTCACTCTCTGATTTTTTTTAGTGAGAGAAGGAACCTGAGAGCAGAAGATTTTCTGAGTAATAAGCTCAAAGAAACAAGAACTATATAAATTTTAGCTTTATTTTTTTACACTCAAACCCCCCTGAAATATTACTTATTTTGGTTTACTTCACAATTAATGTACTAGAAATGCAGAAAAACATTCTTCATATTATAAATATTTAAGTCAACTAAATGCCTTCATTTTATAGAAAAAACATGGATAATGTAAACAACTTTTTCAACATTAAGAAGAACATTAGTTCTTTACTGAATCTTCTTTAGCAATTTCCTATGAATTATTATCAAAATGCCTTAATTTAGTCCAAATACCTTTCATTCAAACTATGTTATTATTTCCTAGTTGTCCATTTTATGTTTTCTTCTTAATAGCATGTACCCCAGGCCTACTCTACTCCTTCCACTTAAGCCTCTTCTTAATACATACCACTACATTAGCTGTATTTAATTCTCATGTATTAAAGTTTACAGCATGTGAGTGGGTATATTTGCAGGCTACCAAGAAAGAAGGGTGGTTTGGGTTCTTTGGTTATGTTTCACAAATTAATTTATTTAACTTGAAAATAAGGGGGAAAGGATAAATGTGCAACACCTAGGAATAATGATTTTTTTTTTTACTTATATTAGGGATAGTCCTTTGCTCTGCCCAGAAGCATGCCAGATACGAAGTACGAAATTCCTAGTAACACTCTGAATTCACACAACCGAGTGACGTCAAAGAATAAACAGTTACTGATTTCAATGATTCTGAAGATTTTTAGACTCTCAGGGGACACAGAATGGCCATGGGCCAGTTGTCTACTTGGCCTTCACTTGAGCCTTGGCAGGTGCTGTTGAGTGGTAAGCCAAGATGACAGAGAGGAAAAAAAGAAACTTCCTTGCAGAATCACTCAGTGCTCCTTCTAGCACTGCTCCTTCCTCCCTAAACTTCATCCAACCTCTAAACTGTTCCTCCGACCCTTCTCCTCATGCTTGTCCACAATTTTTATCCACAAAAGGTTTGTGTCTTCTGCTGAGAAGCCTGAATGAGTTCTTAACAGTGGGTTGAAAGCTTCATCCTTTAATTGCTTTGGGATTCTGTTTGATCAAAGTAGTGTAATAATAGCAAAATATAACTGTAATTACAGAACTCCACAAAGAAAATGGCTATCATGCATGGTAGCTCCCCCACTTTGTACTTCAATAAATAGATTTTAAAGAGATCTTCTTTAGTGACTTTCAATGACTATACCATATTGTAACACTTTTAAATCTTCCTTTTAGCAATCACAGACTTAGGCTGCATCACAGGATATGGTGCAGTGAAACACAATGAAGCTAGAGTAAAAAGCTGTTGGTTAACTTTTTACTGCTTCTCGTAATTGTCTATGCTCATGTTTTTAGAGCACTGTAAATGCAATAACTTTAATATCCATATCAATACTCTTAATGCTCTTGTCTAAGGATTGCCCATATTATTTAATACTTATGGGTTACATTTGTTTACATTTTGGCCCTTTACCTTTTAATGTGATGACTTCCATCATCTGATTATCGAGTTTGATGACAGACATTCACTTGGTTAAACATTGAAGAAGAAAAAAGCATAGGATTTAACATCAAGAAAGACACAGTAGTAGATGTTACATTTGTTGAATTATAATCTAAAAACCCGATGATGAAGAAAATGGGTAATTAAAATGAAATAATTCTTCCAACATCTTTTAGTCGATCTGTGAAATGCTCTGTAGCTGGAAGTCAAGGAGTCAGATGGTATAGATGAATTTCTAAAATGGCTGGATAATTTTATGATTTGGTGCATAACTTTTGTAGATAATACCATTGGCTTTATAGCAACAACTGAATCAGGAAGGAATTTTTATCTCCACTTTGGTACTGCACAGTCAGCCAGGTGCATTATGAAGTTTATGGCAGCCATAATCTCCCCTTAGTCAATCTCTTTTTAAGATTGAACAAACCAAGTTCTCTTGGCCTTTTCTTGTATCTCATGTGCTCCAGCCTCCTGAGCATCTTGGCCCTCCACTGGGCTCTCTCCAGTATTTCCATGGTTTTCTTGTACTGGGAAGCCACAAACTGGACATGGCACTCCAGATGTGATCTCACAAGTGATGAATAGAGGGGGATAATCACTCCTCTCAACCTGCTGGCTACCCTCTTTTAAATACCTCCAGGTGTATGGTTGGCACATGGCTCAACACATTCTCCACCAGGACCCCTAGTTCCTACTTCTCAAAGCTGCCTTCCAGGTCTTCAGCACCTGTTCTGCATGGCAGCACAGCTTTGCATTTGCTGTTGTTGAACCTTGTTAGGTTGTGGTCTCTTTGTTCAGGTCTCTTGTACCGTGTTGAGCAATCCTGCCCCAACACTTATCAGTCACTCACCCGTCTCTGCAAACTTTCAGTTGGTGCATTTCATTCCACCAACCTGGTCATTAATAAAGACATTAAACAATACATGTACAGTCTGAGCTTTGGCTTTACCAAATCCCCTCCAGCATGGGATCTTCCCAAGCAGATTCCTGAACAAATGAAGATCTTAAAAGGCAGCCAAAAATCATAATAAAGAGTAATAATTACAACTATTGTAAAAAAAAGTATTATATGTGGGATATATTAAAGATCTATATATGCACAACTGGGGAAGCAGAAGAAGGAAATATCTAATCGGGGATCTCACAGTCATGGTTTTTAACATGTTATAGTGTACATAATCTCCCTCAGTGTATGTCAGAGTCTTTTTAATGGGACTTCTAGAGCAGAATCAATTCTCAAATGAAAACCTTTGCAATCATGTCCTTTTTCAAGCTAAGGAAATAATGCTGCATAATAATAACAGAATGCATAAAATATAAAACAACTGGTTTTGCTGGAAAGTCAATTTTCAATGACATAATGCAAAAATCAGTGTGTCTGAATTTGATATTTTCCTTATGGAGTAATAAATTAATTGACAGTAAATAGTTGTATAGTCATTAGACAGCAGCACAATAATCAGCTTTATTGTAAAGCCTATTTTTATCTGTGCACAAAAAGCAGTGATTTTCTTCTTAAGCCAGTGAGCCAATGTTGTAAAAAGTACATTATGAGTGCTATGTTTCTGTAAGATCTTTCCAACACCAATGAAGGCCCAGGAAATCATAGCTGCAGGTTAGGGCACAAAATCTATCATATTTTTTACTTTTATTGACCTAGGAACAAAGGAATTGCTGTAACATGCTATAGGAAAGGTTTGCTTAGCCCAGTGTTTCTTAGCTGTCAATGAATAAGGTAAGGACAAACCTACAGTGACACCAAACATGAGAACTTTTTGAGGAAGACTATTTTTTTTTCCTCCCAAGAGCTAAATGTGGCCTTTATATTCCCAGATATAATACTTGATTTCTTAATTTTTAAGCTAGATGTGGTTGCAAACCATATTCTTTTTATTTCTATAAATTCCATATCTTCTCAAAAACCTGTTATTACATAGTAGGTTACCAATTAATTGCAAATAACATATTAATTATTTGGTATTTATTGCTCTATAAGGCTTTTGTTACTGAATTGCTTTAGTATCTGTAATTTACCTTTTCTTCTCCTCCTCAGGTTATATAGTTGGAAACCCCAGCACCATAACTCTCATATTCAGGCAGTGCATTGCTTCTCTGAAGAAACCTATTGATGATAGTAGGATTCCTCTTATTAAATTGCTTGTTAGACTCACTGGGGAAGTAATTACACCTGGAGCATACTCAATTCCTCTTATGGGCCTTTCCAAGGCTGTAATTATTTTCTCTCTCTGGACTTTATAACATCCTGCTTTAATTGTGGTAGCTAACCTAAATGCACTATTCAAGAAAATGTGTATTCTGGTTTCAGTTCATCTGAGTGCTGAGTCTGTATTTTTTTGCCCATTGTTGGAAACCGAGTAGATATTTCTCAAGGCAAGTAGCTTTTCCGACTAATCAGGTGTGTAAGTGAAAAGGGAAAAAGCAGTATTAGGAAAAACTGGGTGACCAAAACAAGGTATATTGTACGTTGATGTAGGGTCAGTACGTTTCTTGATGAAATTATATAAACATGACAGAGTTAGTGCTATCTTCCCTATGTTTTTCATAAACTTTTTAGCTCACTGGAGAAACCAAGAAAATAATTTCATTGAAGAAAATTGCTTCTTTAGGCCTTAAGTCTGAGTAGCACTGAGACAGTAACTAAAGAATAAAAGTTGTGTGTTTGTAGCATGATGCTGCTTCTAAATCCTTCAGTTCTTGACTGCCCCCACAATCCAAAGGAATACAGTCTAAGGAGTAATGGACTCAGACCTTATGCATGCTGGCAGATTTTCATTTAAACTTCAAGCTCTCCTATTTCTATTGCAGATTGTAGAGGAAATATGTGCTATGAATACAATGATCAAACAATTTTTCATAGTAATGATTTTGGATTTTTTTTTACTTCAGGAAGATTAATAAGATGCTTTTTTGGACTTTTTTCTGATTGAGATGTAGTAGAATGTCTTACGTACCTCAGTCAGAGATACATGGATTTAAAACCTGCCTTGAATATTTAGCCATTGCTATTCTTGTTGTTGAAGTTTCTTTTTTCCTTCATTTTACAGAGAATGTTTGGCTGATGATTACTTGATTTTGTTTGTAAAAATAATTACTGTTTAAAAGAAGAAATAGATAATTTTCTTTTCTCTGTGAGGACTCTGCTTCGTTTTGCCATGTCCTTAGGACTACCAAAAGAATCTGCACTGCTTTGCTGAACCAAGCCCCAGTTGAGTTGTATATAGTGAAAGAAACATACACACATAATTGTAAAGATCTGCTTGTGGGATTTTACTCACCAACTAGAATAAAGTTAATTTACATTATACTTGTTAGTAATAAATAGCCATTATACATCATTTTAGACACTGGGTAGACATATATTTGAAAATATTAGAGATTTTTAGCTTTTCAGTTATTCTCTATAACACACTATTCTTGAATGTCCATGAACAAATTCATTTATGAAAAGGTAGAAAGTCTCTCTAAAAAATAAGTATTTACTTTATAGTAGAAGGAAATTGGAAGAAAAATATCAAACAGAGAATCCAGTAACCTTCCCAACAAAAGTAATCTTCTCTGCTCCATGAGTCTTGCTGTACATTATTCTGTGGAAAACCAAAAAACTTTGTTTCATACCAGTCCTTACTTTTTCCACCCCCCCCAGAAAAAAACAAAGATATAACAAAATACTAAGGCTTATGATTTTAAGTATGCAAGTATCCTTCTGACTTCCCTGTCCTTTCTTTTTTAGTTCATCTTTTATTAATGTCTCGTAGAAGGATTTAAGAATAGTAGATACCTTGTACAAAACAGATTACATAGAATATATTTAATACACTGAATACTATGAAATTACATGGAATCTATAGCATACATAGAAGTAACAGGTTATCTTATGGGGACATTACTTGCCAATAACTTCAGCCACTGAACCAGCAATTTCTTACTCTCTTTATCAACTTTTGTCTCTAGGATTTTTTGTATTAAAGGCAATTCCTTTTTCTGACTAAAGCAAAAACTTATCTTTTTTTTTTTTTTTTTTTTTTTTTTTGCCAAACACTGGATCAAAAGGCAAGCTGCCCTTTACTGGAAGTATCTGACCTGCCTTTTCTAGAGGTATCTGACCTGCCTTTTTCAACATCATTCCAGAATGGATGTTTGTGAAGTAAAAACTATTGAGAAAGTGGTATAATGCACCAAAAACCTGCCTCTACATGTCTTGGAACACAGGTCTGGAGTGAAGCTTTCCACCAGAGAAAGTATTAAGGCTCTGAGGCCTGAAAAGAGGGAAATGGAGGATCAGGATACACTCTGTAGGAGAATAAAATGTTTACTATAAAGAAGGAGATAAAACCAGAAAGAAATTTCCTAAAATGCTAAACCACAAATTCTGTGAGCAGTATCATTCATGTAAACTGTGTCGCTGCATGTTTGTTTCTAAATATTCTCCTGTGACTGGCTGCAAATTCCAGCTGTCTCTTACTCAGTAACTTGGGAATTTCTAAGAGCTCACATGAGTGTCTAATGAGGACTGTGCTTCCCCCTTTCAGTTAGCCAGGGCATTGCTAAAAGTTCTTGCTCTACTCTCCTCAGTCACATATTTTCACGTAACTTGTAGTAACTTAAGATTGTTAAAATGTTTCTCTTTTATTTCCTTTCTTTTTTTCTTTCTTTTTTTTTTTTTTTAAAAAATTTTCCTTTCTCCTGAAGCCAGTTTAAATTAGTCTGATATTTGAAGGCAGAAGTAGGAGGGTCTAGAGGGAACTTTTATAAACCTCATTTCCCTGGGATGTAAACAACACACGCATCCTCTTTACTAGGCCCAGACCCCTTTTCTTGGAAGAAACAGTGTGACAAATATTTCTCTTCACTCCTCACTACTGCACCTCTGATCAGAGGTAAAAAGAACTGAATTGCTTGTAAAATCAAACCTTCTGAATTAAATGTCCAAACACACATTTCCATTACTTTATTTGGGAACTGCAGAGAGCTGGTGCATATTTAAACTTTAGATTGACTAGGCTGAGACTTGTGTAAGGTTTGGGGTGAGTCCATAGCAATGCAGGAGAGCTTTGCCACCAGTTTGCAGTACCAGCCATTCCTTGTAGGGAACAGAGGTCCACTTTACAGCCTACTGGAGCTTCCAAGAAATTAATGCCTGTTGCAAACTTCTGCTGACTTGTAGCTATCCACTACTATTACTAGCAAAGTGTATCAAACAGAACTTTTAAATACATACAATAAGAATTATGACTTTATAAGGTTTTATACCACTATTTCAACTTCTAAAAACAAAATGCACATCAGTTCTGTTCATCAGCTGAAAATATTGGTGACCAGCGGATTGCTTTGGGATTATAGAGCTGATATTTCACTATTGTGGCAAATTCAAACTATATTTCAGCTCCCTCTCAAGAACAGACTTGGCACTAGAAAAGTGGTTTCTGTGTACCCTCGCCCTCTTTCTGTTCCTTAATTTAAGCTGAAAACCTTTATAAACCGCTTGCAAAAATGCAACATTCTTGTTCTTTGTTGTTCTGCTATTTTATAAAATTATCATTGTGATTAATCAAGGCAAAATATTACAACAATCTAGTCTATCTCCATTTCTGATTTAGGATGGTGTAATTAGTTCAAGTGTCAGTTTGATCACTTTTTTTCACTCTAACAACCTAACAACCTCCTATTGTTGATTTTTTCCTACTCAGTCAATAAATAATCTTATAAATTGTTTCCTACCTAGATAGATACCATTATGAAATGGTTACTAAGAAAAAAAAACCTCACAAACCCCCCCAGTTTCTTCTGCACTGCTTTAGTTATTCTGTGCTATTCTGACCTCTTTATTTTTCATTATAATTTGCGTCACTGCCAACAAAATGGGAAATAGAGGCAGCAAAATGTAAATCCATGCTCCTAAAATCATAAAAATCCTACCAGAATTTCCAGGTTTGTATGTACATTCCAACTAGGTACTGAACTTAGAATAGATGGCCTAGGTATTCATTAAACATTAATAATACAAGAGTAAACTTCCCAAGACATCTGAATGCACACAACCATGGCATCTAGTACTTCATTCTAGTGAAGAACAGAGCCTTTAGAATTCTAGGAGACCAAGTGGCACTGGCTGACCATTTCCTCCTGAGTTATGATAGCTCTGAGATACAAGCTCCCAAAATTTTTAAACTATTCTTTCATTACATTCTGTTACTTGGTGGCTACTCTGCAGATGATTGACTGTTCTGAGAGAGATAGCATCTGCTCCTATTTGCACTGTGCTATATTTAAATAAAAGTTGTTTCCCTGCATATTTTGACAGCTCTGAACAAAGATTTTAATTTTTATTTGATTGCTTTAATAACACTTTCTTTGAATAAGTTGGCATATTATTGTTATTTGTCTAGTTTATTTATATATTTCAAACTAGGTAAGAAATGACTTAAGAAATCACTGTATAATGTTCCTCTTGAAGCTAAAATCTTGGTAAGTACAATTATGATTACTACCTTCCATCATTCTTCTGTTGCCTGCAAATAACATAACATTTAGAAAATCATCCCTCCCACTCAACCAAAAAATTCTGTCCCACAAAACTCATGAAAATGTGTATACACTATGCTGTCCTGAATCTGTGCTGTGGATTCAAGAATTTCCAAACCTATCATTGACCCATGAGAAACTATTATGCCCTATGAGTATTGCCTAATTTTGTTTCCCCAATTAATTTTTAAAAAAAGCCTAGAAAATTATACACGATCAATTTGTACTGAATGAAAATATGAGGATTATTAAAAAAGATGCAATAGTTGATGCTGCTTTTATCAAAGGTTAACACACTCAACTGTGGAGACACCAGAGATCTACCAATTATTACCCGTAGTGACTGGAGGAGAGGGAGGTAAACAACAGAGGAAAAACGAACACATTTGGGGTCATTAGTTTCATTCTGGGTAACATGGAGCAGAACATGGAAAACGCTATTTGGCACTGCCTAGAGGAACTCTAACATGCCAAAATAAATGTCAGGAAAGCAAAATACAGTCATTCAGTAGGAATTCAAAACTTTGCTCTGTTCAACAGGTCTAGCTGACTAAGAAACCTGTTCGCAAGCATTTTGTTGCTCCTACAGAAAATATAATCTATCTGGTATTTGCCATGCTGTATATAACTGCATCTAGAGAAATTACAGGTTCTGTCAAATGGCATTCTGGGACAAAAACCTTGCAAAATATATTGAATAGAATGGTGCAACTTCTGTTTATAGATCTGTCAGTAGGAACAATTTTAGAAAAAAAATCCTGATGAAACTATCTAGAAATAAATGAAATGATTCTGTGATTCTATGAAAGGACCCATTATTTTTCAAAAGAAAGATGTAGATGGCTACACAATTTTTAACAACAATGCAACCCTCAAAAGTTGTCCTTAAACCAGTTGAAACTGCCCATACAAGCCTGCTTTTTGGTGAGGGTTTTTGTTGGGTTTTTTCCCCCTTGAATATCACATTTTCTAACTCTAATCATATCCCTGTTAAACCAGAAAAATTGCAGACTCACTCAGCTCTAAAGCACAGGCTTGCATGTTTACCTTGAACACAGTATGCATAGGTCAGTCTTTCCCACTCTATGATATGCCCTTTGAGCAGGCTTAGTTCCACTTGAGCAGCCCTGTTCAATTACATTGCTCAAAACAGACTCAATTTGTCATGCAAGATATCACTTTTCTTGAAAGTACAGAGGACTTTCTCTCAATTTTGATAAATTTCTTTGCCCTTTTGTGAGTAACCCCTGAGGCTTCTATGTGCACAGCTTCTTTTTGATTGCTGTTATCTCGTGGGGTAGAGAAGCGTGTCCAGGCATTAGGGACAGCACTTTAACATTTTCATACAAGTCAAACTGACTTCAAGTGAATTGTGCTTTACTGATATTGGAAATGGTCAACTAGAAGTCATATGCATTACATTAGCCTTCCATTCTTGAAGGAGAACCGTGAAACTCTCTAATGGAATGGACTGCCTTTTTTTTTAATAAGTCTAGCAGTACGCACACACAAAATGCTGTTGGGTAAACAAAACGTGCTCTCACGCTTTATTTCTCCCTGATAGTCACTTTCCATAACAAGTATATTAAAACATATAGTGTTTTTATCTAGTTATATTGGCAAATTTTTTATAACTAAAACCTCTTAACCCTATATGGGAACTCATGATAGATACTTGAAATCTTTATTTTCAATAATAAAAAATATCTCACATATATATAATGTTGGAAGTGCTTAAAAGCACTTTATAAGCCTAGATAGAAGAACAGGTATTAAATGAAAGCATTTTAACTGTCACTGAACTGTCATCTGAGGTTAAATGGACATCTTGCTTCTTAACCTGCTAGAGTCATTGCATAGATTCTCAGTGGTGTTGATTTCTGTGCACCCCAGAAAGACATCTAGAAAAGGACTGTCACCAAAACCTACATTTGCTTTCTGCCCTGATATCCACACTGGCATCAGCTCTGTACAGAAACCCCCTTTCCACACTGCATGACTCCCATTCAGAGGTCTGCTCCTTGTCACTTAGCACAGCTGACCATAGAAGCAAAGTCTGCTAGCTTTGCTTTTTGACAATTTGTCAAAAGGCACATTAAAAAAATAATTGGGGAGAAAGCATACAGCTTTTTAAAATGTATTGAGTCATTTTTCTTCAGTGCTTGACTGGGCAAGTTACAAGACACCTTTGCTCTCAACAAGACACCACTGCTGCTTTAACAAAAGAAATATTACTGCCTCCCACATACTAAACTCTTGGGATTTACTGTTGTTGGCCTTTGATTTAACAGCTAAGTCAACAGGTAAAATAGCTAGCATTTTCAGGTTGGTCTTTGTGTTTTGCTTGCCTTTTTTAAAAACAAGACTTTTCACACTGTTGTTTAGCTATACCAAAGATGACCAAAATAATATAAAAAAACCCACTTTAAAACTGGTTTTGATTTGAAAATATCTGTAAAATGAAAAATTATAAAATGATTTGGTTTTGGAGTAAAATCCACATTCAAATACACTAGTCAAATACCCTACTAGGGGGAGATGAGGAGAGAATACAACACAATTCATTGTGTAGAACATTCTTTAAGCAAAAGTACTAGGACAAAGCAAAACCAACCAGCCAACCAAGCAAAACAACTTTATAGCAAAAGAACTAGCATGATTTATACCCACTGAGAATTTGGCCTAATGCTGCTGTTAGAAATGTGAGGATATATTAGCTCTGATATCATAACCACAACATAAACGTTTAGTCTGGACCTTCTCTCACAAGGATTTATGAACACTCTTATCTAATGTCTTTACTTCTCATTATCATTAATAATCAGAATGGTCCCCATCATTTTGTCATCAGGACACAGTAATCAGATAGAAGAATTTTCCACAGTGCATTTAAGTATTTGACAAAGTAAAGGAGGATGGCACAAAGCATTACAAATGTGTAGATTCAAATCATCCTTGTCTTAGACTCAAAAGATACTGATTTTCTTCTGGCTCCTCTGCAAAACAAATTTTGGGGTGGACATGTGAAAGATTCCTGTCCTAGTTAATGGGCTACAAATCAGATTATTACATAAAATGTCATTTTGTTTCTTCCTCTTGAGATTAAACTTTGCATTAGTGTTGTTGCACTCAATTAGCTTAAAGTCTATCCTTAGGTAAACTCATGTGTTTTGTTTGAAGAGCTACTACAGGTCATGAGAAAGAAGAAAACCAAACTTCAGTTTCTAATAATGGAATATATTGAAAGTTCAAGGAAAATGTAAGATATCATCATAACGTAATTCTACAGAAACTTTTGAATTTTCTTACGTTACTTGGGAATTCTGCATTACATTTAACTAATCTTTTGATGGCTGAGGTATTTATTTATATATTAACTTACCAAAAAAATAGTGATAACACTGCTGTGTCTGGAAACTTTTGGGGGAAAAATTAACCTTAGCATGCATGTAAGTTAAATGATGAGATCAAATCCAAGAAACTTATTTAATCCATTTTATGGAACGACAAATTTGTGTCCAAGGTGCTACCTCAAATACCAGAGGCTCATGCTGTCTCCTAAAATGAATGAAGGGAGAAAGATTACCTATAACACACATGTTCCAGTAGTTTTCAGACAGTTATTAGTATACCAAGATACACACACGCACTAAACTTTGGGAACCACCTCTTTGCCTACCAGAAACACTAAAAATGCTTCCAAGTTCAACCTATTGGCTGCCAGTTGCAGTGTGACATAGTATTTCATATGAGATGGTCTTGTTTCAAATTTATTCAGTGTTCTCCAGATGTTACTTGATTACTCTCTTTTCATTATTTTAATTGATATTCCAATCAATATTCAAGTCAATATTCAATCAATACGCAAGTCAATATTCAGCTCCTGAAAACAAAGAAATAAAAATCTGTCTTTGTTTTCTTCTTGTATGCTCAGAATTTTGACATATTCAGTAAGCAGGGACTTTCTGTGGAAGGAAGATACAGTAGGAAAATTGGCAGTGTAGACTAGATACTTAGGGCTTCCAATCAAAACCAAATTCCATCTGCATAAACAGCTTGTGGTTTATACGGTGATCCCCTTGTAAGCCTTACAGTCAAAGATAAATGTAATTAGAAGATCCATATTAGACAAAGCCTTGATTTGTGTTGCTGAGTTTGGCACACCTACAGCCTCAGTAATATCCAAGACTCATTCTAAATAGCTGTATGTGATCACTTCAGGTCAGGGCAGAAGAATG
>NW_009259421.1:1965345-1978438 GCF_000687185.1 Egretta garzetta
AAAAAGTTGGCAATACTGTTCTTATTACTTATTCATTATCTTCGCTTTCGGTACAGATCATTCAGTGTCTCAAACTTTGAAAGACATTGTGGTTATTTACTTATTTATTTATAATAGTGCTTAAATGATTAATCTGGCCTGTATCCATATGCTACTGAAAAGGAATTTAATCATTAAACAGGTTCAATCAAGTTTGTTTCAGAAATAATTATCACAGGAGGGTAGGGAGAAGATGAAGCTAAAACCTTCTCTGTGGTGCACAGTGATAGGATGAGAGGCAAAAGAAACTAGTAAGAACACAATTATTTAAAGAATATAATTAATTAATTAAGTATAAGGATTTCCTCATTTTGAAGATTATCAAGCATAGGAACAGGTTGCCCAGAAATGTTGTGGAATCTCCAACCCCAAAGATTTTCATTACTTGACTGGTCAGGTCTCACAGTAACCTGATCTAGTTTGACCTGCTTTAAAAAGGAGGCTGGGCTATATGACCTTCAGTGGGTTTTTTTTCCAACCTAAATTATCCAATGATGTAATGACACAAATATGACTCATGATAAGTTATATTTGCTACTTTATGTTTTATAATGTATTTTAAAATATATAAAGATATTTTCCTATTGGTTGCTTTAAAGACAACTGCACATCATAGACAACATTATGATAATCAAACATATTATTAGATGCAAAATGAGGATAAACACTTTCTGACAGACTAATGTACACAATAACTTTTTCAAGGTCTTGAACAATTGAAAGAATATATACAAGTCTGAAGAGCTCACTGGGAGGGCTTCAGCTACTTATTGTGTATGTCTGTAAACTCTGCCTAACTTGTAGCTGACTTCTTTACTGCTTTTTTTCTATCTACAATGAGACTAAATTGATACCTAAAATTGTGAATCTTACTTAAAAAAGGAAAGCAAATATCTTTAAATTCAGCCTTTTTTTTTACTGCATAATAGAATTAGAAAAGTTTTGTTGCGCCTTCTGTTTAAAAGTATTTACCTTTCTTAAAATAATGGCATCAGAACTTCTATTAGTACTTTATGAAGAATCAACTAATACCATGAAAATCTTTCAGATGAACTACGTGGGGAACTACTGGTGTATGGATTAACCAGAATCTAAAATTTTCAGTTGTATATCTGTTCATTTGTATTCAGAGGTTTGAAATTATTTGATATCTGTGACTGAAGAGAGTTCCAGAATTTGAAAGACTCTAGCTGCAGATAGATTTAAATTGTGAAAACTTGAAAGGATAGTTAAAAGTCTGGAAACTGGAACAACACTGCATTGTGCTGTAATTTGGCTTTAGGGAATTACAAGTGCAACCTTTCCTACAGTGCTAGACAGGAACTGTGGAGTGTTTACAGGTATCAGGGGAAGGCCTTCTATTACCTCCTCTAAACTGGAGTGTTTATTTTGCCTACACAAGACTAATAAATTCCAAAGGGAATAATTACAAATAACCTGAAATTCAGTAGCTGCAGATGTTTACTTTCAACTATTTTACAGCTATTATTACCCAATCTTAGAGTGCAGTCTCTGTGTGAACATTATTAATTAATATATTTCTATATGTGCACACACGGCCATAAGCTGCCTGTTAAATTTAGCAAAATTATATTTTAAAGGAATAGGAAATATTGAATAAGATATTGTTTTGAATCTCCTGCAGGATGACGGTGGCCTAAAATCTTTCAATACTTCAGAGATATTGATAGCTTTTTTGGACTGAGCAGATAGCCTTAGTTTCCTGTGAACCTAGTCAGATGTTTAAAACCCAAGTTAAAACCTAAATGATAAATTTTTCATTTTATTTTAGTCATGGAAACAGAACTTATTTCCTTTTTCCACCAGGTGCTGGTGCTGTCAAGACTATGACTTTTTTATTATTGGCTCTGAGGATAGATTGGGTCTTAGTTTTCCAAAGCTATTATTTTGCAAACAATAAATCCACCTGCAAGAAGATTTTAAGTTTCTTGTTAATGCACGTTCCCTAATTCTGAAGGTACAGCAATGACAGAAAGGCTGAATTCACTGCAAAAGTTCCTCTTACTTATTGGAGAGAGGCGTTTTTAGCCTCAGATACTTAAAAATCAGTTATTCTGGGAAATCAGTAGAAGTCCTTAATGTTGGCTTCTGTCCACTTCAAAGGGAAAAGTGTTAAGAGAACAATATGCACTTATGGGCAATAATTATTCCAAGAAATATCAAAGTTGTTCCTGAATTGAGAAAACAATTTGAACTGCAGATGAATTGCCACTTTCTTAGCTTCCAGAAGTCTAAAAACTAAATACAGCTTAGTATTTCTAAATATGTGTTTTATTCAGTGATTTCATGTAAGATTTTCTTGAGCAGTAAAGGAAAGATGAAATCAGATTGAAAAGGCCTAGATTTGTTTTTATAATTGAAATAACACTGCAGACGCTTTCACTTTTTGGCTACTGCATGGTTGACCTACACCATATCAACTGAAAGTCCATTTTTTTTCATGGTTAGCAAGTCTGACTGGAGTGTGAAATACAGAAACAAAAGTCACTTTCTGGACTTGTCTTGACAAGGTAGAAGGCATGACAAAATCATATGGGATAGTTCATGGCAGCTTTAGAAGTGTCCATAAAAATCAAGGACATATGACTGCATTACCCTCAGGCGATTAAAAACAGTCCCTGCAGAACTGTGTTGAGATATAGTAGAGATGTTTCAGGGTATTAGAACTGCTCCACTGCTCAGTTAACAGTCTTTGGCAGTGCATAACTGCATCTTTTTACATGCCTAGTTAATGTAAAGAGCAGGACTCTCCAAAGATTTCAAAGGATCCCATCATATTTTACTTTATCTCATATTCTTTCAGTCCCGCAATTTTCATTTACTTGAAATGAAAGCAAGTTGATTCTAGGAGACAGAGGTTTAGGCAATAAATATTGCTATCTGCTATAATTGAAGACAAATGGCATGACTTTGGTACTGAAGTTCCACTTCACTTTCTAGACATTTTGTCTTGCGGTGAGTAGAGATACCACTACCTGTTCCCTCCGCCTCCAAACTTTTCTTCCTCATACTTCTTGTTCTGACTTCCTCATTCTAACTCAGACATTAATTTTTTTCATCTAAATTAATCTAGTTTCCACTATCTCAGTTTTTGTACAGTCTCTTTCTTTTGTCATTTTTGTCTCATATTCACAGCCTACCTACTTGGCTTTCTTAATTTGAGTTCCTTTTGAGGATCCTTCACAAATGTCATTGTACAACATTTATTCTGCAGCTAATACCAATTCTCTACCCCTTTTAATTGCTGGGTTTCAGTCCTATTCTTTCCTAATCCTCTTGTCACTGCCTTTCATATCCGCAGACTGTTGTATGTTTTTTGAACATGATGCAGCCATAAATCCACAGAAAACAAACCTTTAAAAGAACAGAAGGAATGGTCCAATAGTGGGTTGCTTAACAAAATGAGTATGCATATAAATGGAATAATACATTTACCTTGTTAAATTAAATATATAACTCTGTGTATATACATATTGCATATGTGTTTTAAACTGAATGTTATATACAGATGTATTTATATGTACTTAATGTTGCAAGTCATTATAGGGTTTTGTAGCCTTTTTATTATTTCAAGAATTGCCCATAGAAAGCAAAAGTATTTTGATAAATTTACATTTCATAATTTTACATTTCATAAGAAGACTCAAAAAACTGTGTCTTATAGATAATACACAGCATTCTCACAGTTCCCATCTAAGACTGTGGGTGGTGTGTTTTCCTGTTAATATTAAGACCAACAAATTAAAAACAAATGTTTGGAAGAAACAAAAAATTAGGATAAAAATTGCAACAAATTTTAAATAATGCTGTTTGGCCTTTCAGGTGTAAAATCATTGCAAGATTAAAATAATTTTGACATGCCAATCCTGCAGGCTACATTTTTTATGTACTTTGTGAAAATGGTAAAATCAAAATAAATGTCTGTGAATAGAGTGCTTCCATTACTGTAATAACTGTGAGATCAGCTACATTTACTATCTTTCATGTTATTTTTTAAAAGATGAGTTAACAGGGACAGAAGGTTGAAAAAGGAAAACTGCTGAAGACCTCAGAATTGCCAAGTGGTATATGCAATTTTTTCACCATAGATGGGGTGTTTTTTTTCCCCCAAATTGCTCTTTTGATGATTTCCATTTTAAAATTTAATTAGTCTGACTGTATTTTTGCAACATTCAATCTGTTCATTAGATATTCAGTGTGACTTACAAAAAGGTAATAATAAGAGCACTTAAAGTGTAGTAAAAATGAGGACTAACCATTTTGTTTAGGTCACACTTGCAGTACGTGTTCTTAAAATTACACAAATCAAAATTTTAAAACATTTTCAGATGGTGGGGTTTTGTACAAAAGAATTGAATGTTTTATCTGAAAATTCTAAGTCACTTTGAATAAGGATTTTATTGGCTTTATATAAAGAAACAGAGAAGATACATAAAAAGTTAACAAGGAAAATCACAGTTATGAAATGTCTTCTATACGAGTATTAACTGACTAAACTTAATCTTCTCAGAAGACAAGGTTAAGAAGTTGTCTGAGCCACCTGCAGGACATAGCATTATAATAAGTCAATGCAATTCATAACTGTATATATTCTGATTTGCAGAATATATAGGTTGTATTGAACTGCACTGCGATATGTGTTGTAGATGCAACAAAATGACTATTAATTTATGAGCAGTGTATATTTCCCTCACTATCTCATTTTTCATATGCACTTGGGTTACATGAATAAATGGTTTATAGCAGGGTCTAACTTTCTTGGTCTCTCTGATCATGGGTTCGTGGTAATTGGTCTACTGAAACTCATCCCTGTGTAGATACAAAATGAAAATATTTTGGCCCGTTACTCTTGACTCTTGAGAACAATTCTTAAAGCTATGAAGTCCAGCTATTCCTAATGGTGTCTAAGTTCAATGCAAAGGCTTGCGAAACTAAGATCTTTCAAAGAGTTTGCAAAGTTAAAAATTAAAGGACACCAAAACTCTGATAATTTACAAGAGAGTCAAGAGCAAAAAGCCTGGTTGTTAACGGTGTTGTAATCCAGTGCAAGAATTACTTCCATTTTAAAAATATTTGTATTGCAAACATATGGCTATGGCCAAAAATATTAAAATTGTAAGGGAAAGGCTGGAGTCTTCCTACATTGAGCAATATCCCTATGTGCTCTTCTACTCTCACACTATCCAGAGTAAGAAAAGGATTAAACCTTGATCCAGAAACCATACTATTTTAGTTGATCTAGCCTTGTATAGTGTCAATACCCAAAGTGAAATTGTACAAATTTTTTCAGCATCTGTTCTAGCCAGGTCTATGCAAAGGGAGGTGGAAAAAAACCCACCAAAACAACAACAAAACAAGTTATCCAAGCATTGGAATATGTTTATTTCTTTCTCATCATGGAAACAAAAGTCCTATTTACACACCCTATGGACAATTAGTCAGGTCATAGGTCAAATTATGTATCACAGAAAAGTCAAAAAGTTATTTAAGTCAGATCCTTTGCTTGTCCTGTAATTGTATGCTTACACAATACTAAAGCAAAGGAGTTAGGAACCTTACATATTATGGGTTTTCAGTGGGATCTAGATTCCTGTCTTCCTTCAGTGCTTCTGAAGATTGGAAATATCAACACAGGGCAGAATTCTGTAGTGAACCTCTTAGGAGTAAATTCTGTAGAGAAGGGTGTGGAGATGGCTAAACTTGATCTTTTCAGTTGGATTTCAACATGGATGGATTACTGTTTTCAGGCTAAGTGTAGTCCTCACAGTTTTCCACTCACTTAAATAAAATCAAGTTACTATTATTAGAATATTTAATCAGAATTATAAAGTTTAAATAATTAAAACCAAAACCAAGAAAACCTACATTATTTCCTCAGAATGCCACCACTCAATAGAAAATTATTTCATTCATATCCTGGAAGAGAGATTTCATTTTTTAAAATTAAAAAAAAGCACAGGATACTTGTGGTTTTTCTTGTAAATTACTCCAAGGTTTTCAAATACGAACATATATTAATATAAGATGTTTCATTTTCATGGGTCTGAGATATCTAAAATAAAACTGTATTTCATTTCAGGTGTTTAAAACCTTCTTGTTTCAGTGAAAGGCATCCTCTTGCTGTCCAAAAACTGGGAGAAAATCTTTGCTAGAATTTCTTTGCCAGGACTCTGTGACAATGATCTGCCTGGAAAAGTAGACAAAACTCTTCAGTTCAGGCTTGCCAGTTAACATTGAAAGCAAAAGACAGACATAAGCTCTGTGAAGTCACCAATCATCTTGCAGTTGTTTTATTACTGCTGGAGCGCTAACAGCCAGAAATCCCATTGATTATGGCATAGAAGGCATTTTTTAAGAAAGGGGGTCACACTTGAGTCTAATGTAAGTGCAAGAAGAGCCTTTGGGGTTCAAAGATGCTTCTGGTTCTTGTTTCAAAAAGTCTTTGCCTTGTCACAGACCTCAGCCTCATAAACAACTTGCTTCACAGTCCAGGCAAAGGGTAGTAGCTCTGCAAAAGGAAGAGGTTCAGTTAAATGACATCATACTTCAAGGAATTGTTACAAAGGCTGAGTGACTGAGATGGTTAGAGCAAGAACAGAGCTGTGTAGGAAAGTCAAAGACATCTGTATGAATTGTGCTTGCCTCCTACTACTCAAGTCCCTTCAAAAGGTATTTAATAAGTCTTTAGCGAAGTTGCATATATGATCTGTATGTTAATGAAGCTACTCTGTTCATTCCATGTTCTTTTCACACATATTTTAATAGATTTGAAGAAAACTAACCGCTGTCTCTTTCTACAATTGGCCTATACACATTTTAGTTTATATGGGAAACAGAATTAAAGAGGACAGAAGACAGGTGGAGCTTCAAAAAACTACTTTCAAAACCAAGACTTTAACTTACAATATTTGTAAACTGCTATTGCATCTGTCCTGAACACTCAATTTTAATTTTGATTATTTTTCTGTTCACTCCCACAATTTCAAAGAGTTTACCAAGGGGAAGAAGAGAAATCATGCACCAAATTTACTGTGACTGTGAAAAGGAGTTATTATAGATAATAGTGAACCATGATTCTAAAATTAACTTGCCAGGTCTTTGATTCACAAGCCAATACCTTAAGAGAGAATTAAATAACACTGACATCATCGGACAAGATAGATAAGGAGATATGTAGGGTAAGGAGTTTCAAAGGCTGCAGTGAGAGAGACAGCACTGAGGAGCCATGGGCAGACCCAAGTTCTATGTGAGGAATAATTGTGCTGTGAGAACTTAATGGTCATAACTGGGACTGCTTTGAAAAACAAATCACTGAATACTGTAGATCTTGATAGTTCCCCTGCAAAGAAAATGAACCCTTGTCTGAGCCTGGATCTGTTATCTTTTTAAAATTTAAGTTCAATGTTTTTAACACAAATAGAACATGTGAAGAAAATTTTGAAAGGGAGTGATTTAGTATTTTTTTGGAAATTGAAGTACCTATTCATAAACCAAACTTGTTTACTATGAGGGAGGGGAAAAAAAAATCAAACCTACTATCTCTACTAAAAAGTTGTAACACTAAACTAAAATCACAAGGCTGATATTCAGTGCAATATTCAAGCATAATCTTTATTCTAAGGATAAATATACATTCGCTCATAATGTAAATATACATTAGCATTTTCACAGATTGAAAAACAATTATCGAGTAGGGTGTTTCATGTGTTTATTCGTAAAAAAAAGCACAAATGGCATCAAGATGAAATTTCACAAATAGTTTTTCATTGGTAACAAACTTCTTTGAGACTGCCTAGTATTGCTTATCCAATTTTTAGATGCATTTTCTTCATCCCACTCTTCTCGCATAATGAGACAAGTTTTATTCTTTAATAACAGAAAAGCAAATTTTGGCCTTTTCTCTCTACTTGTATGCAAGCTGATCATAATTTGGGGAGAGAATTTCACTTAGTGTTTATGTTCAGCTATTTCTCAAGAAAAAAGAAAACAAGCAATGATATAACAGATCCTTGATCCTTGAATGTTTCAAACACCAAGAGGGTTATTCAGGAGGAGATTTATCAGAAGGTCCCAGAGTCTGTTAGCTTCAATCTCCACTTTCCTAGCCCATTAGCATTACCTGAAACAATGCATACTCACCAGTATCTACGGTACTGGTGATTATGCAGCTTCCCAACCTTCCTCCTCCAGTTATACTAAGGCTGCATCTATCTGCAGCCATGGGAGTACTTAATTTTCCTTGGTTTTCTTTTTTTATTGGGAAGGGGAAAAAAATATCCAGTGGTGTTGTACCAACTTGTACAACAGCAAAAAAGATCCTGGACAAATGCTAGAGCAGTAAGCAAATGACAAGGCTGTTGGCTAGGCCCTGGATGTGACATGACAAAATGCTGGACATGATAACAGTGTGGGAAGCAGACAAATTACAGATACTGCCATGGGAGATGGCTGGATTGCACAGTTGGTTAAGGCAGCGGCACATGAGAGACAGTGCTGTTTGGGGATACTGTCAGGTAGTCCTGTGCATGATCACTGCAGCTGGAGCAGAACCAAGCCTGCTTTTCTGACTATCCCATAAGGGGTTTTGAAGTCAGGAGGGCAGGAGTGGGATGAGGATTTTTCCCTGGCCAACAGGGGAGAACCCAGATGGATGGACTGAACATCCACATGAGTGTGGTGGCGTCCCTTGCAGGTCAGTAGTTTCCCAACACTTTGTTCCATAGAAGTGTTTACAGAATTTACTCAGTTGAGGCTGGACACACACCCAAGGAGAATGACCATTCATATCCAGATTAAAGTAACTCTTTACTAATGGCCATTTTACAACACCATTAGAGCAAGATGTCTTTCGCTGAATGATAGAGCCAATTGAAAAACAGCTTCAACTTAAAAATGAAGTGGACTCATTCTTTTTATAGGGCTTGTCCTATCAGCTTATCTCTAATGTCAAATAACAGTGTACTCTCCCTCAAAGAAAAAAAGAAAATAGGAATCATTACTGATCAATTATGTCAGCTTTTGCAGGAAATAAGCAATTAGAACTTGCACACAAAATCGATGGTACCAGTCAACTTTCTACAACAATTAATGTCTGGAAGACAGGAGTACTGACAAGGAAGACTAATCTGGAGCTGCCAAACCTGAAATACTTAATGAAACAATGAGGTAGAGGGCTTTTTACTGTAATAGCCTATAAAATAACAACAGCTACAACAAAGGATGTATAGCCAGATGAGGTAGAGCAAATCATTAAAAATCCCTTGGTAACTAACAGTGTAGAATTTTCTAATATGGAATTCTACACTTCAGAACAAGTATAACACTATATGATGCTCTCTCCTGTGTCAGCATTAGATTACAGGAAGAGAGAGGAGGCCTAAATGGTAAAATAGCTACATTGGTTGTTTATATTCTTTTTTCATCACCTTGATTAAATTACATTTTGTTTGTGCTTGTGTTTCATAAAAGTCAAGTCATAAGCTTACGTATACACTGAAGGTTGCTCATGCATATTTTCCTTGCTATGGCAAGGCATGTATTTCTAGTTCTTTTTCTTTTAAACTGGCTTACTCCCATTTTTTTCCAACACAGATTCTGACTGTGTAGCAGCCTTTCTTCATCTTTTTTTCATTGACAATTGAGAAATAAATAGTAAGTCATCATCATAACCAGACCTACACAAAACCTGAGAATTACTCTGAATGTAAAGTTCTTCTGAAAGGAAATAGTATATTTGGACTTCCATGCCTCTTCTCATAGGTCTGGACTCGTTACCTTGAGGACAAGACACAAAAATATGTCATGCAAGACTGTTTTGAGATTCACATTATGGGACTCGGTGGAACATAAATTGAAATTGTTTAGAGGGTCTGTGTACATTATTATGTGACTGGCAGCTGTGATTAAGATGTCTTACAGACCACCTTTCTCAGCAATTTGCTTGACAGCAAAAGTAGTAAAGACAGAATAAAAATACATGCATGAATTTGACAAAATATCACTCTAAACCTATATAGCTTTGACACGAGGAGCTAATTATTTTTTTCTTTCTTTCTATTTACATCCAGTTATGAACACAAAATACTAATTTTCTGAATTCTGTTCACAGTGCATTCAGATGTGTAAGGGTATCTGGCTAAAAAGTAGTCAAATACACATACAATAACCCAAGTTAACATGACGGGGTAAGGAACTACTACAGCTCATCTGCATCAGCTACTCCAAAGGCTATTGATTGTAAAAGATTAAGCCTTTATCACTGGTGTTAAACACACCAACATTATTAAATATCTCTCAGGAATGCTAAACTAATGAGGACTATTGCAAAATGGGGTATAAGAACTAATATACAATTCCTGAGGAAGAATTTGGAAAGAAAATTTGGTGCCTATACAAAATTGATAATGGGATGTTTAGGAAAGTGGCTAAAGGTGGGAAAAGGAAGCAAATGAGGTGATTTCAGAAGAAAATGGAGAGGAGTGTCAGAAGGGTCCAGTTGCTTATAAGTAGGATGGTGCTTAATATGCTTGTCTGGCCTGAACTTGATCATAGAATCATAGAATCGTCTAGGTTGGAAAAGACCTTTAAGATCATCAAGTCCAACTGTTAACCTAGCACTGCCATCCCACCACTAAACCCTGTCCCTAAGTACCTTGTCTACTCATCTTTTAAATACCTCCAGGGATGGGGACTCGACCACTTCCCTGGGCAGCCCATTCCAATGCTTACCAACCCTTTTGGTGAAAAAATTCTTCCTGATGTCCAACCTAAACCTGCCCTGGTGCAACTTGAGGCCATTTCCTCTTATCCTATTGCTTGTTACCTGGGAGGAAAGACCAACACCCATCTTGCTACAACCTCCTTTCAGGTAGTTGTGGAGGGTGATAAGGTCTCCCCTCAGCCTCCTCTTCTCCAGGCTAAACAACCCCAGTTCGCTCAGCCGCTCCTTGTAAGACCTGTGCTCCAGACCCCTCACCAGCTTTGTGGCTCTCCTCTGGACATGTTCCAGAGACACAATGTCTTTCCTGTAGTGAGGGCCCCAAAACTGAACACAGTATTTGACGTATGGCCTCATCAGTGCGGAGTACAGAGGCACAATCACTTCCCTACTCCTGCTGGCCACACTATTCCTGATACAAACCAGGATGTTGTTGGCCTTCTTGGCCAACTGTGTATGCTGCTCGATCATATTCAGTTGGCTGTTGATCACTACCCCCAGATCCCTCTCTGCCAAGCAGCTTTCCAGCCACTCTTCCCCAAGCCTGAAGCATTGCATGGGTTTTTTGTGACCCAAGTGCAGGACCCAGCACTTGGCATTGTTGAACCTCATACAGTTGGCCTCGTCCATTGATCCAGCCTGTCCAGGGCCTTCTGCAGAGCCCTCCTCCCCTCAAGCAGATGTGCACGTGCCAAATTTAGTGTCATCTGCAAACTTACTGAGGGTGCACTCAATGCCTTCATCCAGATCATTAATAAAGAATTTAAACAAGTCTGGCCCCAGAACTGAGCCCTAGGGGGCATTGCTTGTGACCAGCCACCAACTGGATTTAACTCCGTCGACCACAACTCTCTGGGCTCAGCCATCCAGCCAGTTTTTTACCCAGCAAAGAGTATGCCAGTCTAAGCCATGAGCCGCCAGCTTCCCTAGAAGAATGCTGTGGGAGACAGAGTCAAAGGCTTTGCTGAAGTCCAGGTAGACAACATCCGCAGCCTTTCCCTTGTCTACCAGGCAGGTCACCTGGTTATAGAAGGAAATCAAGTTGGTCAGGCAGAACCTGCCTTTCATTAACCTATGCTGGCTGGGCTTGATCCCCTGATCGTCCTGCACATTCCTGGTGAGCGCACTCAGGATGCACCACTCCATAACCTTCCCTGGTACTGAGGTCAGGCTGACAGGCCTATAGTTCCCCAGATCATCCTTACAGCCCTTCTTATAGATGGGTGTCACATTTGCCAGTCATGTGGGACCTCCCCTGTTAACCAGGACTGCTGATAAAAGATAGAGAGTGGCTTTGCAAGCTCCTCTGCCAGCTCCTTCAGTACACTCAGGTGGATCCCATCTGGCCCCATAGACTTGTGGATGTCCAGGTGGCCCAGCAGGTCATAAACCGCTTCCTCCTGAATTGTGTGGGGTTATTCCACTCTCCATACCTGTCTTCCAGCTTGGGGGGCTGAGTACCCTGGGGATAACTCATCGGGCTATTAAAGACTGAGGCAAAGAAGGCATTAAGTATCTCAGCCTTTTCCTCATCCTTGGTGGCAATGTTCCCCCTCACATCCACTAGAGGATGGAGGTTCTCCCTGGTTCTCTTTTTGCTGTTAATGTATTTGTAAAAACTTTTTTCATTATGTCTTACAACAGTGGCCAGGCTGAGTTTCTACTACGGTCTAGTTCTAATGATCTTCTGTGTGACGGTACTCTGTATTGTCTCTTTGTATATATATATATGTTTGTGTGTGTATATATATATATATATATGCTTGTGTGATTTAATAGTCAGCCTCAAGCCAGACTATCTTGCGAGTAGAAGGAGGGTAGGGGGGCAGATAGCGAAGAGACCAAGGGTCTCAGAGTCACATTATCAGGGACCCCTGAGAAAGGAGGTGTCCCTAAACATGAACGAGTAAAAACAGGATTGGGCTATTTTTGCTGGCTGTGTTTATGTGAGTTCCTGTAAAGACATCATCCTTCTGTTTATCTGTTTGTAAGTTCATCTCCACCCACTGGAAAAAAGAGACTTCTTCGTGTCCTTCAGCCCATTGGATGTAATTGCCCTTAACAATATGGCTTTATCATTTTCTTGTGGGAGATACTGAACCATAAAACCACAAATCTCCAGAAGAAAAATAGATTGAATTTTAACTAATTTATTCACAAGACAAACACAGAGATGCAGTTTACAGTAATAGCAGCCACTGTGTTCAACACAATGTGGTCTTGATTTAGTCAAAAAGGTCAGCACACTAGTTTTTCAGCTCATCTTGTGCCCAGGAAAAAAGGATGTATTTGCTGCAGAGGAAAAAACAATGAAGA
>NW_009259421.1:1978510-1983054 GCF_000687185.1 Egretta garzetta
GCCAAAACACAAAAAATAATACAAACACAAAAAGCAAACAGGAGGGAAGACTAACATTGACAGAAACTGAATTTTTGATTCATCACCGAAAAAAAGATATATTGGGAAGAAATATAGAAAATTGCTTTAGTTTTGTCACCTTCTGGACCTGGAACTAGGAGTGCTCACGGAATCTAAGAAAGGGTCCTGCTGATGAACATAGAAGAGCATTTATATTTCAGATAACCTTAAACTAAGCAGATATCCTCTACCATATGTCCTTACATTCCAGGTGTTCACACATCCTTTCTGGAAGTAGTGAAAATTTAGAATTTTTTGCCATAGGAGGTGGTAGAAACAGACAATACCATTATTGGTATTGGCATTGGTACTGGCAGATAGTATTAATACCAGTAAGTTGAAAAAACATTTAAAGACATACAGTTAACACATGCATGAAAGGGTAGTAGGGGAAATAGCCACAGATACACCTAACCCTATTAAAATGTTTATAATTGCTGTGAAAATAACACTCTGAAAGGGAATGGACTATGTACAACTTTCTTTTCTTCCTATAAATCTTTTCTTCTTGAGCCCAACAGATTTTCCTACACTCAGTGCCTGACTTTACACTACGTAGTCCTGAAACTTAGATCTTAGATTTAGCACATTAAAGAGATAGAATAATTTTACAAATTTTAGAATTTCAGAAGAGCCAGAGCAATATATAAGTATTAGGTTTCCTTTCTGCTAACTTACAGTTAGCAGAAATGACATGGTGAACTGTGTTACAGAAAAAACAACAGGGCTTACCTGTGCACCCTTACAAAGAATGACAAATCAAAAGTTCTCTCTTGCACAGATTCCTCTGTAAAAAAAATTATACCAGGGAAGGTTATGGTTTTGACTATCTATTATCAAGAACTTCTGACAGGTATCCATTATGTAAAATAAGGGAGAATCACAGAATCACAGAATGGCAAGGGTTGGAAGGAACCTCCAGAGATCATCTAGTCCAACCCTCCTGCTAAAGCAGGTTTACCTAGAACATGTTACATAGGACTTCGTCCAGGAGGGCTTTGAATCTTAGACTGAAAGTTAAAGGATTAAAACTATTTTCAACAGCTCACATAATTATATTTAGTAGATAACTGAACATAGAATAGCACACAATTTTATTCCTATCATTGCCAAAATATTTAAATGAAGTTATACAAATGTACAAACTCTTCTTTCCAAAGTGCCTAAACATAGTTTGATTTCCTCTTCAATATTAGTAAGGTTCCCTGTTTAACTTAAGACCCAAAGTCATTCATATGTGCACAGTTTTGTGTAATTTTTTTATTTTAATACTATCAATAACATTGAGAATTTAATCTCATGTTTTCATTTTTCATGAATGACACTTCTTTTGTACCAAGAATGATATTTCTTCTGGCAAAGGTGTTCTTCTTTTGAACTCAAGAAATCTAATCTCTTCATACATATTCACACACATTAATGCTTAAACATACAGGTATATATACACACACTAAAAGAGAAAAAATTTTAGATAATACTTAATATGAAAAAGAAGTATACATTTTTGTATACATAGTATTTTTTTTTCCAATTCTGATCAGTAATTTATTAGACCGGTGTTACAATTTGGATTTAATATCTGGCTGAGTGGAAGGTGAAGGGAAGAAAGCTTCTCAAATCTCATGCTGATTCAGTCTGTGTATTTTAGACTTATTCCAAGGTTCCATTCCAAAGGCTAATGAGAACAGTTGGCACATAGAGCTAAAGACATTAATATTAAAACCACAGCTATTTTATGGTAAATAAGATACAAATTTTTGGTCTTTAAATGAATAGATTAATGTCCATGAAGAATATGAAGTATTTTGATTAATCTAGATATCCAAAGTGACCCCAATAGCGATTCCCGTCCAAGAAACTTTCACTGGATATCATGTTTTCTTTTTTACCTTGTGAAAGAGTGATTTTATAAAGCAGTGTCCCTAGGACAAAGTTTCTAAAATCAATTAGAGAGGCATAGTTTTTAAAGGCAGTCAACTGTGCAAGGGTAAAGGACAAGGGACAAGAAAGAAGGTGAAATGTATCATTCCAATGAAAATTTCCGGGAGTTTCTGTTCATAAGAACAGTAAAAAATCTGTGCCAAACTGAATTATGGTTTTTCATCCCATTCTGGACATATGCCAGCAATGAAGGAGACAGTGACCTGAATTTGGTTCTATTTGTATAATAAAATTTCTTTCCCCCATTCCCAACTGATTTTGGCAAATGAAAAAGTGTTCAACTAAAAACAGTCTTCTAGCTCTGAAGTAAGTCAATAAATGGAAACACGTGCAGCCTATATAACCTTTAATTGACCCAAGTAATTTTGGTATCCTATCTTTAATAAATTACTAGACCAGAATAATGCCATTAAATATTAAAGAAAAAAACTCATGGACCCTTGCACTGGCTCAATACTTTACATCAACACTAGGTTAAGAAGTGTTTCAAATTATAAAAGTGATTTATGAGAATTTTTCCTTTTGTATTGTTAACAGAAAATTTGTAAATCTGGACGTTTTTCATAGTCTCCTCACATGACTGAATAGTTTTATGAATGATGTCACTAAAAGACATAAAAGCTATCTAATTTTTTCACTGAAGAGGAAAAAAATTTGAAAACTTGCAAAAGTTTGGCTTCTGTAAGAGGAAGAAAAGATTAGAATAAAAAATATTTTGTACAGAGACATACAGCAGTGAACTCTTCTTGAAAAAAACAGTAATCTCTTCAATTGATTTATTATTGTCTCATCTATGAATAAGGCTAACACTCAAAATTGCATTTTTTCTAAAAATTAGAGTTGAGTTTCCTGTTTAAGTATTCCCTTCAATATGTATATATTTTTCTATACAATCTGCAGTTACATATATCAGAGATGAGATTACTTACTGCTCTGCTCTCATTGAAGTCACGTATGCTTTCCCTCTGTGTAAAATCAGAAAGTCTGGAAGAGTCTTTGGTATGGGAAATTTCATTCTAATGATCTGAATTTCTTCATCAATCTGAAAGTCTATTATTCTTGTGGGTTTTAATGCTTTTGGACTGTTATGTTGTACAACTGTTGAAGATTTTACATAAGTTCTTTCTTTTTGACCTCTGTGGAGATAGAGAAAGCCACTTGACAGCCTGGATTTGAGAAACACTTTCATTTTTAGGAAGAATTTCTATTTGACACATATCTGATGTATTTGACAAAAGTTCCTTTGAAGCATTTAGAATTTCAGATTCTTCTTTAAAGGAAAACATATGCATATGTATACATATGGCAGGACTGCAGATCTGAAAGTAGTGTTGCAATAGCAAACACACCTGGAATATTTTTAGTCTTCACTTGCTTGAAATCAAGTTTCTTGTGACACTTTTACTATCAGAAAAAAACTGTTTCTACATCTTCCCACACCACCCACCAAAAAAACCTTAAGAAAAAGAATGTAAGAAAGAACACTTCTGAATTGCAGAAGAACTAGTTTTGCTATAGAAGCAAAATATATAATTGGCAACAGGCTTTCTTTTTTATTATATGAACGTTATCAAATAAAAGCTTTGAGAAAATACTGAGTGCATGATATCAAATGTATGCTAATGGATTGTATGCACGGTACAAGTCTCAAAATAAAGTAATTTCACACTTCCCTAAAACTATAGGACATAATGTATCCATTGTGAGTTCATAAGGTATTATAAATTTATGACTTGACTTTCACAGAAGATTGGTCAGGCAATGCCCTACTTTAGACATGCACATTTTTGAGAATTAGGAAATCTCAGGACATTAATCTTGTAGTGTGATAGACTTGCTGCAGAAAAATAGGATGATCGTGTGGGAGGCATGTTATTTGCTGCAAAGATTTATGGACAGCTTTACGTAATTGCAAGCAGAACCTCTTTGGTATAATTTCAGATAAGAGATGTTCTGATTTACATGGCCCAACCCAATATTTACCTGAAGCAGAGAACTACACAGATATTTAGCTACTATGTTCAAAGACTCCTACAGAAGTCCAAATCCACAATGTTCACCTCCAGTACATGAGGAAGGGGAAGAACCTCAGTAACTGCATTACAATAAATTATGCTGCTACTTTGTATTTATTCTATCACATAATCATAGAATCATAGAATGTTTTGGGCTGGAAGGGACCCCTAGAGGTCACCTAGTCCAACCCCCCTGCAGTGAGCAGGGACACCACTAATTAGATCAGGTTGCTCAGAGCCCCATCCAACCTGGCCTTGAATGTTTCCAGGGATGGGGCCTCCACTACCTCTCTGGGCAACCTGTTCCAGTGTTTTACCACCCTCATTGTAAAGAATAAATTCCTTATATCCAGTCTAAACCTACCCTGTTTTAGTTTAAAAACATTACCCCTTGTCTTGTCACTGCTGGCCCTACTAAAAAGATTTTCCCCATCTTTCCTATAGACCCCTTTAGGTACTGAAAGGCCGCAATTAGGTCTCCCCACAGCCTTCTCTTCTCCAGGCTGAACAAGCCCAACTCTCTCAGCC
>NW_009259421.1:1985180-1997406 GCF_000687185.1 Egretta garzetta
AATGATTTCTTGATGTAAAGGGCAACGCCTCCACGCCTCCTTCCTTGCCTGTCCCTTCTGAACAGCCTGTAGCCATCAATAGCTGCATTCCAGTTGTGGGATTCGTCCCACCAAGTTTTCGTAATGGCAAGCAGGTGGAGCTCACAGTCTTGCCACCTCAATCTTTTTTTGTCTGCAATTAAAGTATGAACATCTGTAGCTACTGGATTTTTGTTGTGAGGGATTGTTTATTAATATTGGTAATATTTGTAGAATAGATTTTTTCAGTGATTTATTTTTGAGTTATTTATATTTATTTAAGCTCAAATATTCATCAAGTCATTAACAATTGTAAAAAATAAAAATTATCAAAAAGAAAGAGGAAATGTGCTATCCTGACTTAAATGTGTAGTCTATTGTCCATTTTTCTCCTCAAATTTTATGAATACTGGCCATTGAAGGGAATACTACCATGCCTTAAGTAGAAAAAGGTATTTCTCCATCAATTTATTCACTGGTAGTGTGGTTTTCAGCAAACCGAAGCCAGTCAGCATTTTAAACCTTTAGCAGACATTTGTTTCTTCCATCACTTTTCCATGTCAAATCACTAAAAACTCCCACCCAACAAGATGGCATGTCCTTTATGAAATAAAAATATGCAATGTCACAAACATGAAGTCCCAGTTTCTTCTCAAAAAACCAAAGTAATATCTCCGGGTTTTTTAAGTTGCTGTCCATTCACATAATGATTTTCACTGCAGAAAAACAGTGGCAAACTCATATACATGATAAAATCCCCTCCTTCCTTGTTCACATTTTTTGCTTTGTCGTGATTGCATTGGTGTGTACAAGATGTGTTGCAGGAAGCAAAAGGATGATAAAATACCAGAATCCCCGTCACCTTTCTCCTACTCTCCAGAGCTCCTGCAGTAACTATATTCCCTAACAGCCTCAACTAAGGGGTTTCTGATTACTTTTTATGATGGGACAGTAGCTTTTTTATGTCTTGCTAACAATACCACTGACAGGTTTCCTTTCTTATAGCCCCAGCTTCTCCACTTATATGACACTTGTTCTTGCTCTCTGTGTTATGCTACAGAAGCCAGACATCTTTGGTCTTTAACCAAAATGTCTACATTTTATCCCTTTTTCTCATAGTACTTGGTAATCCTTCCTTGCAGGTTATGAATTAAGCTTCAAATAGACTATTGATCTTACTTTAAAAACAAAAAAAAGAAACAAAACAAATTGGAATAAGTAATTGCATGAAGTGTACAGAGAAAGGCTTATCCTCAGTTAAACCAAAGTGCATTCAGCACAGTAATAGATGGGAAAACAAACTGAAGACAGCAGACTACATCTCACAAAAATGGTGTCCTACCCTGATAGGTCTGTCAGCAATGTTGACAGTCCAAATATTGTTTCTCTGGCTTTTCTAAGTGCAGAAACTGTTTTCAAAGAAACACAAGCAGAGGTTATTTACAAATTACACACTGTTTTCAAAGAAACTCGAGCTGAGGTTATTTACAAATTACCCTCTTTCCTTTTCTGTTTCCAAGGCTGCTGTGTATCCCCAAAACTAAGGATTACTATTTCTTTTTCTGCACTAATGATAATTATTGGGTTTTTTCACCTATCAAAAATAATGTAAGTTGTCCTACAGTATATACTACTAGATGCACATGGAGGTACATTTGTGTATATGTATTCTTTAAATGAATTTGTCACCACAAAATTGTCAGTCTTCCATGGATACAGACATGCTGAACTTCCAGCAAAAATTCTACTGTGTAAATTTTCAGTTGCTGTAGCTCTCCACAGCTCTATTAACTAGTTCACATCATCTCAAGTAACATGTTTCTTGCTACTGTGTTAGTGTTGCAGGAGTTACTGAGCTCTCATCACCAGCACACAACTCATTCGAGTGTGATGAGACTCTGTTAACTGTCAACAACAGGCAAGGTACTGAAGCTGCTCAAAGGAGGCACGACCCTTTTTTCTTGAGATTGCAGTTAACAGATTTTGGTTTTTTCTTTGCATGAGGACTAAAGGATTACATCAGGAAATGCATCATATTTTATTACTCACGATTCAAGAAATGAGAAAAATTAAAAGAACTAGTAGAGCAGAATCATGGGCACAAGTTTTAAGAAGGATAATAGACCCAGTTTGTCCTCATGCATTCAGAAACTTCCCGTACTGCTTCCTTGAAAGCTTAAATTACCAACTGGACTCTGTGATCACTCCTTGTTTGTCTTTAACATCAACATAAAAATTTCCTGTTAGATTATAAGTACTTCATTATCAGATGGCTTATGCTCAGTTCAGGATTAACAAAGAAATCAGTTAGCAAAAGGAATGAGTCCTTCAAATGCACAGTTCCCCAGTGAAGTAGACCTGTATAACACTCATGAGAGTCCTTCATGACAACTCAACATCCTAAGAAAATGATTGCTGTCTGAGTGCATCTGAGTATCACTATCCTGATACAATTTTGCTGGTCCATGGGGTATATATTTGATCTAATGCGGCAGAAAATTTAAAATGCCACATGTCATTTCCCAGTCTTCCCAATAATCCAAGGATTGTTTGTTGTAGTTAATTTCCTTTTCTGTTCAAATGTAGTGAAATATAAATCTGAAATAGAAATTAACACCAAGGAAGAGATTAATAGTTTATTTTCAATACATGTAAGCTTGAAAACCAAGAATACAAATACATTTAATCCATGTCTGCTCTTACCAAAAAGTAAAATTTTCAAGTATATCATATATTGAAATGTTTTAATGGCTGTTCATCCCAAGAGGTGATGCCTTTTGTTATGAAATGAAGCGCAAATGCAAAAACAGATTAAATGGACTGGGCGGGGGGAATATATAAACACATATATATACTCTAAACATACATATATGTTTTTCTTTTCTCTCAGTTCTGATTTGCACCAGTTTGTTTTAAGTCAGTGATAAAAATCAGATGTCTTTGACTTTTTTTTTCTGAGGGAAAAAATACTTTAAAAACTTTTAAAAAATATTTTGAAACTGTTCACTTGCTCATTCAGATACTCTGAAGAAGGATTGTAATCAGAGCCCTTTCTCCTCTTTGCTCAAATTCTAATACTTTAAAGAAAAGAAAGATATGTGTGCTACACTCAGTGCTTGTTTATATCAGAACATGTTAAAGATTTTTAAAATATTTCTCAGATTGCATTTTTCTGTTCTTTACTTACAACAACTGGCAGCTGGATTCTCCAGCTTCATGATAAAAGTCATGGCCTACCTTAATTATTTAGCAACACAGCACTGTTTATTCTTTGACCTCACATTTTAAGGTGAAATTGATTTTTCCACATAAATTTTAAAGCATTTCCCTCAAATAATATTCTAGACATCACAAATTAAGTTCCAAAATTCTCAGTGCTGCAAGGGTTATACCATGTCATTGGGAATGCTGGTAGTACCTTAAAGCAACTGAGTTGAAAAAGGAAAGTGTCTGAGCTGACAGCTCTGGCAGCTGCAAAATGATATGCCTGGAAATGGGAGTGAGAAAAATTCAGCAAGGCGGAATAGAGAAAGCAATACTGAGCTTATTCTTAAATTATGCAATGTTATATTTTCACCCTTAATTCACTGTGTCTTCACCTCTGGGACACAATGCTAAAAATAACTTTTGTGTAAAGTGACTGCGTTCTGTTCTGGACAGATAAAACACAAACGGGGAAGTGTTAGCGGTAGCTGGATCTGGTGGATTTGGGGATGCAGGGGATCCCTCCCTCAGTGTCCTGAGCAGCATGCTGTCTATGCATTACTGCCCTTTTATCTCCTTTTCCCTGTATTATCCATCATTGTTCTTTCTGTATTCTGCACTGCATCAGGAGAAGCGTGGCCAGCAGGTCAAAGGAGGTGATTCTGCCCCTCCATTCTGCTCTGGTGAGACCCCACCTGGAGTATTGCATCCAGCTCTGGAATCCTCAGTACAGGAAAGACATGGACTTGTTGCAGCAGGTCCAAAGGAGGGCCACAAAAGTGATCAGAGGGCTGGAGCACCTCTCCTGTGAGGAAAGGTTGAGAGAGTGGACGTTGTTCAGCCTGGAGAAGAGAAGGCTGCAGGGAGACCTTATTGTGGCCTTTCAGTACTTAAAAGGGGCTTATAAGAAAGATGAGGACAAACTTTTTAGTAGGGCCTGTTGTGATAGGACAAGGGGTAATGGTTTTAAACTGACAGAGGGTAGATTTAGATTGGACATGAGAAAGAAGTTTTTTACAATGAGGGTGGTAAGAAGCTGAAACAGGTCCCATGGAGAAGTGGATGCCCCATCCCTGGTAACATTCAAGGATGGGGCTTTGAGCAACCTGATCTAGCGGAAGATGTCCCTGCCCATGGTGGGGACAGGGTGGACTGGATAATATTTGAAGGTCTCTTTCAAGCTAAAACATTCTGTGATTCTATAATTCTATGATTCTATTACTGTGTATGCTTTTGGCACTTTTGTCAGTATATTATGCCTGGCTACCTATATGATAATGTGAACTAATTGACTAGAGAAAGGGAAAGAAATGCTTTCACAATATGAGGTACACATTTCTATGTGTATGGGCTCTTGTTTCAGCATGTGAAAAGTTTTCAAGGCTATCTGGAACATAAGGACATCTCATTCCCAGGATTATCTGCTTAGCAGCTAAGAAACAGCATGAGATGAAAAAAAAACAAAACAGGAAAAGCCATAAATTAATCTCATAAGATAGACAAGCTGTAACAAGCAGCCAATAATTCAGATAACAATAAATAGCAGAACCCATAAATCACTGATTGACAGGCCATTGAAGGAACCACAACTGCAACACTGGGGAGGTTCAAACAGAACTTTGTAACTGATGAGAAAATAAAGCAAGATAATAACAATTTGCATGGCAAATAGCAGACTTATGGGACATCTGAGCAGGCCTGTGGGAGTGTGAAAGTTATTATGGGCTATCTAAGGGAGAAGCCAAAAATAATGAAAAGGATTGATCAGGGTGGATCAGGGAAATAATAGCTTGCAAAAAAGCAGAGAAGGGAATAAAAGGGGGCCTGTTTAAAAAGTCTGATCACTAGTAATCTTGTCTGACTGAAGGTTGAGCCTGATCAGTGTCCACTTTATCTTCTTAGTAAATGATAGAATGGAATAGAATGGAATAGAATAGAATAGAATTGTTTAGTTCCAGTTGGAAGGGATCTACAATGATCACCTAGTCCAACTGCTTGACTACTTTGGTGTTGTCCTGGTTTTGGCTGGGATAGAGTTAATATTCTTCCTAGTAGCTGGCATAGTGCTGTGGTTTTGAATTTAGGATGAGAAGGATGTTGATAACACACTGATGTTTTAGTTGTTGCTAAGTAGTGCTTACACTAAGCCAAAGACTTTTCAGCTTCTCATGCTCTGCCAGGTGTACAAGAAGCTGGGTGGGGGCACAGCAAGGACAGCTGACCCTAAATGACCAAAGGGATATTCCATACCATATGATGCCACGCTCAGTATATGAACTGGGGGAAGAAGAAGGAAGGGGAGATGTTTGGAGTGATGGTGTTTGTCTTCCCAAGTGGGGCATTACACGTGATGGAGCCCTACTTTCCTGGACATAGCAGAACACCTGCCTGCCCATGAGAAGTAGTGAGTGAATTCCTTGTTTTGCTTTGCTTGTGTGCACAGCTCTTGCTTTACCTATTAAACTGTCTTTATCTCAACCCATGAGTTTTCTCACTTTTATTGTCCCAATTCTCTCCCCCACCCCACTGTGAGGGGAATGAGCAAGTGGCTGTGTGGTGCTTAGCTGCTGGCTGTGGTTAAACCATGACAGGAGCTGACCAAATGTTAAAGCATTAAGGACATTGTCCAAATGCCTCTTAAACACTGACAGGGTTGGGGCATTGGCAACCTTTCTAGGAAGCCTGTTCCAGTGTTTCACTACCCTCTTGGTAAAGAAATGTTTCCTAATGTCCAGTATAAACCACCCCTAACACAACTTTGAACCATTCCCACACATCTTGTCCCTGGATGTCAGGGAAGAGATCAGCACCTCCCTCTCCATGTCCCCTCCTCAGGAAGCTGAGGAGAGCAATGAGGTCACCCCTCAGCCTCCTTTTCTCCAAAGTAGACAAACCCAGAGTTCTCAGATGCTCCTTATAGGACATGCTTTCCAGCCCTTTCACCAACTTTGTTGCCCTTCTCTGGATGCATTCAAGTGCTTTCACATCCTTCTTAAGTTGTGGGGCCCAGAGCTGCACACAGTACTCGAGATGAGGCTGCACCAACACTGAATACAGTGGGATAATCATCTCTCTTGACTTGCTGGTCATGCTGTGTTTTATGCATATCAGCATGAGGTTTACCCTCTTGGCTGCCAGGGTACACCGCTGACTGATATTGAGCCTGCTGTAAACCAGCTCCCCTCAGATCCCTTTCTGCAGGGCTGCTCTCCAGCCACTCCTCTCCCAGCCTATACTCCATCCCAGGTACAGAATTCGGCATTTTTTCATGTTAAATTTCTTGCCACTCATGATTGCCCAATGCTCTAATCCATTCAGATACCTCTGCAAGGCCTCTTGTCCCTCAGGAGTCAAAAGCACCTCTCAGTTTACTATCACCAGCAAACTTGCTAATGGTGCACTCAAATCCTGCATCCTGATCATTGATGAAAATATTGAACAGCCCTGAGGACCACTAGTGTTGCTAGTGATATTCCTAATTATTCTCTGTGTGGTCTTGTGCTCTATTTTATGTATGTGTGTCTATTTGTGAATCACTAACAAATTTCAGGCTGTTCAAGTTGATGAGAAGGAGGAGACAAAAGTGTGGAAAAACCCAGCATCAGAGCTGGAAACTGAATAAACGAGTCCCAAGGTCCAGGTATCTGGGCCTGAATACTGCACAGGCTTACAGTAGGCAAGTGTTCAACGTCCCATGAACATGAGTGAGCACATGAGGTGAGAAAGTGTGCACATACATTCTGTGAACAGACATATTTATGTGGGTGCTTGTAAAGGCACTTGTCCTTTTGTCTGTATTGATCCATGTGGCCAGCAGTGTATGCATTATGTAGGCATACATCTGCTTCCTTGGATCCATGCTCAGGTTTACTTCTAGCTGGACATGTAAATGAGAACATGTCATGAATGGGCAATTTAGACCACTTAAAGAACCACTGCCAAAGGTATCAGCAAAAGTGAAATGAAATCATGTTCAGTATTGAAATATCATGTTCCAAAATTGCAATATAATAAGAAATTTCAATGGCAAGTTTTGCTCTATTACCACACTGCACAAAGAATATAACAATGATTTAAAACTACCAAGACATAATCAAAGTTACCAAGAAAAAATCAAAGTTACCAACACAAAAATCTAAGTTACCTATACAGAATCTTAGTGCACTATAATACAAGGTTATGTTCAGTATCGGTCACTTACCAAAGATCTGTTGTTGCTAAAAGGTCTCTCTGCCTCAAGGAGCAACCTTGAGAGGTTTTCCAGCTCAAGGAGAGATCATTGCCATGCAGGCAGCTGCTTAGCAGGGAGAGCTCAAAGAAGGCTCACTCAGGCTGTCATATTTATGGAATAAAGTCATTTGCTTGCAGTCAAATTACGTGTGATGGAAAAAAAATGCATGAGACTCCTTGTACCCACAACTTACTTTCTTTTTTCCTTGATAAATGAGCCTTGGAAAAAACTCCTGCATGATCAGTGTTCCAAACTTGTCTGAATCAATGCTCACTGTGTCACTCTGATCTTTTGTGGGTTTCCAGAGAGCAGATTGGAACTTGAGAAGTTCTTGGCCCAGTTATGGCCCAGTCCTTTACCTCCTTTAGACTCTGAACTGGACTACCACTAGTTTGGTCATGGAGTTGAGTGCATCCATCGCAGAACAGCGGCAACTTCATCTAGCAGAAATGAGACTAGAAATCCCCTAGGTCTTGCAGTCTGCAGGATATGGTGTTCCCTAAACACTGATGTGCTATCATAGACTAAAATGTGCCATGATTTAGTTCAAGACAAATTGAACCCAAGTTTTACTCACTGTATGTTTAGTAATTCTTACCTTTTTTAGGACGTCATAAATTCTGCCTTCAAAAAGAAAAACAGCTTTCCTGATTAAAATGTTTATGAGTAATAAGAGAATTAAAAGCAAATCTAGCTCCATCTGAAAGTGTAATCAAGGATGGGCTTTAGATAGTGATAAACCCTTAAAAGGAGGAAAGATTTTATATGATAGGGCCAGGATATAAATAACAAGCAATGGCCACCTGCAGTTGTTGTGAACACGAAGTTCATGTTGTGTACATGAAATTACTCTGATAACACAAGTGCTCTAGTAGTCTGACATTGTGTCTCTAATTGGATTTAACAATCCATTTAATAATGTCAACCTAATTAATTCCACAAAGTGGTAATACTGATTACATTGTTTAAAATATAACCTTTTCTTCCATATATTAAAAATATTTGCTGGGAAACACTTCTGTGCACTTCTGAAAAAAACATAAGTTACAAAAATTGTAGACAGACCAGTTTAGTGGAAGTTGCATATTTTTATCACCTTTGCATATCCCTTATTGAAATAGGCACACATTTAATAAATTGAAGGTCTGTTACCTAACCAACTAAATATCATGGGTGATCTGACATATGCAAGAATGTGACTCATCTCTGTATCTTTTGCTGTTCCCTTTTCTGCGTAAATCCACATGCTTACCTCTTCCTTTTTAATTTAGTGAGTCATGTAGCTCTAAATACTAAAACTGTAATTATACTCTAATTTAATTCTTATACATTCTGCACTTCATTTGATATCATTATTGTCAAGACTGAGTGGCCTCTTCCAAACAATGATTCATTAGCATAGCACATTCATTATAATGTTTGTCTTTCAACAGAATTTTCAGCATTTATCTATCAGCACTAAAAGTTTCCATGAAAACTTACTATCTATTTGTACAATGTATAGTAGAACTGCGAATATACACTTTTTGATTTCATGGTAGTTTCAGGAACAATTCTTAAGGAGGTTCAGATTTTGTCAACACAAATGGGGAGCTGTATGCTGAAGTTTGATGTTTACATGTGTGCTTTTTTGTGTATTGCATTTACTTATCTTTGATTAAAAAGATAATTTACAACATCAAAATTAAGGTGTTGAGAAATTCAAAGGCTACATCTACCTAATTAGGCAGTAATGATCAATATAGATTTGAATAATACAAGAGCTGTACTGGCAGGACTTTGCCTCTCTAAAATGTATATGCTAATGAGTATTTATTTTGGACCATTTCTACTCTGGTGATGTCAGCTGAATATCCATTAGCAAAGATATTTGCTAACTATAAATAAATGCATGCACGAGTAGCCTTTTCTGTTTTAAAGAACTTACACAATTTCACTAGCAAAGACTTATCATTTTACACAACTAAAAGTCTATGACATTTTAACTGTAGGTGCTACTGAAAATTTCTGTCTTCATTATGCAAGGTGATTACTTTATTATTTGGGTAAGTCTAAAATTCTACAGTTTATAACCCAAACATTCTCATAGTACACCTTTTGGCAGAAGCTCATTCAAATAGTTCCATCCTTGAGCCATCCTTATAGATCTACCCTGTGTCATGGTAGAGATATCTCATGGAAAAGATATTAAATCTCCTTAAAAATAGCTCACAGTTGAATTTGAGAGATAAACAAGAACTCTTCTGTATTATAATTCAAAAGTATTAGATATGTATCTGCTGTTGCAAAATCTACTGTCTTTTCAAACCCATAACAAAAGCAGGAGAGCACCCTGCCAGCTGGCAGTCTTCCAGTTCTCCTTCAAACATCAAAGAAGCTACTGAAACCAAAGACTGTTTTACAAGGTGTCATGACTTCTCATGAAAAGAGGCCACTTCTTGTATTACTTAATATAACTAGCTCAAAGACTGGGCAAGAACTGTAGCAATCTAGCATGAACAACTTATAGAGTAATCTTTAAATGCTAAATATTTTCTCTATTCATACTAATTTCTTTATATGACTGTTAACTACTAACTTAATCTGAGATTCTTATATGTACCACTGCAAACTTACATGTTTTCAGTGTCTTCACCAGATGATTGCCTGAGTCAGCTACCCTGGTGGACGCCTGAGTACAACTCACAATCAGTTCTGAGCATAAAACATCTCTAACCAGTAACAGTTACAGATGAAAAATCAAAGGCATAATTAAGTTAATTTTCTTTTTTTCTTTTTTTTCCTTCTTTTTCTTGTTTTTTGTCTTCTTTTATTGTCAGAGGGTGTTCTGGAGAGAAACTATGTAATTTGATAGATATTATGGGAAAAATCACACTTTTGTTGTATTTTATTGAATCTGTACATGAAGGGCTTTTACCAGCAATAACTTCATTGAACTGAATTAATGCAACAAAGGAATAAAACAATCAATTCTATTCAAAGTAGTCAAGTACTCACAGTTCTTCCCTAAGTGGCAACCAAGAAAATTGCATAGCTTTGTAAGGTTATGTGGAAGAAGAGTGTCTGTTTTCTTAAGTGTATCTGGTCAAGGACCTTTTCAATCAAAAAACCTGATAAATTAAAAGAAGAAAGAGATAAACAAGAAAAACCAGGAAGAAAAAACAGACCATTAGCAGTGAGCAGAACAAACCGGGTCAGCCACACTAATTGGTAAGTGTCGTGGTTTAACCCAGCTGGCAACTAAGCACCACGCAGCCGCTCGCTCACTCCCCCCACCCCCCGTGAGATGGGGGAGAGAATCGGAGAAAAGAAAAAAAAAAAAAGTAAGACCTGTGGGTTGAGATAGAGACAGTTTTATAAGAGAAAAGAATAACAATAATAATAATGATAATGGTAAGAGAATATACAGAATATATAAAACAAGTGATGCACAATGCAATTGCTCACCACCCGCTGACCGATGCCCAGCCCATCCCAAGCAGCAATCACTCTCCCCCCCAGCCAACTCCCCCCAGGCATGATGTCCTATGGTCTGGAATAGCCCTTTGGCCAGTTGGGGTCAGCTGTCCTGGCTGTGCCCCCTCCCAGCTTCTTGTGCACCTGGCAGAGCAGAGGAAGCTGAAAAGTCCTTGACTTAGTGTAAGCACAACGTAGTAGCAACTAAACCATCAGGGTGTTATCAACATTCTTCTCATCCTAAATCCAAAACACAGCACCATGCCTGCTACTAGGAAGAAAATTAACTCTATCCCAGCTGAAACCAGGACGTCACCTATTTCAGCTTTTTAGGTTTCCATTTTCCATATGGAGAATTGCTTTGAGCTGTGGGAAACTGGCATTTACATGAACAAAGTACAGTTATATTGTTAAGTGGTAGTGTACAGTATTATGTTCTTACAGGAATGAGCTGATGCAACTTCATCTCTTTTTCCAAAGCAAGATAAAATATTTTTTTTTTGTAATAGAATAGAATAGAATAGAATAGAATAGAATAGAATATTTCAGTTGGAAGGAACATACAATGATCATCTAGTCCAACTGCCTGACCACTTCAGGGCTGACCAAAAGTTAAAGCCTGTTGTTAAGGGCATTGTCCAAATGCCTCTTAAACACTGACAGGCTTGGGACATTGACCACCTCTCTAGGAAGCCTGGTCCAGTGTCTGACCACCCTCTCGGTAAAGAAATGCTTCCTAATGTCCAGTCTGAACCTCCCCTGGTGCAGCTTTGAACCATTCCCATGCACCCCACCACTGGATCCCAGGGACTACAGGGACTTTATTCCCTTCTACAGTACGTAAGAGGTTTGATTGGGCAGGGCCCGCTCGGTTGGCAGATCCTCTAGTGTTGACTAACCAGGTAGCTTTTGCTAAATGTGTATCCCAGTGCTTAAATGTTCCACCACCCATTGATCTCAATGTAGTCTTTAAGTCCATTGTATCGTTCTATTTTCCCAGAGGCTGGTGCATGATAGGGGATGTGATAGACCCACTCAATGACATGCTCTTTGGCCCATTTGTCTATGAGGCTGTTTCGGAAATTAGTTCCATTGTCTGACTCAATTCTTTCTGGGGTGCCATGTCGCCATAGGACTTGCTTTTCAAGGCCTAGGATAGTGTTCCGAGCAGTGGCATGGGGCACAGGGTATGTTTCCAACCATCCGGTGGTCGCTTCCACCATGGTGAGCACATAGCGCTTGCCATGGTGGGTTTGTGGGAGTGTGATATAATCAATCTGCCAAGCCTCCCCATATTTGTATTTCAGCCACCGTCCT
>NW_009259421.1:1998905-1999424 GCF_000687185.1 Egretta garzetta
AAGGTGACTCCCCCACAGGCTGGCTCTCCGAGGATAAAAAGTAAAATGTATAATTATTCATAATTCCCAATAAATGGTTCCCAAAATACAGAGGTGACAGCAATACTGAGTACAAATATGAGCTTAATCTGATGACCAATAATTTTATCATAGCATAAACCGGTATTACACAGTATAGCAGAACAGTATAACTTTAATACTTGCAAAAAGTGATAACCAGCAGCACAGGGAGTGCATACAGCAGGTAAGTTGTTACATAAAAGAACTCTGTGAACAAGGACAACAATTCTGACAGCAAATAAAACAGCATTGCAACCAGCGACTATTCGACTAATATAATGAATGCTTATCACAAATTCTTTTTAACATGTTCCGCTCTGTCATTATCTCAACCCTTCGAGCCCCACATTGGGCGCCAAAATAGGACTGTCATGGTTTAACCTGGCTGGCAACTAAGCACCACGCAGCCGCTTGCTCACTCCCCCCCTCCCTCAGTGGGATGGGGGGGAGAATCATAGA
>NW_009259421.1:2000503-2004862 GCF_000687185.1 Egretta garzetta
TAGTAATAATAATAATGGTAAGAGAATATACAGAATATATAAAACAAGCGATGCACAATGCAGTTGCTCACCACCCGCTGACCGATGCCCAGCCCATCCCAAGCAGCAATCACTCCCCACAAGCCGCGACCACACAGCCCAAGCTGCGATCACTCTCCCTGCGACCGACCAACTGACTCCTCCTGAGCATGATGTTATATGGTATGGAATAGCCCTTTGGTCAGTTTGGGTTAGCTGTCCTAGCTGTGCTGTACTCCCAGCTTGTTATGCACCTGGCCGAGCAGGAGAAGCTCAAGAAGTCCTTGAGTAGTCTGAGCACTACTTGGCAACAACTAAAAACATCAGTGTGTTATCAACATTCTTCTAGTACTAAATCCAAAACACAGCACTATGCTAGCTTCTATGAAGAAAATTAACTCTATCCCAGCCAAAACCAGGACAGCAAGGATATTTGGAGTGTGAGAATGTCTATTTTTCAGTAAGATTAACTAAGGACCTTGTCAAATTGGGATTATAAGGAAAAGGACAAACACCCAGAGATGTGAAACCTGACATGACTTGGGTGCCCAATGTCCAACTAAGCCACTGCCTTTTAAAAATCACTACCTACATCTTCAGAGAAATACTGTCTTGTAACAATCCAGTGCTATGCCACTGCTCACTTTCAGGGCAAGATTCTTACACTTAAGTATTAAAGAGCTTTTGCGATAGTCCATTGCATCTGGTGCAGACAAGTTAGAGAAGAAGGAACAAAAATCCCATGATATTAAGAAAAGAATGCTTTTCTACCAAAAATTAGTCTTCAATAGGATTATATGACTTTGTGAAGTTAAAGATATAACTAAAAATTCTTCATGATTTCCTATGAACCATTATTTGCACATGTACAGATCTAGTAAAAGCAACAAAACCCTAATTACCAGAACATGATGTATTTTAATATTTTAAACATGAACCATGTAATTCATTTGATATTGTAGGGACCTTGATACTCTCTGCTCTGGATCCAACATTCTGACCTATATACAAACCTGGAGGTATGTATCAGAAGATTTAGATAACATCTAATTTTTAATCAAACAAGATGTTTTAATTCTCATTTCTATTTTGTAAGTGAGTTCCATCAAGATGTTTTAATTCTCATTTCTATTTTGTAAGCAGCTGTGGAGAGGGATAATTCACATCTGAACTCTACCCATGTTGCAGTACTTTTTCTTAGCTTCATTTTGCAGCCAGACTTCTAGGGTTGCCCTGACCCAGGTTCAGGACCTTGCCCTTGACACATGGGTTCACTTCTCTTTAGTGTCAATATTAGATACTAATATTGGGCAGGGGGGAGAAGGGAAAGAAAAACAATACATGACATATGAAAAAAAATTAATGATAAATAAAAAATTTAAAATAAAGCGTGTGGACCTTGCAACTACTTGTGATCCTTTTCCCTTGTACTTCTGCAGCATCCACAAGCTTTTTATGATGGATGCTGAATGACACCTTTCTGTGTGTTGTCCCTTGTATCTTTTTGAAGACCTTTTCATTAACAGAATCAGCAGCTTGAAAAAGAGACAAGATACTTCTGCTATCTTACTTCCAGTGGCAGGAAATTCTAGAAGTTCACCAATTGTGGAATATTAAAGTACTTTTATCTGTTTTAAACTGATCTACTTATTTCAGTGAAAGCTGTGAAAGCTTCTTCTAGTGCTGCAGGATTTGGTGAATAACACTTCTGTATTCAGCTGAGGCAATGCTTTCAGGATTTTGTGATTCTTAGTCATATTCTCTTCCAGACATCTGTTTTCCCTTCTAAAGAGCTCCAGCCCTACAATCTGTTCTCAAAAGTAGTTTGTAGGAGTGATTCAAACACTGGTTGTCTCTACTTGACCTTAAAGCCAGCACAGACCAGGTAAATACTTTCCACAATACTTTTAATCTTCATAACATACCATGCTCATACTATCTCCTTTAAGGACCCAATTTAGATGTCAGTTAGGAAATAGCTAGTGATAGCTTAGTCTGTCTGTCCAGAAGCTGTGCTTTAAGCATGTGGAGGAATGACTCAAAACATGTTTCAGTAGCAACAGCTGGTGGAAACCTGATAGAATCATGCAATCCAGGCCCATAGTAGAGGATAGAGTTTGTGACTATTTTTGTTTTTTCTTTGGCCATCTAAAGATGCATTTTTTTTTAATCCACTTACTAGGATTGTATACTGGATCTGATATTTAGTCTATAAGTCATCTGAATGCTTAATAAAATATTTAAGGGTATGCAAACATTTCTAAATAATATCAAGCTTAAGCTTTAAATGATGGTTTGTTTGGGGTTTTTTCCTAGTTTTACAATAGAAAGCAGGCCACCTGGAAATTGAATTCTTGTTACAAACATTAATTTTATGTCAGCAGAGAAAATACTGGGTGTTAGCAACCGGAAAGATGAGAATTTTCTGGACTCTCGGAGACCGAATCCTTCTTCTGTTAGTATCTATATGTGCTGACATTGGATATATTTAAAGATTTGTCCTACTTGAGAGTAACCATGAGGAACAGTTTTGATACTAGTAAAGTAGATTGCCTGCAATGAGAATTTAAAGGAAATATGTGGTGTATGAACCTTTTCCAAAGTCTTTCCTTAGAAGTCAAGTATATAGTTACTCTTTGATGTTCATAGATATGTTAAATTTTAAGTACACATAACTGCAACACTTAAAGGCTACTCAAGATGGCAAAACAGAAGCTGATTTCAAACCATCTATTAGTTCTTTGTTCACATTGTAAAAAGCTTTAATCAGTATTCATTCAGCAGATTTTTACAGGAGAGCACAGGTGAAAGCAGAGCTGAGGTAATAGTAATGGGACAGGGGAAACTGCAAATAATTTCTGTATGTCAGTAGTGTTCCACATAGTAACATTTTACCAAAGTATCACCAGCAGAGGATTTAGAAATGTATTATGAAAGATTTTGACTCTCATGAAGAATTAATAAGAATCATACTTTCAAGTCCCCTGGGGAACATTGCAGTGGAGTAGGCTGACAGTTCAGGTATGAAACAATCAGCCTCTTAGTTACTATGGGAAAGTGAATTGGAAGGCTGGAGGTAAAATAATAATGTTGTATCCAAATCAAGCTCAATGAAAGATTCACATCCTTGGGGATTAAGAGGGAGAGATCATTTGTCAACATACGACTTTTCAAAGGAAGTTTCTGCAAACTTCCAGAATACAGTTATTTGCAGCCCTTTAAAAGCATTACTGAAACCATCACCTGTAACAAAAAGTAAAGGCTTACTTTGTGACAGTTCACATACTGGGAGTCTATAGGTCAGCTAGGCTATAGTCACTACAGCTAACTCATTCTGTATGAAAAAGACATCATGTAAATCTCATGAACACTGAATTACAGTTACTTCAAATTATGTTAAGTAAAATTTTTCCAGTCACTTTTTTTTTTAAAATATATTAGGGTGATTTGTACAGTTACTAATCAGTGCAGAGGCCTGAGGAACCAGGTCTCCTTTTTTTTCACTTATAACATTTATACCTAAACACAACACTCAACAAAGCATCACCAAATGCAGACCAGGCTGCATATCAGCCTTCAACTATTAAGTAAGCCTGTATGTACAGGTAAGAAATGCTTACCCCAAATAAACTGAACTTAGAGCTTCTATCAGCAATGTGACATTGAGTTACTGTAGCATCAAGTCCTGCCTATATCATGCTCAATTGCTCATTTTTAGTTTATTAACTACTGTCAGCCTAAATGTGATCATGATGATTTTATAACACCAATGTTCATTGGCTGATTAAATCACATGTGATAACCTGCAGCAAATCCAATTACTTTATGGCACATTGAATTTTCTGAATTATACAAAAAAGTCCTTTGCAAAACTTTTCAGGAATTATTTAGTATAAGTTTAATGCAGGAGCAATATATTATTTCTGCCATTGGCTCCGTACCTTGATAAAATTCAGATGAAGTCAAATGGCTCACAGACAAAGTATTCTTATGCCAATGAAAAGTCAGAAGAGGATGACAGATTCATAGCAAGAGAAACATCAGATGTATGACTAAATGTTTTATAAAATATATATGCATGCTTCATTACACCACATCCAAAGGAAAGTTTGCAAATTCAAAAGAAAAGTAAGATTATTCATGTATGTGCACACTGAAAAGAACTAACTTTCCTTTTCCACCCCCAGGGCCTGGCCAGCACTCACAGGCCACACTGGCCCTGATCTGCTCCCAGGACACTTGCCCATGGCCCAGTACCCCATGTCAGATCCCTCAGGTCCCTCAGTCCTGCCCCAGAGAGGATGTCTGTCCCCAGGCCCACTACCACACTGCTATGTTGGG
>NW_009259421.1:2004924-2013495 GCF_000687185.1 Egretta garzetta
GCCCTGCCCCCTGGCGGGGGGGGCAGGACATCCCCGGCCCAGACAGCCCAGCACAGATCCCCCTGGCTCTTGGCCCCTAGGGAGTAGCCGGTCCACAATATGCCCTGACATAATTATAGTAAAGCCCACTCACCCCAGATGGGTTATGAGTTATATTTAGTTAGAATGCTTAAATACTTCTCTTCAGAAATGAAGTGGTACTATCCAAGAAAAAAGTTCCTGCCAGAGTGTGATTTATGAATTAGAAATCCATTTTCTGGCCTAAGTATTTCAAGTCACTGTAGAAAGAATACAGTAAATATTAGAAGAAGACACTGATACCTCAGTATGAGTGCCATTAAGAAATTCTAAGGGTTAATGTACCTTACTCTTGTGGTTTAGCCTAGTTAGATTTTGCACAGGGCATTTATTTTCATGGGTGCTTGTTCATGTTGTTACCGTCACCGAAATTGGGAAGAATAAACCTCGTAACACCAATGCAGTGTTAAAAGGCAGGCGTTCTTTATTCACGGCGCCAGATGCATGAGGGATTGCTCCACCTAACGTGCATACCTCACACCTGGTTTAGTCAGGTTATATAAATCAAATATATACGTATTCATTACATTCATATATAAGCAATAACATTCTCTCTAGTGATTGGTACAAATTCTCTCGCTTCCTATGTAAATTACTGTGCAGACTCAGTTGTGCACTTCTATTGTTCTCTTTTGAGTAGGTGGTATCATTTGGGTAGGTGGTCAATGAGTCGGGTGGTTGTGATCTCCCCCTGCTGGAATTACCTCTTACCTACTCGGCTCTCAGTCTTGGTAGTCCTAGCCAGCTTTCTCGGTCCACTACACAAAACTACATTCCATCTTCTTCTTTTGACAGGTGCACATTGTCTATAGTTTCGGTTACATTAATGATTACCCTAAGACAACAGATCATAGTCATGATATACTCCCGAACTTAGTGTTCAGTTGGGTAGGGCTGTGCAGAAGAGAGCATAGCGACATTCGAGGTTGCATTTTGTAGTTAACTGGTTCACTCCCATCACCCCGGTGCTGAAAACTAAGATACATAACAATTTCATCATCATTTTGGTTACATTACCATAAAAGTCAGTGAAGAACACCCTCTAAAACTTGTCTGAAGTTTTAAAAGGTAGGCATTCTTCATTATGGCACCAGATCACTCCTAACATGCATACCATGCAAGCAAAATCAGACAACATATATAGAATGAAGATATGCATATTCATCATATTTTCTGGAAAAGGTTGTTTTATTACAATGAGTTCCTGAAATTTATTTACATATTCCCCTCCCAATCACATATGATCAGTGACTTGAGTCAGTGGTCTTTGGGGGTCTCCAGTGATCATTGCAGAGGGGTCTCAGTGTCCTTTCCATGAACTCTGAGACTTTCTTCCATGTATGGTCATGAGTTAGCTCCCTGATCGGTTTGTCCCAGCCTGCTGTGATATGTGCTGGTCTCAACTAGCTCTTCTGCACTTGCCTTGGGTACTGATGTTCTTAGTTCCCCTTATCTTGTGTGTTCAGGGCATGACGTAATGATCTTGTTCAAGGTCTGCAACAAAGAGTTACTATTTCACACCTTTTCACTGTGAGGCATATTTTACAGATATCAGGCCAAACCTTGCAAAGAATGTGTAAGTTTTACATTCTGTATCAACGTGTCACCAAAGTTAGGTCAAATGAGCATTTATTATACTGATCATTGGAAGAGTCTTTTTAGTCTCCATATTTAATCTCCTATGATATCAATAGATGTTTAAGATGAGGGAAAAAAACCATTCTTATCTGTAATTAGATTTAACCTCATTGATAAGACTGGCTAAGAGACCACTGAGCAATTTGAGTTAGGCACTCAAGAGAGTTTGCTGTTTAGCATGTCCTTTTAAAGTATATTTTTAAAATAAAACAGATATTACAAAGCCAGATGTGTCCCATATTAAAAAGATCATACACTAAAAGTGTTTTTTAAAGACTAAAAAACCTGAAATCTCAATACTGCAGTACACTGTATGATGATTTTTTTAACCCAATGGAAAAGAGGAATGTTTCAAGATAGTGGTTTATGGCACCAGAGCATTTTAATTCATATTTAACTTGCTTGGTTTTGCAAGTCAGTTCTAATATATTATGATAACGAACTCTGACATCAGAGTAATTGTTTTCCAATTTCCCACAGACAGATAATGAAATTTTCAAGTGCTTTATTTGAATATGTAGTGGAAATGGAAAAAACATGAACAAGTACTGTACAAATCTTCATTATATGCATGAAGTATTATTTACAGTACTCATGCCCCTCCCCCCACCTTTTCCACGAAGATATTGAGAAATGTGGAGGTTTTGGAAAGGAGTGATGAAATGCTCATCAGATAAATATAAATAATAGACTATTAGAAAATTATGGAAAATATAAAATGCTGAAAAAGAAAGAAGATAGTGTGAGAAGGGTTTAAGGGAATCTTAGTAGATAAGATGATGCATAATAATTGTCTAGATTGCTGCGTAGCCCAGAGAATCAAATTGATAGATAGTGATCAAATGTTTTGCTAACTATTGTGCGAACTAACTGATGCAAGAAGTTTTGCAGCTCCTTACGAAGGACAGTTCTTGATAAGAACCAGGAATTTGCCTTAAGAACTGGCTTAAACCAACCCTGCAGTTTGGGAAAGCGCAAAGGAGCAACTGAGTCTGCACAAGAACAAGGGGTGACAAAGAGGAGCCATCAGCCTTCATCCCCATGACCCCCCAACGACCACCACAAGGAGGCACTGAGCAAGCACAGTCGGGAGAGATTTATGGAAATGATGTCTTGAAACTAATTTTAATATAAAGCGGGGACAGGTTATGTCTATGTACAGGCGTATTGGAAAACTTCATGTATATGTTACACTTTGCTACATATAAACAGGGCAAGCTGCCGCGTGGATGTGCGCACGACTTTGGTGGGACTACCCCCTGTGCTGCCCAGTGCTGAATAAACATACCTGCTTTACAGTCTTACAGATTGTGGAGTCTGTTTCTGCACATCAATAGGACGGTGTCCTGGTTTTAGCTGGGACAGAGTTAATTTTCTTCCTAGTAGCTGGTATGGTGTTGTGTTTTGGATTTAGTGCTAGAATGTTGATAACACACTCATGTTTTAGTTGCTAAGTAGTGCTTACACTAGTCAAGGACTTTTTCAGCTTCACAAAAGTGCTTCACAATGTCTAGCAGTGGCCTATTTATCACTAAGATTTTCTATGCAGGATAAGCAAATATCTTTACTTCACTGATAATATGAAGAAAAGCAAGTGTCAAATTCAAACTCCTTTGTTCAGAATCAGTGGAACGTAGTTGTAGGAACAAGGAGTTTGGTCAGGAAGCTCACTGAAACCCTTTTTGTGAAAAGAGCTGTAAGGCTGTTAGTAATTAGAAGAAATCAAAACTGAGTTATCTGGAAAATACTATAATAGTTTTGTAAGGCATTGATTCAATGTAAGCATTTTACATGCTTCCTGGAAATGTATTTCAGGCAGCATGTACATCCATCTGGAGTAAATTTACTTAAATGCCTAGATTAAAAATAGCTTCAAATAAGACATCTGAGGCAGAACTGTTTTACTTAGACTCCTTGGCTTTTTGGAATTTCAAGTGTGATAACTGACTTATGCCTATAAGGACTAATTTGCACAGATGACCATCTAGTTTCTGTTATTGCAAAAAAAAAAGGTATAATTAATTCAAAATCTGTAAGTGCTATCACTATAATGATGTGTGGACACAGACCCATGTCTATGGGATGTGTTAGTCAGCATATAAACCTCAGAGTAAAAAAACTACATTCAGAAGCAATGCTGTTTAAAGGAAATTTGTCTGGGGGGAGGGCAAGGGGCATTGAGGAAGAATTAAAATTCCTCTTAGCTATGCAATTTATCCCAAAAAAGGCCAATGTTACTGGTAAGACACAGTGGAAGAAATTGCCTTCCTAACATTAATCTCAAAAAGAAACCTTTTAAACTGTGGAATTAAAACCAATCACAGGGGAGATAAAAACCAGCTTTTTTTTTTTTTTTTTTAAGTTAACCTCAAAAACCTCAGAGATAAAGCTTGACAAAAGAATGTCTTAATTGGAGTCTGGCATCTCCATCCTTTAGTAGCTTCAGGACTTCCTGCTTTCATTTCTTCCTGTATATTACACTTTAGCTTCCCAATTACACTACTAATGTAGATTAAAATGTAAATTAATCTGTTTACTAATGCAGTTATGCAAATCAACTCTACTTCCACATTAATGCTGGAAGAAGGAGAAGAATTCTTTTAAATGTATTGCACAAGTTATTTTTTATTATCCTGAAATAAATAAAAACTAATTAAATAAAAGCTGGTTACACTGCAACTCCTTTAAAATACATACATGTGTAATTGGTTTCAGTTAGCAAAGATCTTGTCTGCTACCATTTCTTTCCTCTAAGAAACAGTTGATTTCTTATAATCATATTCAAAATTCAGGAACAAGATATGATGATTAGGGAAAGGACAAAGTGACACATGTCAAGCTTTTCAAGAAATAAACTACAGCATGGGATGTAAAAAAATTCTAGTGGTTTATTTGAAAGTAATAGCTCCAATTAAAAGGACTGCATAGTTGTATGATTTATTTCACCTTGTTCACTAGTTCTAACCAAAATCTTTGGTTATAAGCAAGTTTCTGGCAAATTCTGATGTAGAATCAAGGGCACTTTCACACATTAGTGAAATCTGTGTACTGCCAACTGGCAGACAGATGTATATTACTGGAGAAAACACTTCCAAATCTCTTAAGGTTTGCTTTCTCTTCTGTCACCTCCATGCAAATTAGATGTCAACTAAGCACATTCTGACACCTTTGCAATTAACATCAATGTCTTTTAAAGGCCTCCATGAATTGAATATGTTTTTACAACAGAAGTCCAATTGTACTCCATTAGATATTCCCCATAAATTAATGTTATGCATATCTTAAGGATGTTTTAATTAGAAGTTATTAATGTGAATACTAAAAATGAAAAAAAAGACTCCATTTTTAATTCCAAATGTCTTCATATTGGCAGATTAAGCACATGAATAAAACAGTCAAGGACTTCTGAATTGTAACTTGAATTTCATGAGAGCTAGGAATTTATAGTCAATCTGAGAAAGATGATATAGGAAACAATCAGCTGTTCTCAGTCTGCAGATGACACTATTTTTTTATAGGAATTTTTAAATTTGACTATTTTCATAAATTTAAAGAAGTTTTGAAGGAGAAGCCAAATTGATATAGTTTTTCTCACCCAGAGGCATGTGTCTGTTCTTTCCTTCCCTTCTGAAGAATCAGGTTTCCTGGAAGTTACCATCCATGCATAGGCATGTTCAAAAGAAGTGCATGCTGGACCCTTACCGCTCCCTGGTCAGGTCTCTGAAGCAATGAAACACAGCACGTAGAGCAAATTATGTGATTAACTGTTCTGGCTACTTCTTCTTGGGAGGTAGCATTTATTGCATCCAAAGATCAATGAGAAATTTAAAAGGCCTCCAAGGCTTGAATGAATTTATTAAATTAACATGTGGAAGTTACAGGCAATTTTAACAATTTGCTTCCCTGTGAACATCTTTTCAATCTTGTCAACATCTTTCTGTTGGCTTTCTTTAAAATGTAGATTTCAGTTAAACTCAGAAATCAGAAGATCTGTCTGAGGAAGATGACAAATTAGGGAAAATAATAACAGTAATAATAAAAAGTATCAAAGCTCTAACATAAACAGTTTTTATGAAATAAAGCAAATACTAGCAGGTGGCTGACCAGCTTATTATTTTTATGGAGTCACTGATCAATTTTGTTTTGAAAACAATAACTTTCTAGTTTTTATACACTTTTTGAAACATTACTGCATATTCACCAGGATTAGTGAATGTTAACAGTTATGAATAATTTCTTTAATAGGGCTTTTAATTCCTTAAATTTAATGCCCTTATTATGAGGTGATACTTTTTATCTTGCCCTTTATTAACCTATTACATTAATCAGCACCTGACTGCTGTTCAAAATTCTCCCTTTCTGGCCTCCAAGGTAATGAGATAACCTCTGGTCTGCCCCCATTAATACTTCTTGACTTTTTAAGAGGAATTTCTGCTCAACTTCAGAATGCAAATAAATTATTTACTCAAAACACCAAGTATCTACCCATCTTTTAAACAGTGGCCCTGTGTCTCCAGTCTTTCAGTAGTTCATGGCAGAACTTGCTCCTGAAATTTTGTATTTGTTGAAATGAACAGACATTTCTCCAAAAAGTTAAGCACATCTCTATATTTCATATTATGACAGGCTAAACACAGAAGTTTAATATGAGATATTAATATGATTTTCCCCTTATATAGATAGGGATATAGAAAATGCCTGTTCAACTCCAAATTCCTTCAGTCTGCTTGATAGTGTGTAAGAGCAGTGCACAGTAGAATAAGGAATACTGTGGATTACCTTCTTCCCATTTAAAACATACTGTGCATTTAGGCAAACAGTATGTAATTAACCAAACCAGAATTTGTGTACACTATGGGGCTTAAATAGCTACTGTGGAGCCGCATAGCTGTACGCTTTTAAATTCTGCTTTGCATTAATTATTCTCTTATTTAATCCTGATCAACTTAATATGCTTCATAACCCCCCTTCATTTTTAGTCAAAGAAAGGTCTGAAGTACTCTTTAACATTTTGTCTGTAATGTACCATGGGTTTTGCCATGTTCAATAATTCAGAAAAAAAACCAAAAACTGATCTGACCTCATATTGTTGATCAATATTTGTTAAGTAAACAACCACACTATAGACCCTAGTATTACTTGAATTTAATGTCAGGTTCAGGGTAATTTTTGCTGTTGGAGGTGTTTAATGCTGAATTTTAGCTTTATCAAAACTTGGGGTACATTTGTGTTAAACGTATTTGTATTACTGAGCAGAAATTCTAAGCAAAATGAAAGTGAGGTGGCTTATATGGGGAGTCACTGATGTAAAATAGTTGTGTCTGTGTACGGCTGCTGTTACTGTTATCAGAGGGCTGAAGGGACACTAAAGGATTAACAAATAGACCTTTGTGAAGCCAGCTGTAGATAGAATGTTATAAGAGCCCTGAGTAAAAGGAACATCATTGAGAAAGAAAGTTCAGCCTGTGGCTTGTAGCTGTTAGCTGTAGGATGTGGCTCACAGTAGAAGATGCCGGCCTGTCTGGGAGCTTTCAAGATGGTATCTCTTTGTAACAGGATTAACAGATCCTGAATGGGTTCCTCCTCTGTAGAAATCAACAGACGCTAAGATTAAAATATCGACCCCCAAGACAGCACAGAATGGCCAGGCTTTGCCACTCAGTGAATCAACTTATGGCCACCTATGGAAGAAAGGCCCAGAGGTCATGGAAAAAGACCACTGAGAGACCCCTCCACAATGACCACTGGGGACCCCCAAAGACCACCGACTCAAATCACTGATCATGAATGTTTGGGAGGGGAATATGTAAATGAATTTTGGGAACTCATTGTCATATGTATGTAAAACTTATATATAAGCTAAGTCATGATTTTGGCTTTTCACAGCTTCAGGGCAATGGTTGCAAGTCATTACCCAAGCATTGTGTTTATGTCTGTGTATGTCTATGTGTGCCTGCCTGTCTTCTAATAGGTCATTATTTTTATGGAATGAACTGTTAATGATCTTAGAAGATGGATGCTTGTGTGATTAGATTGTTATAATAAAACACCATTCAGATGAACAGGAAATCTCAGCTAGAAGGTTGTTAGCAGTAAAAAACACCTTAAAAAAACCCCACAACCAAACAAACCAAACAAGATTGTAACAAAGGCTCCCAAAAGTGCAAGCAAGGGATGAAAGCAGATGACTTATATTGTAGAAGTCACTTTCTAGCTCAGACAGAATCCAAAACATAGCATGAGTAGCAAGGCTTGCTACAGCCTTAGACCACAAGCAGTGAACCTAGATGCGCTGACCATTTATTGAACTTTTCTTAGCTACATGAAGAAAGGCCCCCAAAATTGGTATAAACCAGAAAGATAAGGTAGCCACAACTGTAACCAAAATAATGATGAAACTGTTATGTATCTTAGTTTTCAGCACTGGGGTGATGGGAGTGAACCAGTTAACTACAAAATGCAACTACAAGTGCTGCTATGTTCTCTTCTGCACAGCCCTGCCCAACTAAACACATAGTTCAGGACAATGAGAGTATAGAATCATAGAATCATAGAATGTTTTGGGTTGGAAGGAACCCCTAGAGGTCATTTAGTCCAACCCCCCTGCAGTGAGCAGGGACACCACTAAGTAGATCAGGTTGCTCAGAGCCCCATCCAACCTGGCCTTGAATGTTTCCAGGGATGGGGCCTCCACTACCTCTCTGGGCAACCTGTTCCAGTGTTTCACCACCCTCATTGTAAAGAATAAACTCCTTATATCTAGTCTAAACCTACCCTGTTTTAGTTTAAAACCATTACCCCATTTGTCCTGACACAGCTGGCCCTACTAAAAAGATTTTCCCCATCTTTCCTGTA
>NW_009259421.1:2014916-2021007 GCF_000687185.1 Egretta garzetta
TCACTGCAGCCCAGGCTGCCTCCGATCTTGACATCTCCGACGAGCTCGCTTGCATTGGTGACCACCAGGTCCAGTATCGCATCCCCTCAGGTAGGGGTGTCTATTACCTGGCTTAAGAAGTTGTCCTCAATGCATTCGAGAAACCTGCTGGATTGCCTACAGCTTGCCGTGTTGGTTTTCCAGCAGATGCTGGGGTCGTTGAAGTCCCCCAGCAGGATGAGAGCCTGCGAGCATGAAGCCTCCCGGAGTTGGAGGAAGAACGCTTTGTCAGTCGGCTCCTCTTGATCTGGCGGCCTGTAGTAGACACCAACCACCAGGTTCCTTTTGTTGCCTCTCTCTCTGATTCTTACCCATAAGCTTTCGACCTGCTCGTGGCTATTCTTCAGGGACAGCTCTTCACACTGTAATGATTTCTTGATGTAAAGGGCAACGCCTCCGCCCCTCCTTCCTCGCCTGTCCCTTCTGAACAGCCTGTAGCCATCAATAGCTGCATCCCAGTTGTGGGATTCATCCCACCAAGTTTCCGTAACGGCAAGCAGGTCATAACTTTCTTGCAGCATGATAGCTTCCAACTCCTCTTCTTTGTTGCCCATGCTGCATGCGTTTGTATAGATGCATTTCATCTGAGCTGTTGGCCTTGTCACCTTCACAGCAGAACACCTCTCCTTTCCTTTGAGGTGTTTCACGGGCTTTTCCTTGTTGGCTCCTACTACCTCAGGAGCCTCCAGCTCACCTCCACCAGACTTCAACTTCACTGCAGCGCCCCTAGCACACTGCTGGGCAAAGGGTTGAGGGCTCATACTAACCCCCAGTCCCTTTAACCCTTGCATATCATCCCCTAGCCCGTCGCTGGCAAGTCCGATAGATTCCCCTTCCCCCTTCACATCTAGTTTAAAGCCCTGTCAATTAGCCCCGCAAGCTCCTGGGCAAAGACCCTCTTCCCCCTTTGAGAAAGCTGGCTCCCATTTGACGCCAGGAAGCCCGGTGCCGTGTAGACCATCCTGTGGTCAAAGAACCCAAAGTTGTGGTGGGGACACCAGTCGCGAAGCCATGTGTTAATAGATTGAGTCCGCCTGTATTGCCCAATATCATGTAGTATATCATGACTATGATCTGTTGTCTTAGGGTAATCATTAATGTAACCGAAAGTAGACAATGTGCACCTCTCAAAAGAAGAAGATGGAATGTAGTTTTGTGTAGTGGACCGAGAAAGCTGGCTAGGACTACCAAGACTGAGAGCTGAGTAGGTAAGAGCTAATTCCGGCAGGGGAAGATTGCGACCACCCGACTCATTGACCACCTACCCAAATGATACCACCTACTCAAAAGAGAACAATAGAAGTGCACAACTGAGCCTGCGCAGTAATTTACATAGGAAGCGAGAGAACTTGTACCAATCACTAGAGAGAATGTTATTGCTTATATATGAATGTAATGAATACGTATATATTTGATTTATATAACCTGATTGAAACAGGTGTTAGGAATGCACGTTAGGTGGAGTGATCCCCCGTGCATCTGGCGCCGTGAATAAAGAACGCCTGCCTTTTAACATTACATTGGTGTTACGAGGTTTATTCTTCCCAATTTCAGTGACACAACCATCAGCAGAAGCTGCATCCATTAAGATAAAAGGAATGTTCTGCCTGGAGAGAAAGGAAGAATCCAATGAGGAACAAGAAGACCCCAGACCCAAATATTGCTATTGGATCGAACCATGATGTGAGGGGAAGGGAACTTAAATTGTAAGGGTATTATTGCCCAGGGATTTCTTTGTTTGGGGTCCCTCTCTGGAAGCACCAAGCTTGAGCTGTCTTTTACTGCTGTATTACTCAATAAATTTAACTGGCGTACATCGTGTTGGAGACTCTGTTTCAGGGAAACCTAGGGTTGAGCCTGAGGGGAGAGGAAGTGCCGAGAGTGTGCGTGTGTGAGCAAGGAGTTGAAAAGGGGCACCCTGTCAGCTCAGTGGAGCTGCCTACTGTGAAGGCAGTTCGGTCCTAGCAGTTAAAGTATTGGATGGTGACTGTGCTTCGACTCCCCAAATGCCATGTGAATGCTCAGCAGCAGCGGCTGCTCCTTTAACACTTAAAAGTCCAAGCACAGCACGATACTGTAGGCCCAAGAGCTATGAACGTTGATCGCAAAGATGTAAAATATGTACTAAATCTTGTACATAGTGTTTTAACTTGCAGCTCTATAAAGTAAGCAGCCTGTCTTAGGAAACATACAAGTGTCCTCAAGCAGGATCAGCATTGAACAGGAAGAAACCCTCAGTGTTGGCATGCTGGTCTTGGGAAAGCCTTGGGATGCTGACTGCTTGCTGCAACCCCCACCTCTGCCTTCCTCCTGAAGGGGACTGGTCCCATTGATCTCAGGGCCCAGAGGAACAGGGGAAGGATGAGCAAAAAACTGGAGAAAGGGGTAGAATTGTAACTGTTGCTGTCACTGTAGAAGGACTAATAATGATTCTTAGATTAAACCAAAAGGACTTAATATAAACTAATAAATTCTAGTCTTAGCGTGGGAGCTGTGTTTCTTTACCTCACATGGTATTTCATCTGGGTTTGACCTCAAGGGCTAGCTTTTAATATTTGGCTCCAAGTACTGGTGGAGAATTTGGACAGTGTAAACTGTAATTTCCAATGTAGCATCATGCAGAAATGTTAGTTTTGATCCTGGAAACTATCTGCTTTTTTTTTTTTTTGCCTTTTTTTTTCCCTCTAGCTCTGATTTTACCACCATTCTGAAACCAGCACTCACCACTGCTCTGTGGCACCTGATTTTCCTTCATAAATTCTGCTTTGATGAAGTCTGAAGTAGAGTCCTACACACTCTCTCTTAACTAACCCCGAGGTTAGACAATAACTTCATAGCTGTTTCCCAGTTTGTTTTTTAGTATCCCCAGTGAGCCTAGATCTCTGCTTGTAGAGAGGCTTAGAAGCACTGTGCCCTCAAGAAAGCTGAGCAGCTTGGTGTGGTCTTTATAATGCACTGCCAACTAATGAAATTTTAATATAAACTACAGAAACAGTCTTCAGAGTGAAGACCAGAACAGCATCACAAACACTCTTGCCTCTGGGTCATGTTATATTCCTCATATTTTCTCATGGATAACGTTAATCTTTCACTACACAGTGGCATAGCTGCAGACATCAAGACTGTTCTCCTGAAAAACTTAATGACTATAAGTTTATGCACTCAGGGTGGGAATGTTGGCTTTCATTCCCTCAGGTATATGAGAAAATTTATCTCCCAAACCAGACAATGCTCTTGTGCATTTTACAAAAAGCCTCAGTGAGGCTTTTATAAAAATAGGACCATATCTAAATCTATTATATGGCCCCTCTTGCCCTTGGCTCTTCTGTCAGTGTTGTCCTATATCACACAATATTTGATGGCATACCATCACATTTCCACAAACCTACCTCCAATCCATTCACTTAAATTGTACTTTACCTTGAATACAATCAAATAAATCCCAGTTTAGAGAAAGAGAGTTGTAAGAGAAAAGCAGCTGGACAAAGAGTAGAGAGAAATTCTTTCCCAATAAAATACTTCCTTTAAAAGATTCCACAATGTCTAAATTACTGGCAATAAAACTGTCTAGATATTTTACTGTTACTGTATGAAGAGAATAAAGAATCATCTTTTAGTTCAGTCTTTTTTTTTTTTTTTTTTTTAGTAAAGTTTGATTTTCCTATTATTTCATCCAGCAACTGATTAAAACAGAGTTTTAATGTGGGGAGAGGCTTAAGAATTTCACAACTCGCACAGTCTTTTCCATGCTTAAAAATATCTGTAACATAGATTCCTCATCTGAAAGATGAGAGACCTGAGAATTTCTACTACTTGTCCAAAACATATCAGGAAAGAAGTCAGTAGAGAAGCCTTGCTGAAACACTGTGGCATTGAAAAACATTAAAGCTCAAGCAGAGCAGACAAAGTTGCCAAGAGTATAGCTATTCCAGTAAATTAACAAGTTTTGCAGTGGCTGAGCACAGCTGAAGACTCTTTCCTTGTTCCAGGGAGATGCATCTGAAAGGATACAGGTTTTGCTATTTTCTGAGAGGCACTTCATAAAATGGCAGAGCCCAACACAGACAGCCTTCCCCATAACCTGTGCTCATTGCACGATGATAGAAAAAAATGGTTTTGAGAGGTAACTCAATACAAGTATGCTTTAAGCAAAATACAGTACAATCTTCATAGAAATGTGCTACCTTCCCTAAAGAAGGTATAACAAAAGCAGTTTTTAAACTAAATTTCTATTTTCTTTAACAAAGAGCCCTATAGTGGGACTGTCTTCAATACAGCAGCAGTGGAAATGGGCTGTAATGACCATTACCAAAGCTGCCTTACAACATTCTTTGTTTTGTTCTCTGCTGTAATCAACATGCTTCCTCAAAGTGCTTCCTTACTACACAAGCTGTAGTAAGGCCTGGAGTTTTCAGGGAAAAGGTAGTCTTTCCCCAGCTGTTGTTTATACTGGATTTTTTTCCATTACTGTTTGTTATAGCTGTCTGTCATCCTTTGTTTAAATAACTTGCAGGCATATTTAGCAATATTTCGCTTTGCCATCTGGAACAGAATTTCACCTGATTCTGGGCTGAGACGCTTGAGTGCCCCATCTGGTGCAATGTCTCTGAAGTATAAATAGGGCAGAGACTCCCAGTTTGTGGTAGATTTAGAGGAGAAAGAAAACCAGTAATGCTGAATAATAAAAAAAAAGGCAGTAAAATAAGTGAAGACTTTTGACAGAGTACAGCTGGCTTGAAGTAATCATCTGCAAGTGCCGCCTCTGTTCAGGAGGTTGGTATGAGGTTCTATGTTTGCTCTTCCCAGAGACAAGTTGTATAGCCCTGTAAAATTGGCAAGGATCTAGCATCTTGCTCACACATACATCTAAAATAATGTATGTGGCTTATTCAAGGAGACATAATTCAAGACTTTAATAACTACACTGGTAACATAGCTGCATTTTTACAGGGTACTTGACAGCAGATAAGGCAAAACATTTATTTTAACAATTCAGATATACAATAGAGAACACTGGGAATAAGCATGAAGGCCAAAATCAGGGAATAATATGCTGTGTTGTATTTCTCGCAAAGAACACTGAAATATGTTAAAATTAGTTCATTAAAACAACGTAGTAGATGAATTATTTACATCTTTGGTAGTGTGTTTCATATCAAAACTCCTGCTGAGTGATTGAACATTATTCTGATAATGTCATAATCTTCTAGTGCCTTAGACTTGCTTTTAGGAAAAGTTTTTGACTAGCTCATGTTTCTCTTGTGTTCTATTCTAGAAAACATTTCCATTCCCTCCAGCTTTTTTTTTCTTTCTTTTTTTTCTTTTGTGTCTGTACCATTAACAGCACTCTTGGTACAACCTAACTAGATATGCATGGAAAACAATTTTACATTACAAGAAAGAACCATCTGGGTCTATTGATGAGTATGACTTCAAATAAGTTTGCAGTGAAAAGATTAAAGAGTAAATGTATATTTACTTAACATATGAATATGCCAACATAGATTACAGGACTACTGTGCTGGTTTTGGCTGGGACAGATTTAATTTTCTTCATAGTAGCTAGTATGAGGCTATGTTTTGGATTTGTGCTGAAAAAAGTGTAGATAATACAGGGATGTTTTTGTTATTGCTGAGCAGTGCTTACACAGTCAAGGCCTTTTCTGCCTCTCACACCATCCCACCAGCAAGTACGCTGGGGGTGCACAAGAAGCTGCAATGGGACACAGTCCGGACAACTGACTCCAATGGACCAAAGGAATATTCCATACAATATGGTGTCCTGCTCAGTATATAAATCCGGGGGAAGAAAAAGGAAGGGAGGGAGCTTTGGAGTGATGGCATTTGTCTTCCCAGGTAACTGCATGATGGAGCCCTGCTTTCCTGGAGATGGTCAAACAGTTGCTTGCCTATGGGAAGTAGTGAGTGAATTCCTTGTTTTGCTTTGCTTCTGCATGTGGTTCTTGCTTTATCTATTAAACTGTCTTTATCTCAACCCACAAGTTTTCTCACTTTTACTCTTCCAATTCTCTCCCCCATCCCACCCTGGGGGC
>NW_009259421.1:2023673-2040627 GCF_000687185.1 Egretta garzetta
GTTTTTTTTTTTTTTTTTTTTTTAGTAAAGTTTGATTTTCCTATTATTTCATCCAGCAACTGATTAAAACAGAGTTTTAATGTGGGGAGAGGCTTAAGAATTTCACAACTCGCACAGTCTTTTCCATGCTTAAAAATATCTGTAACATAGATTCCTCATCTGAAAGATGAGAGACCTGAGAATTTCTACTACTTGTCCAAAACATATCAGGAAAGAAGTCAGTAGAGAAGCCTTGCTGAAACACTGTGGCATTGAAAAACATTAAAGCTCAAGCAGAGCAGACAAAGTTGCCAAGAGTATAGCTATTCCAGTAAATTAACAAGTTTTGCAGTGGCTGAGCACAGCTGAAGACTCTTTCCTTGTTCCAGGGAGATGCATCTGAAAGGATACAGGTTTTGCTATTTTCTGAGAGGCACTTCATAAAATGGCAGAGCCCAACACAGACAGCCTTCCCCATAACCTGTGCTCATTGCACGATGATAGAAAAAAATGGTTTTGAGAGGTAACTCAATACAAGTATGCTTTAAGCAAAATACAGTACAATCTTCATAGAAATGTGCTACCTTCCCTAAAGAAGGTATAACAAAAGCAGTTTTTAAACTAAATTTCTATTTTCTTTAACAAAGAGCCCTATAGTGGGACTGTCTTCAATACAGCAGCAGTGGAAATGGGCTGTAATGACCATTACCAAAGCTGCCTTACAACATTCTTTGTTTTGTTCTCTGCTGTAATCAACATGCTTCCTCAAAGTGCTTCCTTACTACACAAGCTGTAGTAAGGCCTGGAGTTTTCAGGGAAAAGGTAGTCTTTCCTCAGCTGTTGTTTATACTGGATTTTTTTCCATTACTGTTTGTTATAGCTGTCTGTCATCCTTTGTTTAAATAACTTGCAGGCATATTTAGCAATATTTCGCTTTGCCATCTGGAACAGAATTTCACCTGATTCTGGGCTGAGACGCTTGAGTGCCCCATCTGGTGCAATGTCTCTGAAGTATAAATAGGGCAGAGACTCCCAGTTTGTGGTAGATTTAGAGGAGAAAGAAAACCAGTAATGCTGAATAATAAAAAAAAAGGCAGTAAAATAAGTGAAGACTTTTGACAGAGTACAGCTGGCTTGAAGTAATCATCTGCAAGTGCCGCCTCTGTTCAGGAGGTTGGTATGAGGTTCTATGTTTGCTCTTCCCAGAGACAAGTTGTATAGCCCTGTAAAATTGGCAAGGATCTAGCATCTTGCTCACACATACATCTAAAATAATGTATGTGGCTTATTCAAGGAGACATAATTCAAGACTTTAATAACTACACTGGTAACATAGCTGCATTTTTACAGGGTACTTGACAGCAGATAAGGCAAAACATTTATTTTAACAATTCAGATATACAATAGAGAACACTGGGAATAAGCATGAAGGCCAAAATCAGGGAATAATATGCTGTGTTGTATTTCTCGCAAAGAACACTGAAATATGTTAAAATTAGTTCATTAAAACAACGTAGTAGATGAATTATTTACATCTTTGGTAGTGTGTTTCATATCAAAACTCCTGCTGAGTGATTGAACATTATTCTGATAATGTCATAATCTTCTAGTGCCTTAGACTTGCTTTTAGGAAAAGTTTTTGACTAGCTCATGTTTCTCTTGTGTTCTATTCTAGAAAACATTTCCATTCCCTCCAGCTTTTTTTTTCTTTCTTTTTTTTCTTTTGTGTCTGTACCATTAACAGCACTCTTGGTACAACCTAACTAGATATGCATGGAAAACAATTTTACATTACAAGAAAGAACCATCTGGGTCTATTGATGAGTATGACTTCAAATAAGTTTGCAGTGAAAAGATTAAAGAGTAAATGTATATTTACTTAACATATGAATATGCCAACATAGATTACAGGACTACTGTGCTGGTTTTGGCTGGGACAGATTTAATTTTCATAGTAGCTAGTATGAGGCTATGTTTTGGATTTGTGCTGAAAAAAGTGTAGATAATACAGGGATGTTTTTGTTATTGCTGAGCAGTGCTTACACAGTCAAGGCCTTTTCTGCCTCTCACACCATCCCACCAGCAAGTACGCTGGGGGTGCACAAGAAGCTGCAATGGGACACAGTCCGGACAACTGACTCCAATGGACCAAAGGAATATTCCATACAATATGGTGTCCTGCTCAGTATATAAATCCGGGGGAAGAAAAAGGAAGGGAGGGAGCTTTGGAGTGATGGCATTTGTCTTCCCAGGTAACTGCATGATGGAGCCCTGCTTTCCTGGAGATGGTCAAACAGTTGCTTGCCTATGGGAAGTAGTGAGTGAATTCCTTGTTTTGCTTTGCTTCTGCATGTGGTTCTTGCTTTATCTATTAAACTGTCTTTATCTCAACCCACAAGTTTTCTCACTTTTACTCTTCCAATTCTCTCCCCCATCCCACCCTGGGGGAGTGAGTGAGCCATTGTGTGGTGCTTAGCTGCCAGCTGGAGTTAAACTGCAACAGTCCTTTTCAGGACTAAACGTGGGGCTTGAAGTGTTTGAGATAACTACAGATTTGATTGGAATGTGCTAGATTGAATTCATAGCTATTATTGCTGTTTAGCTACTAATTGGCAGGCTTCTGTGCTTGCCATGGAGCTTGCTTGCCTTACTGTGTATTAGAGTCTAGTGTTTGTTAGTGGCTGCTTTTTGCTTTCTCTGCTTGCTGTACTGCTGTACTGTTTATCATCTTACTCTGCTGTGCCTGGGAACATTTTGATAACAGCAATGGCGAAAAAATTGGAAGCAGCTAAGAGTTTCAGATTTCCAAGTATATTTATAACGTTAAAACACCCACATTTTTAGCAAGGTTCCTAGCACAGATTCTTTCCCTCATCCTTCAAAGGATTTCTGTGGTAGTCCCTGTTAGTGGACTTCTGCACAGCGGTCATCTCAAGGGTATTGAACAACAAGCTTGGGTCACACTCTGCCTGAAACTCAATTTAGTATCCTAATGTGAAAAAAAAAATTGAAATGCTACAACTGATAAAATATATTAATTGTGACTCTTCTAGATATGCTACTGGACTAATTGCCTTAATACTTTGCTTCAGCTACTACCTCATTTATTTTAGCTATATCCAAGTATATATGACTTTTTTTTTTCTATGTATTACTATTTGAGTGCTCATTTGTTGTTCAAAACAATAAGTATACATTTATTCCACCAAAACAGGTATGTTCAGCTTAATAAAACGGTACTGAAAACCCAACAATTGACAATGTCAAGAAAGGGATATTGCCTGGTTTGTGATTTCCCTTCCTGTTTTTTCTCTATTTGTAATTTAAGCAGAGACAAAATACCTTCTGATCTGTATGGAATTACTAGATTTGCTAGAAAAGATGAAGCGAGGTTTCATTTTACAAGCCATTTTACAAATGCATCTGTGTGTTCATCCAGGCATACTCTCTAGTAACATTTATGAAAAATGTGTCATAGCTAAAGATCAGTAAATGTCTCTGGTCTCCTATTAGGCACAGATTTACCCAAAGTGGAGAGTCCCTAAATGAACCCTTTAGATCTTTGCTAGATGCAAAGTTGCCAGCAAGACATTTGAATAGTACATTTACAACTGGGGTTGTGAAAGCTGAAGTAAAAGAAGGTAGGCAGATAATCTTACCTCACTCCATGAACTACTCACTTTAGGGCAGAGAAGAGTGAAAAAAAAGTCTTCATCAAAGGCCCATCTATCTGCACAAGCCCAGAGGAGTTCAAGGATGGACAATGGTGGTGCGTACCCAAAGCAAAGACTCCTGAGGAACAAGCACCTTGTCCAGGCCCCTCCCAGGGCTGTCCCAGCAGAGCCATGAGCCTCAGTGTCCAGGCAGCACACCCAGCACCATGAGCCATGGGGAGCAGGTCTTCAGATCACCACTCAGACTAAGGGGGTTGCTGCCAAGGCATGGGGCACATTCTGGGCTGCATAGGAAAAGCAGCTCAGGATAGCACACGAATTCTAGGTTATATAGGGGAGGAACCAAAGGTGGGACAAGAGAGAAGTGTAGGTGATTTAGGGGGGAACAAGAGTAGGGAAAATAGAGAGGCAAGGGGCTAAAAAGTGCCAATTGTGTGTCAACAGTTGGCTGGTCAGTGCATTTGCCTAGCCATGCCCTGCTCCGGACCAGCACAGTCTGTCCCATCTCCCTGTTAAATTCCTTCCTGGCTCTGTCCTGGGAGAGGGCTCTCTTTCCTGTGTGCATGTGTGAAGCTGTCAGTGCAGCATCTGGGGTCAGACCACAGGGTGGAGAGCCCCTGTGTCCCTGGATAAGTGACTAGAGCAAGTGCGGGTGTGCCAGAGAGTGTGTGAGCACCCGAGAAGGTCAAGCCTGACAACCTGTCAAGTAGGTGAAGTGGCCTGGGAAGCAGGGATGTCTCTAACGGCAAAGCCGTGAGTGGGTTGGCAACTGGGGACCAGTCCCCAGACAGGGGAGTCCCAGCCAGCCCCTGGAGAGACTGTGGGGCCTGGAGGTCTCTTGGAATGACATCTGCATATGTGTGTGTCTCTAAGGGTGAGACCATGAGGAGCTTGACTAATAGGGACACAGGAGTCCTGGTCAGCTCTGTGTGTGTGTGTATGTATACATGTGTGTGTTGGTCTGTACTAGCAACTGCAGCCTTGGGGCCTTGCATGTCCAGGGACAGTTGCTGGGGAGATTGAGGGTCTGACCCAGATGCTGGAGGAAAGCAGGTTGCACATAGGTATATATACACATATTCTCACTATCAGACCTTTGTTCTGCATCAGCAGAATGAAGCTGTTGGTGCTGTCTGTGTTTGTATGAGTGCTCTGTGCATCTCTCTATGTTCTACATGGCCAGACATGTATAAGTGTAAAGACGTGGTGTGCATGTGTAAGCTATGTGCATGTATGTACTGGGAACACATCTTCAGACTCATTTCTGGTTGGACCTGGGGCACACAGCTGGAGCAGCCTCTTCTTTCTCTGGCTGTCAGATCTAGTACAATATATTTTCCCAAAATAACCATCACTATGTGAGTGGCCATTGTTGCTATCAGGTCTGTGTGTACGGGTCTAGGGATGCTAAACACCAGAGTATACTCTGCAGGACAGAGGGCTACAGTTTTTGAATTATATAGATAAATATGCAATTGAGCCATGGGCTTGCAGCCTTTTTTAGCTCTGTACTCCTTGATGCAAAGCCCTTGGACTGACTGCTGTACTTTTTAATTATTTCATGTTTCACAGGATGGATGACAATTATTCTTGGCCCTTACCTTGCACTGCACATAGAATCTTTTTCATAAAAGGAGTTCTAAATTGCTTTTAACTGGAAAAAGTATCTAATGGATAAACATACTATTTCAATAGTTTTACTGTTTACTGTAGGGCCTCTCCAGAAAAGCTAACATTTGCTGAACTTCTGCAAGCAAGGTTTTTAGCAAAACTAATACATTAAACAATAAGAGTTAATCATGAACCCTATTCAAGCTGCACTAGAGGACAAACACTGAAATTAAAACCCTCCAAAGAAAAGGAGGCATTAGCGCTTCTACAGACTAATAAAAAACCAAGAAAGATAATGAATGTCAGGGAGATATGCACAGTAAGATTCCAAACTGTATTTTTGACAACAAGCAGAAACTTTTCTTGCAGAAAAAAGTCAAAAAAAGAAATGCAATAGCTTTTCTGTTGTTGCTGTTGCAATGGTGAACATTTTTAACATGGTATTTCAGTAATGTGCTCTGCTGCTGGGGTTTTGTGTGTGTTCAATGCCTATAACAAACTGTCCCTAGAAAGCACATATCAAAATGATAGGCAGCAGTACCCACATAGCTGAAGAAAAAGGTTCATTCCACTACGCAGTGTATAAAGAATTATCTTGGTGATATACTTTTAAGAACCCAAATCTCAACTCACTCATTTCCTTGAAAGGAAAACTCACAGCTTCATCCTGATAAGAATATTAGGGGGCAGCAGGATGAGAGGCTGAACTAATTTAATCATAGGAAGAATATCAGGCTCTTCTGATGTGCAATATCTATTTTCTAAAATGAAAACTCACTGAGTTATATTTGTAGCTCTCCATTCTTCATCTGTGAGCTCAAAACACTAAACTCTGGTGTAATGACAGAGCCCTTTGCGGGGTCCTGCTGACCTTGAACAAGCAAGAGATGCAGTGAAAAGTACTGGCAAAAAATGTTTTAAACCAGTTAGAAAATTTCAGAAAGAAGTCCAGGATTTCACAGAATCACAGAATGGCACAAGGGTTGGAAGGGATCTCCGGAGACCATCTAGTCCAACACCCCTGCTAAAGCAGATTCACCTAGAGCATGTTACACAAGACTTCGTCCAGGCGGGCTTTGAATATCTCCAGAGAAGGAGACTCCACAGCCCCCCTGGGCAGCCTGTTCCACGGCTCTGTCACCCTCAAAGTAAAGAAGTTTTTCCTCATATTCAACTGAAACCTCTTATCTTTCAGTTTGTGCCCATTGCCCCTTGTCCTGTCGCTGGGCACCACTGCGAAGTCTGGCTCCGTCTTCGTGACATCCACCCTTAAGATATTTGTATGTGTTGATGAGGTCCCCTCTCAGTCTTCTCCAGGCTAAACAAGCCCAACTCTCTCAGCCTTTCCTCATAGGGGAGATGCTCTTGTCCCTTTATTGTCCTTGTCGCTCTCCTCTGAACTCTTTCTAGGAGTTCCTCATCCATTATGCCACATTTGTCCAGTTCAGGCTCTGATGGAAAGTTTCTCAGTGCCCCTCAAACAGGCAGAAAAGAGTCAAGTTGGAACAGAAAATCTGGAAACTCCAAACCAGAAAAAGCTGGAAAAGCAACCATGTCTGTCCTCACATTTTAAATGTTCCTCTGTTAGCTGGGAAAAAAGGCATCTCTTTAAGTCTGGTGATCTGAAGTTGAAATACAGCCCCCAAACTGCCAATATTGATGAATTCCATATCAGGCCACAGGGTAAAATAGCAATTCTTTCCTGGAAGGAAAGACAGATTGTAAAAGACCTCTTAAAATGCTTCATATGCATCTTTCTCTGCTGTATCCTGCTCAGAACTTTACAATGCCTTTTTGTAGGACCATAATTCTCAGATATTATTTATGCTATGAGATGAATGAATTCTTTCTAATCTAGATTTCATTAGAAAGGATGAAAACCACCTCACAAAACAATGTCTTAGTACTTAGTTGACACTGATTTTGTAAATTTGCTCACAAATTAAAAACTTGAGGATTATTAGAGCTTTTAAAAATTTTGTTCACCCTCCATCGCACAACTTTACAACTAAAGCTTTCTTCACTTGTACCAAAGATTTTCCACTTGCTAAGCAGGCAATTATGGAACATGTGACTGCATTTGAACATTGCTGAGTTTTTCTTCACAAATACAACAAAAGTTCTCAGTTCTCAAGTTTTTTTCTCACTAGCTGCAAATCTGCACAACACCCTTTTATCATGATCTTGTCAACAACTTCATGTTGTACTGTGATGTTTCTGAAAATATAGGTTCTTTTTTAAAACATTTAGAAATCACAAAATGTGGAAGCACAGAACCAGTGTAATTTCTTTGCTCCAGCATTGCTTCCACTGACATTACCTGGAAACTCCTTTATTATTTTTGTGAAAGTATTTTTTATGAAAACACATTTATGAAAGGATGTCCATCATACAACTTTTTTTGAAACTGCATTCTCTTTCACCAAAGTCATTATAGGGTAGATGCTTTGCGGGACTTGCTTTGTCCTCCCTTGACTTTGTAAAATCCAAGGTGTGCCACAGAATTTTAAATTAATCCCATATGTTTACACCATGATGATTTCTTGATCTTTTCTCTAAGTAAACTTTCCCTTTCGCTAGCTCTGCTTTATAACTGTTTTTCCTATACATTTCTCAGATTGGTCACTGAAATTCTTCCTTTCTGCAACATCTGCTTGGCCTTGCCTTTCCTTTGGAAGGACCATTTTCAGATAATCATGCTTCTTTATTATAAGTGACTATATTAAAAAAATCTTGAAAAAAACCCTTGTAAGTAAGAACAATATTGCATGGAGCAGCTGACACATAAATAGTATCAAGAAATTCTTCAAAGGGATGGCAAAAAACCTGTAAATGTAGATGATAAATCAAGAACATACAAGGATACTGAAATTTGAGTCCAATATTTTGAAGTTCCAGTAAATGAAACTTGTTTGCCCTTTTTCTGTATAAGTTATCTGTTCATAAATAAATTAACTTAGCAACAAGGTAACAAAGCTTAAATATGTTTTTTGAATGCTTTTCTCTTTGTTGTTATTAGTGTAGACATACAAAACTATTCTAATTACATATGGTCTGTTCTTACTAAACTCATGTCTCAGAAAATCACTGGAATCCCTCCTAGTGATTGTCTTCCAGGAAGCACATCTTTGTCATTCTGTATCCACCAGAACAGGAAGCAACATAAAGTTCTTGTGAAGCTGACAACTGTTCATTTTATCTTAAAATGCAAGTTGATTCAAGGAAGAAAAGAAAGTCAGATATTGCAATGGTACTTCATAGAAAATACATATTTGCTAGTTAGAATGTCAGGTTTGCATTATCAGAAAATTAAAGGTATCTAGCCTGCAGGCCTTTTGTTGAAAAATCCATTCAAGCACATTCTATATTTTTATAGTCTAGTGTGATTAGAAACAGCAATAACATGATTTAAAGTGTGACAAAGGTATCATAAATAAAAGAAAAATTAAAAATAAACTCCTGGCACTAATAAATACGTCATTATATTCTACCTTTATAGCTTGCATGCTGCTCATAGCAAAGAACACCTTTCACAGACATTTTGATAAATTTTTCAGTATGTATGAGCATAGTTGCTAGAGTAATACTTAGATTATGAAGTAAAATAAAAAAGTATTTTTTTCTTTTCCGAATGTCAAATATGACCATAGTTAAAATTATGTTTTATTTACCCATGAAAAATGATGTTAACTCAAGGAAGACACTTGCATTTCTATTGTCCACCCATTAAAAGATATTTCCAGGAAATGTTTGCACTCTTTTTCTCCTGAAATGAATCCTGAACTCTTGAGCAGTACTCTTTTGATAGCACTGGAAATAATTTATTAAAAGATATCCACAGAATAGAAGTAACATGGATGAAAGAAAAAAGGAAATGTGCAGCTCATTTAATCCTATTCTGCTTTACGCATGGTTCATCTGAAATTCTGTATCTGGGAGCAGATTTAATGCCCATTACCAGTCGTTAGTGTATTTATGTCAGGAAGGTGTTCCGATGTACAGCAATAAGAAAGGTAGCTTTCTAATGTTGACATTTATCAAATAGAATTCTAGTGTATCTACATAATTTAAAGATTTAATTTGTTAAATGATACATTAATAGTACTGCAGTTATACCACACTTGTATTATCTCGCTTTTCATAGTTTTTACCTTACTGTATGGCTCCTTAATCATAATCAACACACTCTGCATTTTGCCAAATTAAAACAGTAAATTTAACTGTAACATGGAAATGAAGCAAAATATGGAGATTTTATAATATGCACTCAGAAGTGGAATTTTTATTGGATACTGAATTTTGGAACATTTAATGAGAAAAAAAAGTGGTAGATAGGAAGTAGAATTCACATCTTAAAGTATTTTACTAGGTGTTGCTCCAGCAGTAAGTAATATTTTTTTGCTTTGTAACTCATGCATAACAATCACAACAGTAGAAAGTTTTCAAATTAAGATTCAAAAACCTACATCTAATATCTGCAGTTTCAGTATTTTTTTTTCTTTGAGTGAGGTTGTCATTTACTGAAAGATGCGTTTTATCAGCAGACTTCTGCAAACTAACAGATAGGTTGCTAAGTCCAGTGGACTATATCCAGAATGAGGAAGACAGAGGTAAATTGGAATTTTTCTTTCCAGCTCTCCTTTCCTCCTCCAAATTACATGTATAGTCTCTGGTATTAATGTATTAAAGAAGAGCTAAATTTCAGCAGCTACCATAAAGCTGTGAACTTTTTTGGTTTTCTATCTGCTTTTCATGCTGGGTATATATAATAATTAATTTCAAAAGGGATGAGGCAATGGACTGTCATTGAAACAGCATTCAAAACAAGAAGTAGTAAGAGAAAATGCAAAAGAAAACCAGCAAAAACTCAGCAATACTGGGTTTGTTCATCAGAACAACCTGAATGTACATCAGCATCAAGGGGTTTAAAACATTAGGTTGTGGCCTAAGCAAAAGAATATGTAGACAGTGGTTCTGCCAAATCAGAGACAGACACTTAAAAGAAAAGTTTGTTTCTCTAGAAGGGTAGGAGATCTCTTGACAGATGGGCAGTATAATAGGGGAATAACATGCTTACCATGAAGAATCTTGAGAAACAGAGAGGTCAAAATTAAAGGCCAAAAATAAGTAAATAGAAGTTGCTAATGAGCCAAAAAAGATATAGTCAATTACATCTGCATAAAGAAAGGCCCCTGACTCACCCTAGTATCTCACAAGATAATACAAATATAGGAGCAGGAAAGGATCCCAAGATCAGCTGGTTCTTCCCTCTGCCATTGCATGATTTAGCTATTCTTGATAGCTACTATTTGTCTTGCATTCATCTTAAATTCCTCCAGTGCAAGATTTTCCACAATCTTATGTTTAGCTCTTTACAGTGTTTTACCATCCTAGGACTTAGAATAATTTTGCTAATATCTATCTGCTTGTTCTTAGCTACAGTGTAAATCAGATTTAAACCAAGCAAAGCCAATGCTATCATCGAGGTGTAATGATTCAAGAGAAAGAAGAATTATGTTTTAGAAGTTCAAGAGGCTATTACACAGACAACTGTCATACATAATCTCTGAATAAGGGTATAAATCACTGTACATGTAACAGCTTGTTTCTATCTTGATCAAAGGTGCGACAGCTGGTTATGTAAAGATACTAGATACAGCTGGAACACCCATGTTGACAGCAACACATTGAGGGCAGCAGGAACATTTTTGCCATGTACCCAGGGCAGATTTTGCAGACCATGATCCCTAACACCTTCACAGGTATTAGTACTTCACTTATTTAACTGAACAGAAGAATGGTGCAAACGTATGTACATATATATAAAAGCTGCAGGCATACCTGTGACTACAATATAGACATATCATTCAGTGTCTAGCTTTCAAAGCCTCTTCACTTAAACAAGTGAAATAGATAATTTATAGGCAAATAAATTAGCTTTTATTGAAAAGCTGACCTACAGTTCAAACTTTATTATCAATCCCATCTCAGAGATTTTCTATTTTGCTTTTCAATAACAGCAATTTAGTTTTGAAATCCACACGGACACCAGGAAATAAGTGTGACATTCATAGGCTGCATTTAGACTTCTAATGAGCTTCTACTGCGAAGATTTTGAAAATGCTGTTCCTTAATTTCTACATTTGGTATGCCATCAGGACCTCACTGTTCTCTTCTTTATGTCACAAGTAATGAAAAAAAATTTGAACAGGATTCCAATATTTTCTGTCAACTCAAAATAATTTGAAAAGCAATTAAGAAGGAAGGTGTAAAGAAAAAAAAAGAGGAAAAAAAATGGTTTTTACCAGTTACCTGAATTATATAGAAAAAAGTGGAAGGAACAGCATGAAAGTTTTTTCTTTGATTTTTTTTTTTCTTTTTTCAGAATAGTATCTGAAACATAAACAGCTCTTGGCAGCTACAGACATCAATGGAGCTAATGCATTTTTTATTATTTTGTTGACAGTATTTCAATTAGTTTTTAAATTGTCATTCAGCTCTCCTTTGTTGTGGCTTGATTCGCCTCTGAAAAAGCTGTGTAGTTTGGAAACATATAATTGTTGTCTAAATTGCAAATAGGAAAACACGCAAGAAAAATATTATCTTTCTATGCCTTTGTAAGGAACAACCATAATGACATTGGTTAGGATCTAGATGCATGTACTTCCATAGTTCTTGCTCAACCGTGGTACTCTAAGACAGACTTTCTGATAGGAATCAGTTACAGTCAATAAGAAAAATATAGTATAGAGAAAAACAAGTATGTCTTTCAATGGGTTTAAAATCCTTATTGTTTTATGACTATAGTAACTGTGTACATCTATTCCATTGTCTTCATAGATGATGCACATACTGATGTTTCTTTAAGTGAATCTGTCAACATCTCTTCTGTTAACATCTATGCAGGCATTAAATTCTAAATAATTTGGTGCGAAGTTTCCTTGTGCATGCAGAAGGGTGTATATTAGTTTGAACAGTAGAAAGCTTTATTTTAGTTTAGTTTGTTTGTAATTCACAGCTGAATTTTGATTAAAAAATTGGAATAATTTAAAAAGGTTCACACTAGAACAATATTTAGCATTTATTATTTCCTGTTTCTTGTACTTAAAAGTGTAATTTTTTTCATATCTTCTGTAAAAATTGCACCTTTCACATCATCCACCCACTAAGATTTTGAGTGACAACCACTGCCTCTAACATCCTGATTTGAGAAGAAAATTAAGCACTACTCCTTAACTTTCCCATTCTTTGAAATTGTCAGTGAACTAAAATCTCTGTGGTTTTTTGTATTAGTCCAGGAAATTAGTCACAACAGCAAGTAGAACAAATTATTTTATCACTGAATGAGACATATAGCAAGTTGAATATGCTGAAAAAAAATAATCCATGTATCTTGAGCAGTGAGGAGAAACTTGTTAGAATACATTTTAAAGTTCCTTTAAAATTCTTTCAAGACTTTAAATGTATGTTTTCTCTATTAATTTAAGGTCAGACTTATATGAGAACATTTACCTTTGAGTTTGTTTATACTATTGAAAAGTATTAATACAAAAGTTATTGTTATTGATGTCTCAGTTGATGCATTAATGTAATTCATTATATTAATGCACTAATTTAATTGTATTGCTATCAGAACATGTATATGGATCACTGTAAATTCACAGCTTTTACTGTAAGCAACTACAAACTACCAAATTGCTGTTCACCTGGAAAATATGTACCACAAGTAATATTTAGCAGTGACAGTTTTAAATGTTATTTATACCAGCCAAAGTACACAACTACAGTTTAAAATTGTTTCAGAAATATTAGACGACCCATAGCTAGCTACTACTTATTGTCTTCTTTTTCTAAGTGAATTAAAATGGAAGACCTCTCTTTATATTGGAAGTATTTGTAGCCAGACTATTCTCAGACCTATACTTGTCCAAAATAGACAAAGCTTTTAGCTTCTCAGGGTCATAGTGCAGACAGAATGGGCAGAAGGTTGCGTTTGGATCTGTCTGGTTTCTCATTGACAGCTGCTTTGACAGTGCGAGTTTGAGATTAAGAAAGTAGACCTAATTTGTGCCAGCAGCACAGGAATCATCAGGATCTTAACATGAGAAAGATGAGGTAAGTATAATCACAAATTCCTCTGCAGCTAGGGGTCACTTTCTTTCATCCCTGTAGTTCACATACTCAAGATGGTGTTGTACAGATGGTCTAAGCAATAGTGAAGCTGTCATTTTGGTTTACATTGTGCATGAAGAAATTTCCAGACTGTCTTGACACTTTTTCAAGGTCAGGAAAAAAAAAAAAATGATCAGACAATCAGTTCCCATGAACTTATCAGAGGTTAAAGGATCATATTGATAGATATGATCAAGCATGATTCAATAAACTAATTGATTGGGAATGCAAGTGATGATTAAAGGAGCTACATTAGTGATCAAGAGCAGATGTTTTTGACCATGGAAAAACAACACAGGTCAGGATCCTTGCATATAGAATAACCTGAAAACCTCATCATTTCCATTCTTGTCCACAGCAGGTGCTTTCTCTGCTCTGTTCTCCTTCATGCAACCCAGTAACAATCTAAGAATGATTAGTAAAGGCAGGGGTGATGAGATGATTTTTATTGATCAGCTTAAGCCAACTGGACATATGAATATGGAAAAAAAGTCAGAGGCCTTGAAAGTGGTTAAAAAGGTAGGCACCATCAACTGCTCATCAGATCTGTCCAAACAATAGATTACTCAATTTAATGAGAAAAAAAGTTTAAATGATTCATGCTGAACAAAAATTGAATTATTTTGGTGTTTAAAATCCATTTTAGATTAACTAAGTTTGTAGAAATTCTTGTGGAAAATTATGTCAATGTCAAAATAGGAAACTGATTTTTTTGGGGCATTATTTTATTACTAAAATAGCTTGGTGAATTTAATAATAATTAACAAATAATTTTGATCCACCTGAAGTGATATTTTTGACAGATTTCATACATACAAAAATAAAGAATTAGATTTTCAATAGAACTGTGAAGAAAAAATATGCAATAGTCACAACAATTTATATTATGCATTCTGAATAACTTGTGTGAACTCTGAGATGTCATCTTACGAGTATAAATGGCAGCTGGTTTCTTTCTATTGGTGGTTAACATATTCTTTTGTAAAAGCTGTATCTTCACAATATTATTAGGCAGAATGCACAAGGGTAGTTTCTGAGCTCCTCAGAAAAAGATGCTTTTCTCTGTTATAGCAAAGCATCTTTCATTTAATTATACTAGTTAATGTAATAAAAAAGAACTTGCTAATGTGTCAAGAACTATGGAATTCAGATCATGTAATACATACTTAGCTGAGAAATGTTGCTAATTAAAAGATCCATGGAAAATTATAGAGTAACTACTTAAAAGCAACACACTTTTCCCTTTTAAGTATAAATATTTTCACACTGATCAACTCAAAGTCACAGATAAAAGAATCTTGAATTCATCATCATCTGTCCATTCCCTTGACTTAACTGTTTTCAGTAGAATATTCATCATTGCCCCTTATCTACAGCCAAATGTGCAGAAGATGTGGCAAAAACAGAGGGAGACATTATCTGCTTAGTCTGCTCATTGAATTAATTAATTACTTGCAGTAGTACTAGTCGCACTAAGCATGTCTGTTACATAAATAATCAATAATTTATCAATTTTTATTCTCTAATGCTTTTCTTTAGTTAGGTATTTGGTGTTACTCCTTTTTTTCTCTCCCTCTCTCCCTCTGAGATTTGGAAACTTTCAATCTTTAGTCAATTATGGAAAACACAGAATATGCTGGGACTTCAGCCTTTTCATGATCCTAAATTAGAAGAATATGAAAAAGCAAGTTACATACTTACTGATTCTACAGGTTTCAAACACCCCATTAATCTGCATCTGCTTTCTTCACAAATGGAAATGCAAGTAAAACTTTGGACCTCTCTGGTTCCAGCTCTGTTGCAAATGGGAAGGCTGTACAGCAGCTCCAAGACGAGGCTCCTCAGCATCATAAGTTAATTGAACTTTTTAGACTTGGTTAAAAATTAAGTACAAGGGGTGGAGATGGAAACAAGTATGTGCAGAGTCTTCCTCTTGCTGCTGCCAAGGCCAAGTGGGGAAAACAGAGGAGATAACAGGCAGTGTGTTCTGAAAAAAATTTGGTTTCTACTTTCCAAATTAAATCCCACAGAAGACTGAGATTACTGATGTTATTTTCTAAAGAAAATTGTTCTGTGGAATAACAAAGAGGGATTGGGAAATGCAGACTGAAGCTCCAAGGCCTTCAAATACCTTCATTACACGTAACAGTTTTAATTCAGACACAACAAAAAAGTAATCCAGTAATACAGACTAAGACCTGTTCTTCATCAGTAAGGATTATATAACCAGGCTAAGGCTTCCAACTAATGAGTGATCACATCAAAGCCATGCACATGTGGACAAGGGGATGTTTCTTCTCCATGTATTTCTGTAGTTATTCACACACTGGCATGTAGAACTCTAGAACCAGATTTCCTTTCTTTCCCAGATGAGGGCTTGGCCAAGAAAGATACTGTTTGAACTCTCTTCTCTTGTGAAATAGTGGATTGGAGGGGGGCTTGTCTCATTATGCTGAGCTTTTAAAGAGAATGTCAGTGAATAGAAACACTTCTATAATTTTAATTATTCTAGAAATTTCTTCGGAATTTAGAAGCCTAAATACATCATCTTAGTTCCACCTCACCAGTCTTCCTTCTTCTTTGCACATCAGGATTTCATGTGGGCTTCTTTATGCCACAAAAAACCCTCTGTTGCTCACCATGTGTACTGTACCTTGCAGTTATTTTTCTTCATGTTTTCTTCTTCAGTGCTGCCTTTGGTTACTTTTCACCTGCTGTGGATATGTGCAAATCCCTTCTCTGTGTCAGCTGAACAACCTGAAGCAATTTTAGCATCCTGTGTTGTTTTGCCCATTTTCATTATTTTTCTTTACCTGTATTAGTTTATTTTGTTGAACATCTATTCCCATACTTCTCTTTTCCAGAGGATTATAATTTTAACAACCTTTTCTATCTATTACTACTTAATGACACTGGTAACCTGTCCTGGTTTTGCTTGGGATAGAGTTAATTTTCTTCATAATGGCTTGCGTAGTGCTGTGTTTTGGATTTAGTACTAGAAGAATGTTGATAACACACTGATGTTTTAGTTGTTGCTAAGCAGTGCTAAGACTGGCCAAGGACTTCTCAGCAACCTGCTCAGCCAGGTGCATAACAAGCTGGGCCCTCCCACAGGACAGCTAACCGGAAGTGACCAAAGAGCTATTCCATGATGTCATGCTCGGGGGGAGTTAGTTGGTCAGGGTGAGAGTCGCTGCTCGGGACAGGCTGGGCATCGGTTGGTGGGTGGTGAGCAATTGCATTGTGCATCACTTGTTTTGTATATTCTGTATATTCTCTTACCATTACCATTATTATTATTGTTATTCTTTTATTAAACTGTCTCTATCTCAGCACTTGCCCTTGGTGAAGTCATGCTGGCTATCTCAAATCACATCCCTGGCCTCCATGTGCCTTAGCATAGCTTCTAGGAGGATCTGTTCCATGATCTTCCCAGGCACAGAGGTGAGGCTGACAGGTCGGTAGTTCCCAGGATCCTCCTTTCTACCCTTTTTGAAAATGGGCACAATGTTTCCCTT
>NW_009259421.1:2040734-2057034 GCF_000687185.1 Egretta garzetta
AGCCTTCTCCTCATCTGCTGTTACCAGTTTGCCAGTCTCACTCATCAGCGGGGGTACGCTTTCTTTAACCATCTTTTTCTGGCTGATATACCTGTAGAAACCCTTCTTATTATTCTTTGCATCCCTTGCCAAGTTTAGTTCCAGCTGCGCCTTGGCCTTCCTGACCCCATTCCTACACAACCAGACCGCGTCCCTGTACTCTTCCCAGGATGCCTGTCCCTGCTTCCACTGCCTGTGCAGTTCCCTCTTCCTCCTTAGTTTGACCAGCATCTCTCGTCTCAGCCATGCCGGTCTCTTCCCTTCTTTGCCCGATTTCTTACACCTAGGGATCGAGAGCTCTTGCGCTCTGTGGATCACATCCTTAAAGATCTGCCTGCTCTGTTCTGTTCCCCTGTCCCTGAGGACCGTTTCCCAGGGAGTCCTTCTGACTATCTCCTTGAGGAGCTGGAAGTTTGCTTTTCTAAAATTCAGGGTCCTGACTATACTCTTTGTTCTTCCCATTTCCCTCAGGAGTGTGAGCTCTGCCAGTGCATGATCACTGCAGCCCAGGCTGCCTCCGATCTTGACATCTCCGACGAGCTCGCTTGCATTGGTGACCACCAGGTCCAGTATCGCATCCCCTCGGGTAGGGGTGCCTATTACCTGGCTTAAGAATTGTGCTCAACTGAAGGTTCCTTGATAGAGCAGGAAGGATTGCCCAGTACTTTCTCAGTCACAATGTAACCAATATGCCTGACTGATCTGAAAAGATGCTATTTTAGGTTTTGACTATCTCCCATCATTAAAGACTGTAATCATTTTTTTCCAGAGGAAGAGGTATAAGCAGATTTCAGCCGTATTCCATTTCAAGCAATTATATTTGGCTTTCTTAGGATGCCCTAAAGTCCTTTAAATGAGGTATGTTCATTTTCTTTGATTTCTGTCTGTGTTTGCTGTTGGGGCACAGCTTTGAAAAGATTCCATATTCTATCTTAGAGGTGAGGTAATTTCTTTATGTAGCACATTGGGATCTTTATGGATGAAAGTTACTTCATACTGTAGATTTCAGTTATGCTGCTGTTCTGAAAACATGATTTAAATACAGCTACTTAAATGTTATCTTTCCCCATAGCCTCCTGCCAGGAGGGTTTGAATGGCCTGCAGACAGCTCTGGGTAGTATTATAATGAATTATCTTTTACCTAGAAAACCTACAAAACTATGCACATTTTCAAGAGTTGTTCCTAGGCTTATATCTATCCATAATTTCAAAAGATGACTAAATATCTAAGGGCATACCTACAACTAAAAGATCAGAAAGTATCTCAAAAGCAGGCCTTACAGAAATTATTTGTAATAGACACATTCTGTATCTGAACTTATCACTGAAGCCAGGGAAAGTACTGCTTAGGATTAATGATGCAAATCCACTGATTTGAGTACAGCTCCATATGGGTTTTCCAAGGGCCGGGCCTGCAAAATTAAAATATCTTGGTGAGTTCGTTTGGTTTTGGAATGAGAATAAATCTGATCCACGCCACTGAAATTTTGTTTTCTTATTTTGAAATAATCTCCATCAATATATTACTCAAATGAGGAAAAATTTAATCACCTGGACAGTGTCAATGCAGACATGAAATTATGTCTGAGCAAACTTCTGACTGGCATGTGTAAGAACATCTTCCTTTAGAAATTATAACTTCAACACGCTAAAGATCAAACTTTAAATGAAACTCAGCTGTGCTTGGGATGTTGCTAATCCGTGCTCTTCTTATAGCCTTCCAGCATGTGATACTGTTATAAATCAAGAAACTTTCTGGGAGCCTGATTGACTGAGCTGTGACATTTGGTCTACTTGCAGCTCAGGCAATATCATGAACATTCAGTAACTGTCCTGATGACACTTACAAGGTGGATTTCTCCATTTAGGCAAAATGTCTAGAGGATGTGTATTTCTAGAGGAATGTATTTTCTTTAACATTGTTCAAACTATGAAAGAAAGACATCGGTGATCTCATTGACATTTAGAGGAAGCTATATTTGGGGTTAATTTCTAGCCCACTGCTTATTTTACTGTAGTAAAATTTGTGTAAAAAATGCTGTACACTTTTATGTTTAAGTGTAGATGTTAATATGTAGATGTTCACATAATATATATGGCTCTAAGTAAAAGAATGTAATGGTTTTACTACTGTTGTAATTGCTTACTTAGAAAATATGAATGAAAATAACAGTAAGGAAAATACTATATTCTAAGATGACTTTTTTTTTTTCTTTCCAGAGTATGAGAGCAAAGTTAAAAAAAACCCTGAGAAACAATTTTCAGTTCCTTCAAGATTTCCTTACAGGAACAATTTACTTTTATTTTTAATCCTTCCTACTTCACAAAATGCAAGAGCTTTCTCACCATAAAAAGAGAAATACACAACTCTCAATTGCATGATTAACCTCTGAGGCCGGATTTTAATACTCTGAAAATATCATTGATAATTATATACAGCAAGATTACATTTGCAGTTTCTACATTCTGGTTTTTTTCTTAAACATGAACAGTTAGATCACGTACTTGCCTAGATTAATATACTGTCATTGATATGATCCAGTAGCATATATCAATGAAATACAAAATGAAATCGGGGAACACATAAGCATGGATAAGGATGAAGTCTTTGTAACATTTGACAAGAGAACATGTATTCTCCGGTATAACATCTGTATTGGTAATCTATAAACATGCATTCTATTATAAATTCTATTATCAGGTTTCTTAAACTCTGTTACTAATTTTGTTGCTTTTGAGGGTTTGCGTTGTGTGTGTAGGAGTTGTCCTGTCCCCCGTCCCCCTCCCCCAAATCTATTTTCACTAAGCCTTTAGGTTTTACACTCTTAAAAGAGTCCCTTTTAGTCCACTAACACCAAAGAATTGTTTTGCTTAAATGGAAACCTTATGCCTGAGACAGTGTTAAATAAGAGACTTCAGAATCTATTATTCTACTGTTCCTATTCTTTAAGCACCTATTTATTGGTACATAGTTTTCCTTTTCCAGACTATTCTGACTTCTTGTCACATAGTTTACGTAACTTGTATAACACGGCCTAAATTTTTGTTCCATTTACTTTATGCTGTACTGGAGTAAATTGATCTGGCTCACAAGTATGATTTTAGAATGTAGTTATTACCTTGGTGTTCTTCAGTGCAAAAGCTGATTTTAATGATGGGCTTACATTTTTTGTTCAAGTCAGTCACATTTTTTAGCTGGTTGATGGCAAATCAAACCTTGAACTGGCCAGTTATTTTCTTTATCCTACTGTTCCTCAGAGTCTCTTTGTTTCAAATTGCCTTTTTTTCCCCCATCTTTGCAAAATGGTATTATGTTAAAACATTTTTAGATTAAAGGAAACATTGCCAGAGGGCATATATATTGTATTAAAAAAAACCTGTATCACATCAGCTGAGGCCCTTATGAAACAATAAGAAGGTTCATCTTACGAAGACATTGGGAGCATACTTTAAATAGAGCATTCAAGGTTTATAGAATTAGCCTCCATCAAAAAGTCAAATAATTTATATGACTAGCTTTTTTAACACTAATAAATGGTACACAAAGAAATAGTCACTCGCGTCTTTCTCACTTATCTTTTTATAGGATGAATTAACCCAGGCATTTTTTATTGTTTGTTTATTTGGGTTTTGTGCATACAGTGTCCCTTGTAACGCAGAGTGGGCACACATGCTCAGCCTCAGTGCTGGCTAGACACAGGAACAGGAAAGAATAGCACCTTAGTATTGTGTCTGCCCCAGATGTGAGTGCCTTAGAAATTATAACAAATTAGTCCATGACTGCAAGCAATTATTTTTTAACCTGATTTCTCAAGCAACAATTAGTTTGATAAATTATTTGGCACCTAAATGAAAGTTCTTAAAAGTAACTAAAAAATTATAAGTAACCTCATGAGTAACATCATTCTGCCTCATAGTAAGAGAATTTAATTCTGTTATTCTACTATGTACATAAGCAATACACTATCCAATTCTGATTATTTTCCCTACTTGTCCAATCTATAGATAAATTTATGGTTGATACAATGTTTTTTACAGTAACTTTTACCCCAAAATTTAAATACAACAATGTGCTCTATGACTTAGTAATTTTAACAACTGATTTGTATTTAATTTCGTCATTAACTGCACAATGTGCTATATTCATCACACTTTTAAATTTCTTGTGTTTTCTGCAATTTAGATTTTAATATTACAGAACGAGTTTTAATTATTTTTTTCAGCAAAGATATTATGATAATTAACAAAAATCTACCAGATGACTCTTTATCTCTAGACTCCAATCCAACAAAGCCTGAGATTAATTAACTTCCTGTATGTATCACCACATCACTTTCAAAAGCATCTCAAGTTGTCTTTGGAGTATCTTCAAGCATCCCAGCTAGCTTTCATTTGCCACTCTAAGAGGATATTTATTTTTTTAAGATTTTCTATCGAATCTGCCACCACATAGCAGCAATGGATGAGAGTGTGAAGTTGAATGGGTTCATGAATTGGGTCATATGGGTGATGAAATAGAATCCAGTAGTTCAAATATTTTCTCTGATGTTTATCAACATTGTACCTATGGACTAAAGATAAAATATAGAACATGACTGCATAAAACACAGAGGTTTACAGACTTACTACAGGTGTTCTGTGGCTGTAACATGGTGTATGTTACATTCTTTCATTAATTTTGGTGAAAACTGCATAGACAAGGTCTTGAAAGCCAGACAGAAACCTGGATTTCCCACTCCATGCACACTAACTGCAATACCAGAAAAATCAGAATTTCCCTCTGCCATCTGTAATTTCTATCAACTTCTAAAGTAGAGTTAGGGCACTATGCCTCAAGTATGTCATGAAAGGTCAGAGAACCTCCTCTGGGTACTGAAATGCACCCTCATGAAGTTTATAGATGATACAAAATTGTGGGGGCCAATTGGTAGGTCGAAGGTAGGGCTTCTTCCCAAGGGAACCTGGACAATCTGGAGGAATGGGATGACAAAAACATGATGAAGTTCAATAGGAACAAATGCAAAGCCCTTCCCTGGGCAGACAGAGCCCCAGGACTCGTCCAGGCCAGACCTGCCTAGCCAGGAGCAGCTCTGCAGGGAAGTCCCTGGGGCCTGGTGGCAGCAAGTGGAGGGGAGCCCACAGTGCCCTGGCAGCAGGGAGGGCAGCAGCATCCTGGGTAACATGAACAGGGGCATGGCCAGAAGATTAAGGGGAGGAATTAGACCCCTCTGCTCAGCACTTGTTAGATCATGTCTAGATAACACATCAACAGACTGGGGTGAGGTCAGTGAGGTCCCCAGGCCAGTTGGGGCTGGAGCACTTGCCCTAGGATGAGAGGCTACAGGAGCAGGGTTTGGTCAGTCTGGGGCAGGGAAGGCTTTGGAGACACTCACAGAAGGACCCTTTCTCTGGAGAGGGGATGGAGAAGATGGAGCCAAGCTCTTAACAGAGCATATTTGGAACTTTTCTAATTTGACAAAATGCCAGCAGGAACCAGAATGACTCCCAATGTAGGTACTTATGTACGGCATGTTATAAAAGCTGTTTTATATGTCACAAGATTATTCAACAAACTCCCCAAGTCAAGTTTAGAAATCTTAGACCTTTCACTCCCAAGTTCCCTGGCATATATCTTCCAGAAAGGCCACACATTAATTTTTCATTTTGCCACTTTTAAAAAAGGAAAAATGAACATTCACACTCTGATACTTCAGGAGTAAGAAGAATGGTACAGAAGACAGCATGATACAGTTAAGAAGGATAACTCAAGTGAGCCGTGATGATGTCAGGACTGACCTTGCAGAATAGGAACGACTTTGGAAATCTGCTTCCTTCTGGGTTTATTTATGATCCCAAGCACTATAGCAACGATATGAAATCGAAAGGGTCCATCTGCAGAAACATAATTGTGGGGTTACCTACAGAGATCCACCTTTCTACTGAGGTTTCATATACACTACATGGATGGCAAGGAAAGACGATAAGCAGGTGCTAAGCTGCTCAGGAAACTGAGATTTCAGCAAATCTCCTGAAGCCATGGGATATGCTGAGAGGATGACAGTAATTGTGGGCCTTGAAATGACATCAGGACTCATTTTTGTATCTGTCCTGCTTTGCTCCAGCCTCAATGAAAGGTTCTTAGTGCACACATTAAATTGTATGAGGCATCCAACATGGATCAAGAGTACCTGATGGAATAGCCAAGATTTCATTTTAACAGGTGTGATTTCAATTTCTGCAATTTATTTTCTCTTTTAATGCATAAATAGTTTTTATTTTGTTATGTTTTGTTTTTCTCTACATACTAAGGGTTAAAATTTAATTATAGCTTAATTTCTAGTGGAAATTTCTAGTATGACTATAACTTTCTGTTTCATACACAATACCAGTTTATGAGTAGCCAGGTTCATCTTGTGCATTCCTAACTCTGCAATTATTTATTGCCTTGAAGACATATACTTTCAGTTTTCATGTTAGAAAGCAGGTACTTCTATGGTTACTGATAGCCACCTTCACATCTCCCACATTTCTCCTCCAGGGAGGTAAGCATCTGAACTGAAATCTGAGCATGACAGTCTATATTTACATGCATTTAGAAATGTGCCTCTTCTTGTACATATTTTCTTAACAACCACAATTTAGTCTTATTTATAACCACCCTAAATAAAATTTAATTAAATGCTTAACAAATTAATTTTCTAGCCCAACATGTATTTGTAGGATGAAGAATTTAGCAGAAGAAATTAAATTATTCTGTGATACAGCAACTGCTTATAGGTACTTTCCTTCCTTAGTAAAACAATCCCAAACAAATCCCAAACATGTACCTGATATGTGAGTCTGCAGGTGGCAAATGTTATAATAAGGAGTATATATAGTGTGGAAGTGATCACATACTTGAGTTAAACTGGGGCTATCTTTCATGCAGATTAGAATTAATGGGCCCTTCTGATTAACCTTGAAATGGTTTGTATTATTAAGAACTCTAAAAGCACTGCAGCAAATCCAAACTGATATTAAGGGTTGCAAACTGAGGATATTTGCACTGTGCCTAAGAAAAAATATGCCTGCAATCTCACTATGGTGTCCCTGCAGAGGACATATTGCTTCTCAACTTTCAGAAAAGAAAAAAGCTGATTATGGCTTTCTTGTTTGTTTAGAAAACTGAGACCTGATATGCATTTGTGTACCTTATGAAATGGCAAGGAACCGCATGTAGCCAAAGCAGAGCCATAAAGCAGACACAGCCTAAGCAAGATACAATTAATATTTGTTTGTCTTGTACATAAACATAAACATACTAGAATAGTATAACTGGTGACAGTGTGTAACCATTTTGTAGCATTCTAACACCAGTAATGGCATAAACACACAAGCTTTTTTTAACACACCTAAGCATAAATGCATGTATAATATGTAACCACAAAACTACAGATGAAATTTTGGTAAAGTTGCACAAACAGGGTACAGAAAGCCAAATATACCTAATAAACAAGGGATGTAGAAGAAAGCATGTAAAATGTCTGGGGGAACTAGAATAACCCAGATGACAGAAAATTGGGTGAGAGTATCAATCAGCTCAAGGGGAGGAGGACTCTGCAGAGGGACCTGAACAGGCTGGATTGACGGGACAAGGCCAAATGTATGAGGTTCAACAAAGCCAAGTGTCTGGGTCCTGCACTTGGGTCACAACAATCCCATGTAATGCTACAGGCTTGGGGAAGAGTGGCTGGAAAGCTGCTTGGCAGAGAGGGATCTGTGGGTACTGATTGACAGCCGGCTGAATATGAGCCAGCAGTGTGCCCAGGTGGCCAAGAAGGCCAATGGCATCCTGGCTTGTATCAGGAATAGTGTGGCCAGCAGGACCAGGGAAGTCATACTTCCCCTGTGCTTGGCATTGGTAAGGCCACACCTCAAAAACTGTGTTCAGTTTTGGCAATGAAGTTGGTGAGGGGTCTGGAGCACAAGTCTTGTGAGGAGCAGCTGAGGGAACTGGGGTTGTTTAGTCTGGAGAAGAGGAGGCTGAGGGGAGACTTTATTGTTCTCTACAGCTCCCTGAAAGGAGGCTGTAGTGAGGTGGGTGTTGATCTCTTCTCCCAGGTCACAAGTGATAGGACAGGAGGAAATGGCCTCAAGTTGAGTGAAGGGAGGTTTAGATTGGACATTAGGAAAAATTTATTCACTGAAGGGGTTGCCAAGCATTGGAACGGGCTGCCCAGGGAAGTGTTTGAGTCATCATCTCTGGAGGTATTTAAAAGATGTCTAGATGTGGTGCTTAGGGACATAGTTTAGCGGTGGACTTGGCAGTAGTAGTTTAACAGTTGGACTTGATGATCTTAAGGGTCTGTCATGGTTTAACATGGCTGGCAACTAAGCACCATGCAGCCGCTCACTCACTCTCCCCCGCCTCCCTCAGTGAGATGGGGGAGAGAATCGGGAAGCAAAAAAAATAGTTAGGAGCCATGGGCTGAGATAAAGACAGTTTAATAAGAGAAAATAATAATAATAGTAATAATGAGAATGGTAACAGAATATACAGAATATACAAAACGAATGATGCACAACGCAATTGCTCACCACCCGCCGACCGAGCTGCGATCACTCCCTGAGCAGCGAGCAGTCTCCCCGCGACCAACCGACTGACTAACTCCCCCCGAGCATGACGTTATATGGTATGGAATAGCTCTTTGGTCAGTTTGGGTTAGCTGTGCTAGCTGTGCTGTACTCCCAGCTTGTTATGCACCTGGCTGAGCAGGAGAAGCTCAAGAAGTCCTTGAGTAGTCTGAGCACTACTTGGCAACAACTAAAAACATCAGTGTGTTATCAACATTCTTCTAGTACTAAATCCAAAACACAGCACTATGCTAGCTACCATGAAGAAAATTAACTCTATCCCAGCTGAAACCAGGACAGGGTCTTTTTCCAACCTAAAGAGTTCTATTATTCTATGATTCTAGGGAAGAAGGAATCAAGGTTCCCAGTAAAACAATGACAAGATTTGGTCCTAAAAATCAGATGAACTTTGTCGGAAGCATATGAGTCTATCATCTTTTTTCTCTGTGGGTGTTTTTCTTTTAATTTTTATATTTTTCTCTTCTGCATACTCAGGCATAAACTTCCTGTGTTTCAAGAAAGCATGAGTGTACTCAGCATTTATTTTAATGCCAGGTAATAGATAAGATGCATCTGAAAAAGGATTGGACAGTTGAAGACACTTTTGATAGCATGCAATTTGCCTCTGATTTCTTACAATTAGTTCTCAAATATGAATCTACAAAGGCAAATATAATTTTGTGCCCAGATCCTGCTCTGTTATGAAATGTCAGATCAGAGCATAGACCATTAGTGTCCTTGTGAATCCACTTAAGGCTATGTGGAAGCTTGATAATTAAAGCTTTTCTCTGGCTTGATTGCTGAACAATGGATAGGGGAAAAGTGCAGGTCCTATTCTAACACTAGTGTACAGCACCACTGCAAAAAAAATAATGAACTTAAACCACCACAGGGAACAAAGTCCTTTGAATTATATTCTTGGACTGAAGAGGGTACAGGAAGAAAAAAGACTGACTGACACAATATCGCAATTGTAGTTACTGCCTCATTCACAATGCTTGAAAATATAATGGTAACGTTACAGGGTGACCCTTGCATGGCTGTCTTTGCACCTAGAACATGAAAGATATGGTATAATATGTGAGTTATTAGTTCTGTTTTGAGCTATCTGAGATTACAGATTTGTTTAAAACCCACAAAGCACTCAGATTATGACATAGGGACTCCATTTATTCATCAAACTGGCAATTTTTCATGCCATAATACCAGTCACACTGCTGAAACAGGGAAGCACCCATCTATATGAAGCTTTAAAGAAAAAATTGTACAAAATAGATAAATTAAGGAAAATACTAGTAAAACCTCTTGCTAATTTGCATCCTTCTCCTCATGATTTCAGAATGTAGTACTTTCTGTATGTTCTTTGTATGACTGCACTTTATTTTTCTGTACAGAGTTTTTTTTCTGGTTTGTTTTTTTTTTTTTTTTTTTTTTTTTTTTTTTTTTTTTAAAGAAGCTGGGACTGGAACAGCTGAGATGAGCTGGAGGAGAGAAGGCAGAAAGCACTTCTGTGAATGCTACTGGCAGATTTCTATTCATATTCTTTAAACTACTATAAATTACCAAAAATCTTCTAAATATCTAATGTGTTATGCTAAATGGATCCAAAGATAAATTAAGTATTTGTATAGTATATTAATTGGATTGGAAGTAAGGTGATTATGAAAAAACAACTGTTTGACCCTTCCCAGTTGCTTTCAGAATGTATTCTAGTCCCTAGAGAAAATTGGATTTATTTTGCAGATGAAACAGTCTATTCAGAATACACATTAATCTCATGTTTATGAGTAGGCTGCATTTCAGACATATGAATACAGTAGGAACTTTGATTTGCTTTTGTCCATTGAAGAAAGAAAGTGATCCAGGGTTTTTTGTTTGGTTTTATTTCTTTTTCTTTTTTTTTTTTTTTCCCATTCAACAAATATAGAATTTCTCAAAATCACCAGAATAGTGTTTGTACAGTGCACGGGTTTTGTAGTACAGCACTTCTCAGTCCAGCAGCTGATCAAATAACAACACATCTCTCTTATAAAAATGGCTCCATGTTTTCATAATGGATATTTGTCACAAGAAATATACGATTACTTACTTAAAGATGTAAGACTTATTGACAGGACAAGGGGTAATGGTTTTAAACTAAAACAGGGTAGGTTTAGACTAGATATAAGGAAGAAATTCTTTACAATGAAGGTGGTGAAACATTGGAACAGGTTGCCTAGAGAGGTAGTGGAGGCCCCATCCCTGGAAGCATTCAAGGCCAGGTTGGACGAGGCTCTGAGCAACCTGATCTAGTTAGTGGTGTCCCTGCTCACTGCAGGGGGGTTGGACTAGATGACCTCTAGGGGTCCCTTCCAACCCAAAACATTCTATGATTCCATGATTCTATGATTAGATTTCTGCAGGGCTTCAAATTATGACTAAAAGAGTAATTAATATGATTGGTTTATCTACATAAAATTATTCTTTGGAATTGTTTCTGTTTATGATAATAATAAAGCTAGGCATAAAAGAATGACTCCCTTTTATATTTTATAGTGTATGCTAACACTTTTATGCCTTATTATTTCTGAAAACTGTAACCCAGCATTATTTAATGGCAATATTTACAGTCTTGTCTTACATTTCTTCTTATTTCTGGAGAAGAAGGAAAAGGATTTTTCTTCCTTCTTTAATAGAAGATTATCAATAAAACAGAACCAAAAGTGTATTCTCCCTTTTTGATAATTAATATCTGGAACTATTCAGATTTTAGGCAACCTGTAGTGTTTACAGAAGTTACTTTTTTCCAGGTATCCGTTTCAACACGGACGTTTCTCTCTCAGCATTTCATACATTTCATACAGTTCACTCTCACTCAAAACAAGAAAACACTATTTTTAACACAGTTAAGCCATCTAACATGATTTTATAAACAAATGCAGTGTGTGGTTTGCAATACACATGGGTCAACACCTAGAAAGAGTCCAGAGGAGGGCAACTAGGATGATAAAGGGACTGGAGCACCTCCCCTACGAGGAAAGGCTGAGAGAGTTGGGCTTGTTCAGCCTGAAGAAGAGAAGACTGAGAGGGGACCTTATCAACACATACAAATATCTTAAGGGCGGAAGTCACGAGGATGGAAGCAGTCTGTTTGCAGTGGTGTCCAGTGACAGGACTAGGGGCAATGGGTGCAAACTGAAACATAAGAGGTTTCAGTTGAATATGAGGAAAAACTTCTTTACTCTAAGGGTGACAGAGCACTGGAACAGGCTGCCCAGGGAGGTTGTGGAGTCTCCTTCTCTGGAGATATTCAAGGCCCGCCTGGATGAAGTCCTGTGTAGATTGCTCTAGGAGAGCCTGCTTTAGCAGGGGGGGTGGACTAGATGATCTCCCGAGGTCCCTTCCAACCCTTGTGCGATTCTGTGTGACTGTGTGTCTGACTCTTCTCATTTGTGTTCTCTCATAGGAAGCTTTTGCTGTCTTTTTTTAATCCTTGTATGTCACACTCGAAAAAAAGATATACATTTATATTTTTATTATATTAAAGATAAAAGATATGTAATATTATTATTATTAAAGATATAACTCATAGTTTTATTTTATTTCCTCCACATTTCTGTAAGTTTGCAGATTTTTGGTATATTCAGAAATATCTCAAACACAAGAAGATATAAACAAATATGACACAAAAGGAAAAGTCAATAACAATGAGGTTTTAAGCTTCCATAATTAGCCTGCCCCATGGAAATTAATCTGACAGAGATAACAAATCTAGAAGGCAATATCTGCTCCCTTTATTCAATTACTTCAGCAAACAATAAAGGTTTTTATTGTGAAGAAATAACTTTAAACTGTTCTATTTGGACTAATCCTGAAGTCAATGAGAGTGTTGCCTGCAAAGAGCTAGATTTCTCACAATAGAAAGTGCATCAAACTTGAACAAAAAAGAACCTGTGGTGCTTGCACAAACCTGCCAAGGTAAAGTTATCATGACTGCTTTCTATAACCTATCCAAGTCCCACAGTGATATTGCCCCTATTAGTGCATCCACAGTATGAGCGCTTCACAAGCTTGTAGTAGCACTAAATAAATCAGCAAAGTGCTCAACATATGGACGCAACTGCATGTCAGTTTATGTCTGTTCATGAAACGACCTCACTGAGAGTCAAAAGCATCCATGCTGATTAAACACCATTTTTTCTAGTATACATTATTGTCTTCTTCCAGAACAGTACCCGAGTATCACAGCAGACACAGAGCCTCACCATGTAGCATCACCTTCTGAATTGAAGGTAAACCAGTGTGTCTTAGTGGCAGGAAAATCTACAGAGGGAACTGATTTGCAGCAGGAAACGTATAGCCTAAAGACAAAGGAGAGAAGGGAATGTTACGGGTCTGTTTGGACAAATGCTGCTTCAGTAAGTAGCTGGATAATATAGCTGGAGACCACACTACCTTTACTGTGGAAACTCTCGGTGCTCTTGAGGGGGATGGAGACAGTCTGACAGCTATTACTTTTACAGTTACTTTGAAGCTTCTCAGAGAAAGATTGCTCATTCAAGGCATATTGTGTAAGATACTTGCTATTTTTCTAATGTCTTCATGAATTCATTGTCTAACATTTTATTTTCTTCAGGCCGGATTCTGCCAGCTCATGGAACTGTGATATCCCCCAGGCACAGTGGCATGGATTATGTTGGTAAAGATGACAGAATCTCATCTGTGCTAAGAACATTATGCTAACACTGCAGTGAGCTGCAGGACTATGAAGATCAGGGTTAAATGTATGAAGGCCAGTCCTCAGTCCAGACTTTCAAAGTTGTCTCATCCAGAATGAGTAAGATTGCTTCAGATTACATGATTTAGTGTATCAAACCTTTTGGCTTTCCTTCTGACAAAAATAACATTTACAAATAATTTTATTGGTCAGAACATAGAATTGGGTATATCTCCCCACTTTTCAGCAGTATGAACAGTGTCAGGGAACAGACATAATTCTTTTCAAATCTGAAAATCAAATGGAAATATATTGAAGGAAAGACAGTAGGGGGTATGCTGAATGTTTTTATCTAACATCCAGCTGAACTGTAAACAGGGAAAAGCTAATCCATTAAATTCTTCTCTCCAAAGATAAGGCTGTTGATTGAATTTAAAATTTCAAATTATACTAATAGATTTGAATGTGGAAAAACTTTGTACAAGCTCTTGCAATTTTACAGAACCTACATAGTACTTTTAAGAGACGTCTATAATCAGAAATCCTTATATTCATAATCAGTTTGGCACACAATACAGTGATTACATCAAAAAAACTCCAAGCCCCAAAGAAGTCACATATTGCAATGTGATAAATATAAAAATTATTTTGAAAAAAACCATAACTATTGGATCGTAGGATAATTAAGATTGAAAGAGACCGCAGGAGCTCTGTACTCCAAACTGCTGTCCTGAGCAAATCTGCTCTAGGGTCAGAGCAAGTTGCTCAGGTCTTGAAAACCTCCAAGGGTGGAGATCACATGACATCTCTAGGCAACATGCTACTGTGCTTGACTGCCCACAGAGAAAAAGGGTTTTCAATTTATGTCAAATTTCTCTTGCACTCTCGCCATGGACCACCATCCTGCCCTTGCAGAAGTAGTGAGAGATGTATTGAGTTTGCGTCGCAAAGTTTTGGTAGCTTCTGTGAGAAGCTGCTAGAAGCTTTCCCTGTGTCCGCCACTGGACAAGCCGATCAGCGATGATAGTAGTGCCTCTGTGATAATGTATTTAAGAAGGAAAAAATCTGCTGTGGCTCAGTAGCTGGAGGGAGAAGAGAAGTGAGAGGATGTGAGACAAAACAGCCCTGCAGACACCATGGTCCGTGAAGAAGGAGGGGGAGGAGGTGCTCCAGGCACCAGAGCAGAGATTCCGCTGCAGCCCCTGGTGCAGCCTATGGCAGGCTGTCCCCCTGCAGCCCATGGAGGTCCACGGTGGAGCAGATCTCCAGCAGTAGCCCATGGAGGACCTCACACCAGAGGAGGTGGATGCCCAAAGGAGGCTGTGATTCTGTGGGAAGCCTACACTGGAGCAAGCTCCTGGCAGGACCTGTGGACCTGTGTGGAGAGGAGACTATGCTGAAGCAGGTTTTCTGGCAGGACTTGTGACCCTGCAGGGAACCCACACTGGAGCTGTCTGTTCCTGAAGGACTGCACCCCGTGGAAAGGATGAACCCATACTGGAGCAGTTTGTGAAAGAACTGTAGCCTGTGGGAAGGACTTATGCTGGATAAGTTTGTGAATCTTTTGATATATTTTTGTCTCCCTTGCCCAGTTGAAGAGGGGAGTGATAGACTGGCTTTCATGGTCGCCTGATGTCCAGACAGGGTCAATCCATCACAGCAGCATTTTTAAGAAACAGAATCATAGAATCATAGAATTGCTTTGGTTGGAAAAGACCTTTAAGATCATCAAGTCCAACCTTTAACCTAACCCTGCCATCCCACCACTAAACCATGTCCCTAAGCACCTCATCTACCCTTCTTTTAAATACCTCCAGGGATGGGGACTCGACCACCTCCCTGGGCAGCCCATTCCAGAGCCTGACAACACTTTCTGTGAAGTTTCCCCTAATGTCTAACCTAAACCTGCCCTGGCACAACTTCAGACCATTTCCCCTCGTCCTATCATCCATTACCAGGGAGAAGAGGCTGACCCCCACCTTGCTACATCCTCCTTTCGGGTAGTTGTAGAGGGCAATAGGGTCTCCCCTCAGCATCCTCCAGATTAAACAACCCTAGTTCCCTCAGCTGCTCCTCGTAAGACTTGTGCTTTAGACCCCTCACCAGCTTTGTGGCTCTCCTCTGGACGTGTTCCAGCAATGCAATATCTTTCTTGTAGTGAGGGGCCCAAAACTGAACACAGTATTCAAGGTGCGGCCTCACCAGCACCAAATACAGGGGGACACTCACTTCCCTACTCCTGCTGGCCATGCTATTCCTGATACAAGCCAGGATGCCATTGGCCTTCTTGGCCACCTGGGCACACTGCTGGCTCATATTCAGCCGGCTGTCAACCAGCACCCCCAGGTCTTTTCCCACCATGCAGCTTTCCAGCCACTCTTCCCCAAGCCTGGAGCGTTGCATGGGGTTGTTGTGACCAAAGTGCAGGACCCAGCACTTGGCCTTGTTAAACCTCATACAGTTGGCCTCGGCCCACCGATCTAGCCTGTCCAGGTATCTCTGCAGAGCCCTCCTCCCCTCAAGCAGATCAACACTACCACCCAGTTTGGTGTCATCTGCAAATTTACTGAGGGCACACTCAATCCCCTCATCCAGGTCATTGATAAAGATATTAAACAAGACTGGCCCTAGAACTGAGCCCTGGGGGACACCGCTTGTGACCAGCCACCAACTGGATTTAACTCCATTCACCACAACTCTCTGGGCTCAGCCATCCAGCCAGTTTTTAACCCAGCAAAGAGTACACCCATCTAGGCCATGAACTGCCAGCTTCTCTAGGAGAATGCTATGAGACACTTTGTCGAGGGCTTTGCTGAAGTCCAGGTATACAATATCCACAGCCTTTCCCTCATTTACCAGGCAGATTATCTGGTCGTAGAAGGAAATCAGGTTGGTTAGGCAAGACCTGCCTTTCATGAACCCATGCTGGCTGGGCCTGATCCCCTGATTGTC
>NW_009259421.1:2057233-2101547 GCF_000687185.1 Egretta garzetta
TGCCAGCTCCTTCAGCACTCTTGGGTGGATCCCATCCGGCCCCATAGACTTGTGGAAGTCCAGGGGGCATAGCAGGTCAAAACCTGCTTCCTCCTGGATTATGGGGGGCTTATTCCACTCACTATCCCCATCATCCAGCTTGGGAGGCTGAGTACCCTGGGGATAACTCGTTGGGCCATTAAAGACTGAGGCAAAGAAGGTGTTAAGTATCTCAGCCTTTTCCTCATCTTTAGTGGCAATGTTCCCCCTTGCATCCACTAGAGGATGGAGGTTCTCCCTGGATCTCTTTTTGCTGTCAACGTAGTTATAAAAACTTTTCTTATTATCTCTTACAACAGTGGCCAGGTTGAGTTCTAGTTGGGCTTTTGCCTTTCTAATTTCCTCTCTGCATGACCTGACAAGATCCCTGTACTCTTAGAGTGCTTTGTGACAGTACTCAATTTTTTTCCAGTGTCAACTGAAAAAAAAATATATTTCAGTGACAAAATATCTGTCAATTTTCACATGTAATATTTGTTTCATTGTACAACAAATTTTTATTCATTTAAAGTATGCAAGAAGTCCTTCATGAGTCTGAAAGTGCACAAAACAAGCACAATTTTGGAGTATCATTCTGTATTTGTTCTTTATCTATATTTGCATCTTTGATCATTCAGCTATGTATCAGTACACATGTTTTCACAGGTACATTCATATACAGTTTTCTTTGAGAAATTCTGCTAAATTTTAAAAAGTCAGCATATGTACCAAAGGAGAGATGCCTCTACAATGGATTGTACTGATCTTTTATGGTATGCTGTTGAGAACTCTAACACCATGTCAGATATCACCTCAGATCTTTCCAGTAGAGAAAAAAAATAAACTGAGACTAATCTAGGTTTTAAATAACTAATTACCTCCCAGCATTCAAAAGTAGCTTAGAGAAGCACAACCACCTGATAAGAAATTCTTATCTTGAGCACCTTAAAGAAGAGATCTATAAAGTGATAAGGAGGTCCTATTAGGTGGAATTATAATGTTTTTTGAGTAACATCACTTTTAATTTGGAGGAGATGAAAGGACAGGACATAACCAAACCATGTCAATAAAATTTTCTCAAAAATAGACAGCTCTGGATAGTCAGTGTTTCATACAGAACAGACAGAAAGACAAGATTTTTTTGTGGTCCTGTGATTATTTTCTTGTAATGACAGTCAAACCTTTTCATAGTTTTCTGAATTGTCACAGAAAAGGTCAGATTACTATGAGTTTGTGGAAATGAAATGGTTGGATGATTTTAATGAATAAAACAAAAAGGTCTGGATGAAGGAGACTGAACTGATGCTGTCTACTTCGACTTTCAAGGTTTTTAAAACTCTTACAATATCACACATCAAGAAGATGGATAAAAAGATAAGAACCATTAAAAAGAGTTAGAATCAAACAGAAGGTCAGTTTTCACAATACAAGGTGGTAACTGCTGGTACCTGTGTTATTCAGGGTATTAAAAAAAAACTGGAATGGAGAATGAATGGTGTGGTAACAGGCCGAGGGACACAGCTGCCGCTTGGCAGTTTGTAGGGTTGACCAGTAATGAATCTGACTACATATCCTAACCTAAAAAAAGTGTGACTGATGAGGTTTGGTTTTTGTCATTGCCTCCATACTTGTTTTGTTGGGTTTATGCCTCTGTATAATTTGTTACTGTTTCCCCATTTTTCCCCTAGGAAGCTGTCCAGCGGAAAAGGGTGTCGGTCGACAGTCAGCTGAATATGAGCCAGCAGCATGCCCAGGTGCCCAAGGGAGCCAACAGCATCCTGGCTTCTGTTAGGAATAGTGTGGCAAGCACGATTAAGGAGATGATTTGTCCCCTGTACTTGACACTGGTGAGGCCACACCTTGAATACTGTGTTCAGTTTTCAGCCCCTCACTGCAAGAAAGACATTGAGGCACTGGAGTGTGTCCAAAGTAACGAAGCTGGTGAAGGGCCTAGAGCACTAATGTTATGACGAACGGCTGAGTGAACAGGTGTGGTTTACTTTGGAGAAGAGGAGGCTGAGGGGAGACCTCACTGCCCTCAACAACTACCTGAAAAGCGGTTGTAGTGAGGTGGGTGTTGGTCTCTTTTTGAAAATGATATGCAATAAGATGAAAGGAAATGGCCTCAAGGTGAGTGAGGGGAGGTTTAGACTGGATATTAGGAAAAATTTATTCACTGAAAGGGTTGTCAAGCATTGGAACGGGCTGCCCAGGGAAGTGTTTGAGTCATCATCTCTGGAGGTATTTAAAAGATGTCTAGATGTGGTGCTTAGGGACATAGTTTAGCGGTGTACTTGGCAGTGTTAGGTTAACAGTTGGACTTGATGATCTTAAGGGTCTTTTTCAAACCTAAATAGTTCTGTGATTCTATGATTCCATATTTACTTTACAATGTTTTTCTTCCATGCCCTACTCTCAGTGTTATTTCTTCTGTTTTGTAAACAAACCATATAAAAGTAATCTTTTAAAAGTCATCTGAATGAAACCTGCAATTGAAAATTTAATGTCGTGTGCACAAATCCCTGAGCAACTAAACAAAGAGAGAAGCTTACTAAGTTTTCATTACAAAAAGCAATGGATGGTGTTATTACTAGATGAAAATGTGATATTAATAAAATCCCTCCCCTATTCTATACAACTGCAGCAAATGAGGAAAGTGCCTAGCTCTAGGATGGACAGTTTCTAGATTTTTACCAATTAGTAAGTGTTATCTCACACACAAAACTATAGAATGCCTGAATGCCATTTATACTGCAATTCTAGCTAAAAAACTTGGAATGGTATTATAATCTGTGAAAGTTCTATAAATACTCTTTGAGGTAAATAATGGCCATAACTAAACAATTCAGTGAAAAATAGGTTACTCTTCCCAAATTGAGAGGCATCAGAAATAAATTGGACCAATTCATTGATAAATCCAATCCATATGGAAAAAGAAGTATAAATTGGTGATGGGTGAAATAGGATAAATTGGATGTTCTGAAAATGTTTCTGTGGCCTGTGGAGCACTGAAGCACAACTGTTTTCTATGTGGTGGTCTGCTTAAAGCTTAATCTTTTTCCAGGTATTTTCAGTCTTGCTTCCATTGATCTTTGCTGTCATAGTTCCATCACCATTTCCCAAGAAGCTACATGACCTGGGGCTACAGGGAACACAATAATTCAGATTCTCCAAAATCAGTTCATTGAGAGAAAGATGTATTGGAGTTCTAGTTACCCCTGTATTTTAGTTATCCTGTTGTAACAATAAATTTTTTTTTTTATAAATTGCTGGTTCTGAGTACCAACATATTTAGGTTCAGTATTGAACACAACAACATAAAAAAGAGGTCACAGAAACACAAAGGGAAAATGGAATTTGCTCTAGCTTATCAAAATAAATAAATAGTCAGAAAACAAATTCAAAAGGACAAATCAAAAATGTTAACATGAAAAACCTAAGAATAGCTGAAGTTAAAATCAAAAGAGATTTTTAATCCTTCTTCTATAACATCTTCTTTAAGAAAAAAATTGGCAGTTGAGTGGCACTCTTTTTGTCAGAAGACAGGGAACATTCTTCTGTACAAACAAGAATATTCAGTGGTTAGCAATATATAGAATATTCATGTGCATTGTGTACTCTAGCATTGAATCCTTCTGTCTCTGTATCTTCATTCCTTTGCATAATAATAGCATTTTATAGAGCTTATTTTGATAGATTATTCAAAGTCTTGTTACATTTTGTACACTGAAAAAGAAATTGAAGAAATATGCATTTTTAAGGGAAGCACATATTCTATTTTACTCAAATCTCCATTGGAATTATTGCCAGGAAAGAAAGAACATTTATACCTTTCTCTTCTCCTCCCACATCCCCCCCCCTCCCATCTCTTCTATTAAAAAAAAAATAAAAAATTGTTGCAGCTCTTTGATGTCTTCAAGAACATGCAGTTGCTCATTCAGTGTCATCATTGAGCAAAATCGGGGAGATATTGGTGATCTACTCAGGTTTTTGCTGTGCTTCCCAGAGGAGAAGAAAAAATCTTCCATCTGGCAACAAAAGTGGAATCTTGTTGCCCTGGATGAGCTAGTAGCATTGTCACAGAATTTGTTACAAATTAAGTTAATTTGATTTTTTGCTTGTTTTTATAAAGGAAACAAGACTCAAAGAGCCAGTGGCTGTCTAGGCACATATATCTGACTTTCTGCAAATCCCCAAAATTACTGCTAAATTTTGTATCCTTTGTCCAAATTAGAAAAAAAATGTAAAGGTCTTGTGATGGATTACTAGAGGTTTCAAAGAGAGAGACTGCCAAACCTTTGCCATAAAGGCTACACCATAACCTCTGTCCTTATTAGACCCCACAGAATCAAGGCATACCTTGAAATTTATCTTAGTGAATTAAGCACTATTTACTTGATACTAAAGGAGATAAAGAGGCTATTGCTGAAGACAAAATAATCAGTCAGGACATTTTTTAATGAAAGTGCAATCCCAATTCTTACTCTGTCTTTGAAAATACCATCCATCTTCAGGCTATATTATTTTAAAGTTGTATTCATTTAAAAATAATTAATTTGAATATTTCATATGAAAAGTAGGAAACATCTCCTTAATGAAGGAAATGATTTTGCAAGGGATAACATTGCCATTAATGAAGTTTAATTAGAGATCCATTAAAAAAATAATCTCCTGGGCTAATTCATCATGGAAAGCTAATAGAATTCTAACTTGTGACAAAAATAGTCCTTTGGAGTTTTATAAATGTTCTTGTCTGAGTTAACTATTTCTATTATTCATAAAAGCTAAATTAGTGTGTTAGAAACCTGACTATTAAATAAAGAAAATAATTGTATGCCATACATCAATTTTTTCAAGTTTTTTGTGAAGGGGGTGGTTGTATTTTTTCATCATTGTAGGTTTTGAAAGAAAGTACTATTTTTTTATTTTCATGTTTTAGACACACCATTATTCTCCATTAATTTCTATCAATTTAAATGATTCTATGTTTCTTTATAGTTGACAGGGATTAGCCTCACAAAGTGTAATGCCACTTTTACTTCATTCCCAGTGCTTCATCTTCAATGTTAGCTCAGTGACAAAACATCATTTTATTCTCCCATTTGGTCTGCTGGAATCATCTTCAAATCCTCTTCTGACCCGGACTGTAATTCTGTCCAAGACTAAGTGACATGTCAAGCTATTCACACGGTATTTGAAGGTAACAGCTTCTCTTTGCTAACTGAAGATAGCAGCTCTCAAGATGAAAGACAAAGATCAGTATTGCTTAGGTGAAGGGCCACTACTTAGGGTATGTCATTGAAGACTAGTATCTCTATACATACAAAAGTCACAAAGATCAGAGGAACAGGGACTAGCGGGGGAATGCTGGGAACCTAACTAGTGGAAACTGGTGCTCCCTGACTGATCTGCTTCCAGGGCAGAGCTGGATTAGCCCACCCAAGGAGAGGGATTCCTCCCAGATGAGACAGTAGATAAACTCTCCACTTGAGCACGTGAAATCTGAAGTGAAGCATAACCTACAGGGTATAGGATTTACAAGATTCCAGGGAAGAACATTTAGGGAGTGTGTAAAACTCACTATGGGGTTGTGGAGATGTGTGAGACTTAATATGGGACATTCAAGAGAAGGACAACAGGTGGGGATAGGGAGGGATCAAGGTGATTTGGCAGGAAGAAAGGTGGGAAAATAGAGGGATAAGAGGTTAAAAGAGACCAGCTGAGTGTGAGCAGGTTGTGGGTCAGTATGCTTGTCTTACTAAGCCCTGCACCTTGGTCACTGCAGTCTATCCTATATTTTCAGCAAATCCTATCTCTGCCACCTCTCTGAGTGGGTATGGGTGCATGCTAGCAAAACTCAAGCAGAACTAGCCAACAAGCAGAAGTCTGAGAGCCAGCAGCTGGAGTGGGACCATGAACGTCAGGGGCTGTAGATCAAGCCAAGAACAGGGGATCTTGGACAAGCTGTTGGAGGGACCTCTAGTGAGTGTACATACAAACATGCTCATACACACATATAAAATATTTTCACTAGCAGATTGAAATTCTGCTCAGCTCAAGAATAAGAACTAGATTGGGCCATCTGTGCTTTTCACGTTCATCTGAGTGCTGTGTGTTTAGGTGGATGCTGGTAAAGGCACAATTTTCTGCCTGAATGGATCTGTGTATCTGGTCATGTACACATATATATACTGTGAATATATGTGTGAGCATATTGGGAGCATGCGCTCAGCTGGACTGGGGACAGGGAGCCCCAGTGGCCTTGTATCTATCAGTTAACTGTTGGACTCAGCAACCTCTAACACCACTCACAAGCCTTTTTTGATGTGACAAATTACTGTGATTATAATACACATCTACTCAGCCTGGCTGATGTTTTCTAAAACTATCAGCTTCGCCATAATTTCCATAATAATACTGCCTGGCAAACAAAAAAAGAAGCAATTGAATATTCTATTGATTATTTCTGGCTGTTGCTGAGTTATCTTCTCTAATGGGCCCTGAGATGCTTCGTGATTTAACAGATTGGGGTTATGATTAGCACCTTATAAAGAAAAAAAATTATAAATAGCCTTGTATAGAATAGAAAATTAATTTCATGGTGCATCAATAATTTCACTCTAGAAGTAATTTTGCAGGTGAATAATTTTGATAAAACATGAAGGAAATGGAGAAAAACATCCTCTAGAACCTCACTGTAGTGGTATCTAAATGCACACATGATCAATGTATTTTTATTTATATATCCACATATGTATGCACATATGTATAGGGTAAATTAATATTTTAGCAGAAAAATGTTATTTCTTATGTTAATTAGGTAACCTAAAAGGGACATTCTATTAAAAAGTGGGTTTTTTGAAAGGGAGTTGCTTACTAAAGGACTGGCATAGAGCTACTCTTACATAAAAAAAAGTTGTTTCCAAATGACACCTACTAGGTGGGACTAACTCTTCTACCACCACTGTGTTGCTTTAATAATTGGTCAGCCTGGTTCTAACAGAAGTTAATTTCATTTTGTGCAACATAGCTTTATCAGAACATTGTCACTTGAACCTCTCACGTACATATCTAACATTGTGCTGAGTAATAGCTTAAGACTACACATTATTCAAGCTTAGGACTACAAATTTTCAAATGAAAATTCTGTTGCAACATGTTCTTAAATTAAAAGTGAAAAGCATTTCACTATGGCCAGAAGCAGGCATTTATAGAAGCACAGAATCATTTGGTTGGAAAAGACATTTAAGATTATCAAGTCCAACCGTAACTGTGCACCATTAAACTATGTCCCTAAGCACCACATCTAGACATCATTTAAATACCTCCAGGGATAATGACTCAAACATTTCCCTGAGCAGCCCGTTGCAATGCTTAACAACCCTTTTGGTGAAGAAATTTTTCCTAATATCCAATCTAAACCTCCCCTCACACAACTTTAGGCCATTTCCTCTTGTCCTATCGCCCATTACCTGGGAGAAGAGACCAACACCCACCTCACTACAACCTCCTTTCAGGGAGTTGTAGAGAGTGATAAGTCTCCCCTCAGCCTCCTCTTCTGCAGAATAAACAATTCCAGTTCCCTCAGCCACTCTTCATAAGACTTGTGCTCCAGGCCCTTCACCAGCTTTCCTGCTCTCCTCTGGACATGCTTCAGTGCCCCAATGTGCTTCCTGTAGTGAGGGGCCAAAAACTGAACACAGTATTTGAGGTGTGACCTCACTAGTGCTGAGTACAGGGGAAGGATGAATTCCCTGCTGCTGCTGGTCACACTATTTCTGCTACAAGCCAGGAAGCTGTTGGCCCTCTTGGCCACCTGGGCACACTGCTGGCTCTTATTCAGTCAGCTGTCAACCAGTACCCCCAGATCCCTCTCTGCCAAGCAGCTTTCCAGCCACTCATCCTCAAGCCTGATGCAGTGCATGAGGCTGTTGTGACCCAAGTGCGGGACCTGGTACTTAGCCTTGTTGAACCTTACACAATTGGCCCCAGACCATTGGTCCAGCCTATGCAGGTCCCTCTGTAGAGCCTTCCTACCCTCAAGCAGATCAACACTTCCACCCTCATTTCCAAAGGCAGACTAGAAAATGTGCAAAATCCTTCAACCATTCATACAAATAAAATTCAGTAAGCACTTTGTTGCCCTAGGCAATCACCTGCTGTCTTCCTACTTGGAAGAGAGGGGTCAGCTTCTGATGCTTCATTAGAAAAGCATTGAGCAGCATCAACCCAGTACTGCACTGACTTTTTAAGAGGGGAGAAAAAAAATGCTTACAAGTAATGTGTTTGTCTTTATTTGACTTTTTGTGTTTAATTTTTCTTTAGCAGAAGGAAACAGATTAATTCTGCAACTGCAAGTATGACAAAAAGTCATTTATCTCTCCTCCTCCCTCCACCCCCCCTTTAGTTTTTGGATGTTCAAGAACAAGTCTTAGGAGCAAAACAAAAACTTTCTATTGCAATAAACTAATTAACATAAATTTAAATTATGAACATACATGATAGCAGTTGCTTGGATAAATTATCAGGCAGGGTGCAGTTCTCTCAAGTATGGAAAGATATCTTAAAGGGATGATGTTTCACAGATCACTTTAAAATGCATGCTTAAACACTGAATTTTCACTTTTGTTTTTTTCAAGTCATTTCCATAAAGTTAAGATGCATACACAACAGAGTTTCCAGGATCAACCCTTAGAAACTTCTTTTATCTTTATTAGATGGGAAAAAATGAGATGCTAGGAACTCTAGTTAAGGAACAAAAGCTGAATGTTATTGAAATTCTTTTTTCCCCGTAGCATATCACCCAAACTATATTCCCCTACCTGATGTCTCATCAGAGCAGTTTGTTTGACTTAGGGCACAGTTATTTCTGTACAGCGTGCATATATCAGAGCTTATTTTAAATATTCTTCAGTCAGTGTTTAGGCTAGCAATACAGTCCCCTGAAAGGGACACTTGCACACCATGTTCTAACCTCTTAGTTATGGAATGGTAAACTCACCTGAAAATCAGTAACAAATAAATAATCAACTGCAGTAATATGGAGCTTAAGGTAAACTAATAGACTGTTAAGCCATTGTATTAGCCAGCATATCTCACATCATCCACTTCAGGGTCCTTATTGCCATTCATCTAGCAGAGCTGTTTGGTCTCTCTAACCTCCAGGTTTTGACTTCATTATTGTCAAATAAGCCACAATAACAAAGACCTAGATCGGAGGCCAGACTTGTAGATAGGAATAGCAGTGCAGCCCAGTCTAGAGCTGGCACATCTTCAGACAGAAGAAGACATTTAGCTACATAATTGAGCTTATTGATATAAACTTATATAGGTCTATAGAACACTATGGTCAATGTGGACAAAATTTGCCAGTTCTAGCTATTAATCAGAAATCTGAGGTCCTCCTGTGTATTTGATCAGCTGGTGGTTTCTACATAAAGGGGTGAACTATATCACAAATACTCTCTTCTGTTGCTAAAGTACATGGACAGAAAGGAAGAAATCTTCCCAAGTCAGTGAAATTGTAAGAGAAAAATAGAATTAAAGTGGATTTTCTTTATGGCCCTCCAAAGACATAAGAGTTGTTGCTTAAATGATTTACATAACCACCATATATAGTATTCAGCAAACATCAAAAACCAAACTGTAGCGTTGTTCTTAGTTGCATTAGAATCTTCCGTAATAATTACACATAATGAAAGGAAATCCTCAGCTTTAGACACTGTTCTGTAATTATTTTCTAGTTTGCATATGTCAAAGGCCTAATAAACATCATAGCAATATCATAACCCTTCAAGATGCAAATTAAAACTAAAATGGCCTTAAGAGCCTCTTCAAAAAACATTAACTCCTATAATTTCACTGTATTTGTATAATGGTTAATGAGTTATTATTATTAATCATATAGGAAGCATATCAGAAGTTCTATTCACAAGAGAGTCAGCAGCACATGAACAAAATGCTAGGTAACAGGTTTTGGTTTTCCAAATAACTTTTTCTTAAGTAAGTATTGGAAGCAGTGAAGATGTACACTAAGCAGTAACAATGTAACATAAGATTGGCAGATCAAACATCATAAAGGGGTGGGAGAAAGCTTTTATTTTCTGTGACAAATATGGATACCCTTTGTTATACTAATTCACTTTTTGGTTTGTTTTTGTGAAATATATTTTGGATGCAAACATTTTAAAGAGTATTAAACAGAAATTTTTATATGTTTGATTTAAAATGGTATTGAAATAAGAATTTTGGTTTGAATTACATTTTAATTAAACTAATAATTAACCGTTAATGCAACAAAGAAACACCAGTTGTTACTCTAATTCATCATGACTTGGTACCACGCAGTCTATTTTCCCTTGAGAAGCTCATTTTTGTGTATGCCAGTGATGATATAATGGAAAAAGTTAGAATACTGTTCTATAACTCAACTCAATTTGCAGCAATTCTATAAACAGCTTCTTCTGATAACCTTTTCCTTTCAACGGACATTCATGAAAAAGATGTAGGGTAGAGTTTCAATCCAAAATATTTATGTCAAAATATATAAAAAGAAATATTTGTTGCAAGTTGTGGTGGTTTGACCCTGGCTGGATGCCAGGGGCCCACCAAAGCCGCTCTATCACTCCCCTCTAACCGGACAGAGGAGAGAAAAGTAAATCAAAAGGCTCATGGGTTGACATAAGGACAAGGAGAGATCATTTTATCAGTTACCATCACGGGCAAAACAGATTCAGCTTGAAAAAATTTAATTTATTATCAATCAAAATCAGAGAAAGAGAGGATAAAAAGTGCTACATCTTAAAAAACATTCCCCCACCCCTCCCTTCTTTCTGGGCTCAACTTCACTCCCAGTTTCTCTACCAACTCCCCCCAGTGGCGCCAGGGGATGGGAATGGGGGTTGAGGTCAGTTCATCACATGTTGTCTCTGCTGCTTCTTCTTCTTAGGGAGAGGACTCTTCCCCTGCTCCAGCGTGGGGTCCCTCTCACGGGAGACAGTCCCCACGACCTTCTCCAACGTGAGTCCTTCCCATGGGCTACAGTTCTTCATGAACTGCTCCAGCATGAGTCCATAACTTCCATGGGGTGCAGTCCCTCAGGAGCAGACTGCTCCAGCGTTGGGTCCCCTGCAGGGTCACAAGTTCTCCCAGCAAACCTGCTTCGGCGTGGGCTCCTCCCCCCTGGGTCCACAAAGTCTTGCCAGGAACCTGATCTGGCGCAGGCTTCCCACAGGGTCACAGCCTCCTTCCTTCAGGCATCCACCCGCTCCGGTGTGGGATCCTCCATGGGCTACAGATGGATATCTGCTCCGCCGTGGACCTCCATGGACTGCAGGGGAACAGCCTGCCCCACCATGGTCTTCACCATGGGCTGCAGGGGAATCTCTGCTCCAGCGCCTGGAGCACCTCCTCCTCCTTGGTATCTGCAGGACTGTTTTCTCTTGCATCCTCTCACTTCTCTTCTCTCTCTGGCTACTGAGCAGCAGCTGTTTTTTTTTTTCCTTCTTAATTGTGTTATTACAGAGGTGCTTCTACTGTTGCTGATTGGCTTGGCCTTGACCAGCGGCAGACACAGGGAAAATTTCTAGCAGCTTCTCACAGAAGCCACCCCTGTAGCCCCCCCTCCTACCAAGACCTCGCCACAGAAAACAAATACACAAGTCACCTCAGACTCTTGACAAAATAACCTCTAAAAAATGAGTTGAAATTTGGATAGCTCTCATGTCTCAGGTTCAGAGTAGGGACAAAGTTATTTAAGTTTCACAAGGACTTTTTGCGTATCTACTGATACAGCAAGGACTCGTGATTTAGGATTGCATGATCAAAAGATGTTTTCTTCCTAAACTGTCTAACAAGAGTTCTCTCACTTCTGAATTAAACAAAGAGGGATAAAAAATGATCTGGTCTTTCTAATTGTTGCTTACTTGTTAATACTTTTGATGTCCATCACGGAACTCTTGTCATTGATCTTTGGGGAGAAAAAAAAAGTAAGTAATTATCTTTATGGAAAATAGCAACGTAGCCTAATGAATGAGCCTGAATTAGGATTCATCAGCTAGTTTCCCACTACAGCCTTTACTAGTTACATGTCCTGAAGCAAGTCAGGTAATCACACTGTATTTCTACCTCCCTTACACATTAAGAGTAAGACTCATTCTTATTATGTAAATATCTGTGTAGTAAGTTATACTTATGTGTCTGATTCATTGTAGGGATTAGTATACACTATACATTACAGAAGAAAGTAAATAAATTATAAAGCAAATCACAAACATTTACCAAATAATTGTGATATTTTATCACATATGCAGAAGATGTAGTTATTAGCAGAGGAATATCTCAAATATGTCATTTAACAGAAAGAGAAAATGTTCTTGTTAAGAAAAAACTATTGAAAAATACAGACAGACTATGACTAATTCAACCATCAAAACTGCAGTCACTGTCAAGCTTCTTTCTTTGCAGAGGGAATAAGTTTTCCTTCATTTCACAGTCAGGGTAGCAGAGGTAGCTATACCCATTGGATACAAAAGATAAAGGCAAGCTTCATGGCAGATGGTGAGAGGCACTTAGATGCCTAATTTTTATATGTACTAAATATATTTCATAACTTGAAGTCCTGCTTAAGGTTTCTGTACATTCTTTAAAAAAGATTAATTAAATTTCTTCCAAATATTGAAAGTGCCCATGATATGTAGCAGATGCGCTTCTGTAGGAATGCATTAAGAGTGCAGAACTGCTACTGTCTCTCGCACACCTACATTTTTCTTCTATCCCATAGTATGCACTAGATCCTTGGTGAAAAATGCACTTAGTCAAACTGTCAGGAGAATTGATTCTTCCTTGTGCCTCAGATTAAATATGGCAAAGGGGCACACAGCTAATTTCAGAAGAGAGTCTCACTGCTCTAGTTCATTTTGGACTAGTAATTTGAATCAGAGATGGGAATACATTTATTTGATAAGAATTAGTTTGGCGTTTACAATTTTGTTATTATTACCTACTTTGGGAGAAGAAATTGAAGGAATCTTGCAAGCTTCACTCCAGCAGAAGCACTGCTACTGGAGTTTAAGCTTTTTCCTTTCTCCAGACCTCACCTGAACGTTCAGTTGAGCTGTAGACAAGGCACCTAGGTCATTGCCCAGATTAATAACTTCTCAGGGGAATATACTTTTAGCAGTTTGCAAATACCCTTGTCATCCTCTTCCAATCCTGCTTCAACTGAAGCTCAAGTTTTGGGTTTTTTTCCCTTAAGCTGATCCATAACCCTATCCCTAACCCTTGAATCAATGCTTGTCTAAGGCTTTACCAGAGAACCCAGCCATAGCCTAGATGAATGATTTCTCAGGGGAGGTTTTATTATTGCAATTTACATCTGCCTCTGGCAGCCCTGTTGCTATGAGACACTGTGACCTCCAAGAGAATGCATTCTTGTAGCAGCTTCCCTTTCCTTAGGCAGCTTCTCCTAAGCTTCTTGTCCTTGGTGTTTCCTTTAGAAGAAACCTGAGATGAGAGACTAACGAAATGAGATACATGGACTAGCCTGTTCAACAATTCTACTGGAGTTAGCTCCAGTAGCAGCCCTCCCATCCTTTGGTCAGACTTTTCTGAGCTTCTCACTTGCTCTGTGTTTTATCTTTCACCTTCTAAAGATTTTCCCCTTTATCTCAGGTGAAGATAGTTTGAAGTCTGTTTCTTATTTTATCCACCCATAAACATTTGTACTGTATCTCCCTCTTTTCACAAAGATAAGTCAGTGTATTCTTGCAACATAATGTTAGTCTGAGTTGAATGCTTATGCAAAAGAATAATACCATTGCCTGGAAAAGAATCTGAGAATCTGCCCTACAGGAAAGATTTTTTTAATAGGAAAGAAGTGCTCTTGTCCCTTTTGCAGTGCTGTAGAACACCACATCACTGGTACTCTGTATCTGTAAAATCTCTATTTGTACTCTGATGTTAAAATGATTTTCTGAAACCCTTAGTCTCACAAACCACTGTACAAGATATGGATCCATTGAATACAGGAATCAAAGAACAGACTCTGGTTCAAAGCCAAATGATGAAGACTTTATGAACTTTCTTCTATTAACTGTTCAAATACAGTTGGATACAATCAGTAGTGAAAACAAATTAAAAAAACCCTCTCTGTGATTTACCTTCCATGTTTTAACAAAGAATTCTGCCTATCACTGAGTGTAACTCAGTTAAATAAAGTCATATCAAAGACAGTCCACCACAAATCACAATAAAAGTAGTGCATTTTTGTCTTTAGCAACATTTCACAGGATTTTAAAATGCCAAAATATTTGAGCTGACACCCTGAAAATATTAGGTTTGGTATATTCTTTTTTTTTTTTCCAAACAGAACCATTGTTCTGCAAATGTTACTTAAGAACCTATTTCACTCAACTTTAACAATGTATAAAATTTCTTCTTTCCAATTTTCAGGCACCATCCAATATCTACTATCTTATAACCACAGCAAAGCAGCTGACTATAAGCTTTTGATGACTCACACAGCTATTGCTTTTCAACACTGGAAGTGCCTGAGAAAAAGAAAGCTGTTAGCAGAAATATTTTGTTATTTTTCTGGACCCCAGTGACTTTCCAGCAATTAAAAATCTTTTGATAAATTAAAGAAATGCAAACCTAATTTTGTTTATATTGTTAATTAAAATTCTATGAAGTTTTATTATATTTTATTCTGAAGCAGGCTTTCTTTCATTTTCTTCCCCTCCCTTCCTTTTATACCGTAAGCAAACACAGATGAAATAGAAAGTGAATCTGCTTTGGAAGCCTGTTACTGTTAATAAGTTAAGTATGCTCTTTTCATTAGTGATAGCTGTAACAGTGAAACTGGAGTGTCAGGGTAATTTTGCCTGGTGATTCTACGGCACTAGGGGAGGCATGCCTAATATCACCCCAGCAGTGATGGCAGGTAATGTAATCTACCATTAATATGACAAATAAGCTGCCCTTCCTCAAGACTACGGATGCAAGTTCCAGGTTCACTGATTACTACATAGATACAGTATGGTCAGTTTTTACATTCATCTTGCACATGAAGATGGAGAAAGAACAAGCATGCCTGTGTCTTCTTTTGTGAACAAGGTCTGAGTCTTCCTTTACCTTCACATGTAGGAAATATTAGTGTAACATAAACAGTGGTAATCCATACTTTGATTACTCATGTAGGGCTTTCTATAAAATGTTTTTTAAAAGGAACAGGACCCACCTTCAACATTTCCTATGCACAACAGATGAGAAGTTCTACTCAGTTTCTTCTAATGATCAAAAATAATCTGAAAAATCCCTTCAGCCTATATCTTTTTACTGAACGAAGCCTAGCAAAACAGGTGGATGTTGTTCACAATTCAGACCTACAGGAACATCTCAGTTCCAAGTCTTCTGTTGTTTCTTCAGCACCTTCTGTGGTTAAAACAGAAGTCTGTGACACTTATAAACTCAAAGTACACTAAAGAGCATTAAACAGTGTTAATTTGCCTCCAACACAAACATAAGCTTATTAAAATAGTGTAACAGCATGCACATAACATACACAATTTTGTAAATTTGACTCCCAAGGAGAAAACAAAAGAAAGGTGCAGTTGCATCTGAATAACAAAATGATGCAAGATAAAGACTAAGGATAAGATAAGTATCAGGGGTGGCAGAGAATCATGCCAGATGTGTAAGAATGATGATAAACAAACCCAAACCCAAACCTTGCTGTATTCACAGCAGGCAAGATCCCCTTTTGAGAGAGGGATAAGCATCATAGAAAATCAAGCATAAGCAAGGAGGAATGGAGTAGAAAGACAACTCATTTCTCTTCCAATTTCTCTGATCACCTTCATGGCCAAAACTAAGACCCGACGAAGACCATAGTCATCTCTGCTAATTAAACAGCATTACTTATTACATACCGTAAACATGCCTAAGTCAGAATATGAGTGTCAAAAGTGGACATTTTTGTGTTTGTAGGGATGACCATAAAGAACTAGACATTAGCACAAACTGTGTTGTAAATGAATAAATTTAATAAAGGGGTTTTGGTTTTGTTTTAAAGATTAAGACTAATCTGGTGAGTCTAAATACTCCCACCATGGTGATCTGTAGCTGATATGTACATGAATATGTAGTTGCAACTTCATCTTAAAACACTGCCAGTTATTTATACTGGCTTTTATCCATAGCCCTGTTAATTGGAGACAAAGAGAAACTATTATATGAGGAGCCACTATCATTATCTGTCCTAGCCTATCTTCAGCAAAAAATATTTCTTCGGCAACTTTAATAGCTTCCTCCTAACAAGCATCCTTGTGTCTTAGGTTGCAGTACCCTGCAGCCCAGTCATAGAGACTGCCAATGCAGTGTACTGCCTGCTGCTGCCTGCTGTGGGGCTGAGCATGGTGCATTTGCACTGTCAGCGCTTGGAGCAGGATGGAAATGTGACTTCAAATATACACAGTGCTGCAAAGTTCAATTCTGAGAGCAGCTTTGGTGCATACAGATCTGTAGATTCTTGTTTGCATATTTAACTATAGAACTCAGTTCTTTATTCTGTTCATTAGTGTATATTTTTGTTGCATTCACAGTGTGTAATTCCTGTTAACTGGCGCAGAAAATGGGTTTTCAAAAATATACGTAGCTTATCAGCTTTGAATAAATACTTGAACAATGATGTCTTTATGATGAATATTTAACTTGATAAGAAAAACTGGGATGTTTTACTATTTTTGGTTTTAATATTTAGGTTACAATATTGTTATGATGGGACAAGAAACTCAGAGTGTAATGTAAGTGGAATTAAAAAAAGTAATTACATAAAAACTGGAAGTATAGTACTCATGATAACTGGAATAAAAGTTGCAGTGATGTCTGTTAAAGGATAGAGAAATATGCTGACAATTCCCTGCTTTTCCCTTTTAGATTCCTTTATATTCTATATATTCTATTTACAAAATATACACTTATATAAACTACATAACTCTCTGCAAAAAATGAAAGAGCATAGAATCATAGAATGCTTTGGGTTGGAAGAGACCTTTAGAGGTTGTTTAGTTCAATGCTCCCTGCAATGAGCAGGGACAACTTCAATTAGATCACATTGCTCAGGACCCCATCCAACCTGACCTTGAACATTTCCAGGGATGGGGCATTTACCACCTCTCTGGGCAACCTGTTCCAGTGTTTTACCACCCTCATTGTAAAAAATGTCTTCCTTATGTCTAGTCTAAATCCACCTTCTTTTAGTTTAAAACCATTACTCCTTGCCCTAGCACAACATGACCTTGAAGGAAGTAATAACCCTAATGTTTCCCTCAGTGGCTGGTACAGTCCTTTGTGCCTCTATTGCTGTTTACTTGATTTTAGACTAGGCTATTTACAGATTTAATGAAATGAGACTGGTTATTGTAGATGCTGAATGATCTTTAAATTCACATATTTTACTGCACAGCAACCACACAGTAAAAAGAGAGTGGCTGAAAGATAACTTTCAGAGATCACATACAGTATGATAGCAACACAATTGTGGTGCCTGTGACAGAATGGCCTCTTTTAGGAAAGGGAAGTGCTTTCTGGGTCTGAACAGCAGCCAGCCAGCCAGCCAATGGATGTTCTAAGATCACATGGGGTACGACATTGTAGAGAAACAGCAACTCCAGTAACAAGATGGGGCTGCGTCAAACTGGCAACCCAAAATGGCAGCTGAAGGAAAATGGCAGCCCCTAAGAGGGGATGTGGGCTGGGCTTTCTGGCTGTGATGAACAGGTTGAACAGGAAGGCAGGGCCAGAGTTGCCATCCAGTCACAGGACAGCCTGAGATCATGTATATTATGACAGTGGCAGAAAGGGCGTCCTCCAGGGGCAAAAGGAGGTGGGAAACAGGTCATGTGACCAGGATGGGGGAGGGTTTTCCATGTCCAACAGAGCAGGTGGTTGTGAGGTGACCTGGCCCAGCCTGGCAGTGGGGTACACACACAGCCTCTGCGGCTCCAGTACCCAGTGTTTGAGCAGCTTTTCCTGGAGGAGGTTGAAATTCAGATGGGTGAGGATCGATTGCTTTCCTGGAAATGGTGGGACTTCTGCAAAATTGTGAGAAGTTAAGGGAGTAGAAGACTGGCTCTGTTCATTTATGTTGAATAATCTTAATTCCCAAAAGTGATGTCCAGTGAATACTCGTCTTCTCACACATTTTGATTAATGTTTTTGCCAATACCAACAGCAGTAAGTGAAATACCTTCAGTGAAGGATTTTATGTATGCACATGGACTACCTTACCTTCATTTCTAAGGGAAAAACCACCTAATTAACTGTTTAATATTGCTTGTGTTATTTCCTTTATGATGTTCATAATTGCATTGCTATTTTTCTAATTAAACATGTATTCTGTTAAATATGTCACATAAATAATCCTACTGAGCCATACTTTTAATAACTATTCATCATTCGTTTAGTAGGTGCAAAGGGCACTGGAAACAATTACCGAAATGTGCTTATACAAGGCAGAGCAGAACACAGGAGACTTTACAGAGCATCTAATTGGTTGATTAAATCCATTGATGGGTTTACAATGGACTCTATTTTAACAGATAAGACAAATTTACTGTTGTCCATATTCCTTGTTATTAAAAATAATATCCTAATTATTTCTGTCAGGTTATTTCTTAGGTAGTACTTTGGCTGTTCATAAACTAAATATTTATATCCTTGCTGTCTGTTTTCTTTCTTTGGGACTTTTTGTCCTGCTTTATAGTAAAGGATACTGGAAACTGGAGTTGTATGTACAGTTGACTGATCAGCTATTTAGTTACTTTATTAGAATCTGTGCTTCTGGGTGGCATGCAGAACTTCTAAGACCAACAGATAAATTATCCGTATTTAATGAGACCCAATTATTTTTTGAATGCAGTGAGAAATTTCTGTGTTCAATATAGTTGAATTTCATATGACTCTGTTCTGTGAAATGTTTCATGCTTCAGTACTGTTCTGCTCAACCCTGAAGGTTGTGAGGCACAGAACGGCTAACAGGATCCTCTGCAGGACATTGTGCAAGCTGCGCCATCTCCACCCCCGCCTGCACAGCCCAGGGACGTGGCGAGGCCCTGGTAACATCCTACCTGCTGTGAGCCACCAGCTGGGGGCGTGTGCATTTGGCAGGTGTGGGAGATCCTGGACATTGGAGGGGGACTTGGAGATGCACGCTGTTCCCTTGGGCGAGCACGGCACAGGCGTGAAGTTGTTGCTGAGGGCAGTCTGCACAAGTGTGTGCCTTAGGCATGCGGCCTATGAAAGGCTGCCATCTCAGACCCCATGCGCAGTCACCAACCTCGTGGGAGACAACCGAAGACTCTGTACGATCACTGAGGACCCTGTGAGACCACCAAAGACCCTGCGCGACCACCAACCCTGCGTGTGTGATCACCCACCACCACAGACCCCAAAATCACAGACCCCCGCTACGCCACGGATCCATGATGGTGACTGTGCTCTGCTATCCGGAACTCTTGCTTAATTTCCCATCTTCCCTTCCTTCCTTTCCTATCGCTGCTTTCTCTCTTTCCCCCCAAGAGTTAATAAACAGGTGTGCTTACAACATCTGGCCTCATTTATGTCTTAATCTCACTCAAAGGGATCAAACCTGAAACGAGAGGTTGGTCCAGCCCTGGTTGGCTAGAAAGCAAGGGGGCCTTCCTCTCATCTGAAAAATTGGATCCTAACAAAGGTCTAATGCAGGAAGAAGAGGCAGCCACAGAGGTGCCATAGGGTTGATCTTCCTTTAAATTTTAAGATTTAGTTTTTAGAAAGTTTAACTCTCAGCATTTTTATTCAAAATCACTTTTAAAAAAGGAAAAATAGGTTTTGGTATATTTTCAGACCTAAAAATACATTTAGCTGTCAGTCAAGTAAAAAGAACATCACAGGCATGCCTGAAAGCTTTTCTGAGTAGAGAACTAGATTGGCTTACACTTAATATTTCGTTACCAATGCTTACACTTCACTTTTCTTTCACCATTAAATACTGGTGTTTTCACAATCACACTTACATTTAAATTTATCACTACCCTTTATCCTGATCTACTGGAATGAACAACATTTTTATCCTCAATTATTCTAATATATACCAGTTATGATTTTTATGTTCTTATGTGGATCTATTGAAAAAAATTTAGAATAATTAATTTTTTTAGATTTGCTAATGCTAATTATTCTTCAGAAATCTTTTTGATGCTTCAGATCTGTTCATCACAACCTAGACTAACTTGGCAGTTAAATATTTTTATGAATGTCCTGGTTTAGGCTGGGATAGAGTTAATTTTCTTCACAAAAGCTAGCATAGTGCTGTACTTTGGATTTAGTGCTGGAAGAATGTTGATAACACACTGATGTTTTTAGTTGTTGCTAAGTAGTGCTTAGACTACTCAAGTACTTTTTGAGCTTCTTCTGCTGGGCCAGGTGCATAACAAGCTGGGAGGGAGCACAGCTAGCACAGCTAACCCAAACTGACCAAAGAGCTATTCCATACCATATAACGTCATGCTCGGGGGGGTTAGTCGATCGGTCGCGGGCAGAGTGATTGCAGCTTGGGCAGAGTGATCGCAGCTCGGGGGGAGTAATCACTGCTTGGGACGGGCTGGGCATCGGTCAGTGGGTGGTGAGCAATTGCATTGTGCATCACTTGTTTTGTATATTCTGTATATTCTCTTGCCATTATTATTATTACTATTGTTATTCTTCTCTCTTATTAAACTGTCTCTATCTCAACCCATGGGTCTTACTTTTTTCCAATTCTCTCCCCCATCCCACTGAGGGAGGGGGGAGTGAGCGAGCAGCTGCGTGGTGCTTAGTTGCCAGCCGGGTTAAACCACAGCAATGAAGAGGGCTGGCAGATTGTTGCATCTTCCTAGGATACACTTAGCTTCATCTTGGTTCACATTTTTCCGGTGCCATGTACAGGAATAACTGTCCTTTATGATTTCAGGTTGAAGATCTTCCTTAACAGCTTCCAGTTTCCTGGTTTCTTTTGCTTGAAAAGTGTCCAATGTTGATTTAAATCTTGTATGTGCATTTTCCTCACAAATTCCCATGGAGTATCTTTTTTAGACTTGCTAAACCCAGCATAGCTTTCATAGCCCGGTAAATAAAGTATTGCCATAACTTTTAGAATGCCACAAGATTTATGTTAAACTAAAAACGTAGTTCTTATGACTTGTCAGGCTTTATTTGTATTTGTCTTTGTCTGCTTAGAGATTTGGTTTAGCTTGTTTATCTGTAACAGTAATTGACTAAAAACCACAGAACTGTTAAAGACACAGTTCTAGCTTTGGTTTAGCTTTGTACAATTTTATGGTGTAGAACCTATACATATTTTGCAGTTAATTATTCTGTGTAGAAACAACTGTGATCTTAGAGTAAAACAGCATAGAGGACTACAAGCATACAAAATAACAGGATCCTTGAAAGTGTGGACACAGGACCATATTGGAGGCCCCAGGGCTATAAACAGTATGTCTGCAGTCAGTTGTTGGCCAGCAATGAGTTGCAGCTCTAGGAAGTGGGCAAGACCAATCTTGGGGGCAACAGAGAGAATAAATGGCAGGTATTCAAGGCATACATAAGTACATTTTTTTTATCTGGTAGCAGCAGGAGCAGGGAGGCTCCAGAAGGGAGGACACGCTGAGAGCTGAGGGTGACTCAGTATCCACAGTGCCCTTAGTGCCCAGGCTTACAGGGCCTGAACACAGAGGGAAGAGATGGGTGCTGGTGACAAGGTCCATTGTCGTGACAAATTAGGTGCAGTGTTCAGCCACGAGCTCCAGGAGAGGAGGTCAGAGACAGGGCTGGAGACCAGCTGCAATATACATTCCAGGGGTCCACCCAGGAAACAAGCTACCTACACCTGAAGAGGATGGGCCACAGACAGGTACACTTACAACATACATGACCCAGGCAGTGACTGAAGGCCTGAGCTTTAATGGGGCTTTTGGGCAATGAACAGAGAGTGCCAATGGGGGCCCCAGGTAAGGCTACGTCAGGGCTGCTAAGGCCTATCAGTGCACTCAGAACTCTACACATATATTGTAAATTCGGAAGTAATTTGCACTTGCAGAACAATAAGAAAAATCAAGGTGTAGTGTGTTAGCAGTCATAAAAATATGACCTTAAAGTGAGGAGAAAGAAGTTAGCAACTTCGTCATCTTCTGCCTCCTAGTGAAAAACTTAGGATGCTGATGACTCTGTATTCCACTACCCCATTTGAAGTAATTGATCCCAGGAACTGATAGGACAGGGGAAAGGCAAGCATAATGTCAGAAAAAGGGGCAGATAATAGAGGGTTTGTATATATAAGTTTTTTACTGTTATGAGATCTGGAACAGGCTGCCCAGGGAGGTTGTGGAGTCTCCTTCTCTGGAGATATTCAAAGCCCGCCTGGATGAAGTCCTGTGTAGCATGCTCTAGGTGAGCCTGCTTTAGCAGGGGGGTTGGACTAGATGATCTCCTGAGGTCCCTTCCAACCCTTACGATTCTGTGATTCTGTGATTCTGTGATCTGAACTTGATGTTTTAGAATCATTATGTTGAATTAATAACAATTCTTTGATTAGTCTGTTAAGTTTTTAATTGGAATAACAGTTCTTGTTTTTGTATATATGATAGATTTCTCTTGCCTACAATGAGATTTTTGAGTTCAACAAACTAGGATTTAGTACTAGAAGAATGTGGATAACACACTGATGTTTTTAGTTGTTGCTAAGTAGCATTTACACCAAAGACTTCTCAGCTTCCCATGCTCTGCCAGGTGCACATGAAGCTGGGAGGGGACACAGCCAGGACACCTGACCCCAACCAACCAGAAGGATATGCCAGACCATATGACGTCATGCTCAGTATGTAAGCTGGGGGAAGAAGGAAGGGGGGGATGTTTGGAGTGATGGCTTTTGTCTTCCCAAGTAACTGTTACGTGTGATGGAGCCCTGCTTTCTTGGAGGTGGTTGAACACCTGCCTGCCCATGGGAAGCAGTGAACTAATTCATTGCTTCGCTTTGCTTGCATGCATGGCTTTTGCTTTACCTATTAAACTGTCCTTATTTCAACCCATGAGTTTCCTCACTTTTATTCTTCCAATTCTCTCCCCATCCCACTCGGGGGAATGAGCGAGCTGTTGTGTGGTGCTTGGTTGCTGACTGGGGTTAAACAATAACAGCTATAAAAAATGCTTTATAATTAGTAATGAACATTGGAAGACTATATTTTCTATGTCTATAATAAATTCAAATAGGGTTTTTTTTCCAGGAGACTGTCAGGTGATGTTGGACTAAAAGACCTGGGAGAATGGGCTGCTCTTCACCTCTGTTTTGTGTGTGATGATGACAGTTATTTTACTTTGTCTTGGAGCAGTGTTCTGGGTTAACCCTGGTAGGCACCACCACACAGCCACTTGTTCACTTCCCCTCCCCTCTCCCAGAGGGATGGGGGAAGAAGAAAATAAGATTAAAAGCAATAAAACATGTTGATTGAGATAAAAATAATTTAATGAGTGAGAGAGAAGTAGAACATAGAAAGAAAACAAAACCGAGTAATGCAAAGACTCATGACCTTCCACAGCTAGACCGATACCCGGCCAGTTCCTGAGCAAAAGATAGTTAACCTCCCTAAACCCCCTCCTCTCCTTTTAATTTCTGAGCATGATGTTATATGGCATGGAAGATTTTTTTGGTTTGTTCAGATCATCTGCCTTGTTGTGTCCCTTCCCATCCTCTTACACACCCCACAGTCTATTCACGGGGGTGGCAGAGTTAGAGTCAGAGAAGGCCTTGACACTGTGTGAACACTGTTCAGCAATAGCTAAAACATCAGTGTATTATCAACATTGTTTTGGTCACAAATCTAAAACACAGCACCATATGAGCTGCTGTGAAGAAAATTAGCTCCATCCCTGCCAGACCCAGCACAAGCAGACATAATATAATGAGGTGTCTATCTCTGTTTGGCAGCAGATTTTATCTGATCCTGACTAATAATCTATGACACAATAGATTAATTATTTTAGAAAATGCTCAAGTTTTCCTTGATATCTTAGGTATTTCAAAATTAAAAGCCTTTTGGCTGTAAAATTTGAGAGAAGGATTCATGGTGATTGCTTTGTACACCCTCTGTGAGGAAGTTGTTTTGAACATATTTCTTGAGATAGAATTATTTCATATGTTAAATACTCATTCTTAGAAAACAAAGCCTTAAGATTAAGTTCTCTGGAAAGGATTTGTAGAACTCTTCAAAAAAGAGACTGATGGAAAATCACCTCAAATTTTGGCAGGGTTTTAACTGGACTCTGAAAGACAAGCATTCCTCTGCAAGTATTCTACTCTTGAATATTTTCCCCCCAAGCTGTTTGTTTCCACAGCAAGTATTATTAAATAAGCTGAACGAGTTACAGCTCTGTTTTTGCTTGGATTGATGGTAGTCCAAACTTTTGTTTAATTGCCTCTGGGAATAAAATGGTTCAGAATTAATTTCTTTTTCTTGGCTTTTCATCCAATTCCTAGCACCTGCTAATTTTATGGCCTGTCCCAAGCATACCTAAACATCTGGAAGCTTTCCTCTCTGTCATACTATATAAAAGTCTCCAAATTGTATTGAAAAATTTCTCTCAGCATTCCTTCCATTCCAGGCTCTATACACTTCAGGTAGACTCCATTTTCATAACACAGATGTTGAACTCTGAAACACTGGGACAGGTTATTCAGTTTAGTTCTGAATTTTGCTGAGCCAACCAAACCAGTTAATTTGGGTTAAAGTAGCATGAAGATTAGGGAAATAAATAAATTTGACTTTGAATCTCATCATGCATTAAACATTTGACAATTACTAATTTAGTTTTAAAGCATGATTATGTATGAAATTTGTATTCCAAAGTGACAGCCAGCCAGTAGTTCCCTGTCCCCTGATGAGCAACTTGTTGCTGCTGATAGGGTGAAAGTAGTGAAGACCATGCAGCCTTCTTGCTAGCACTCCTGCTGTCTCAGGGCACTAAAACTCTAAAACATTGAGAGAAAACAAGTAAATGTTATGGGTAATGTTCACATAGAAAAAATTAAGCAAACATACAGTGTATACTTTGATAATGTAACCAAAATGATGATGAAATTGTTATGTATCTTAGTTTTCAGCATTGGGGTGATGGGATCGAATCAGTTAACTACAAAATGTAACCACGAATGCTGCTGTGCTCTCTTCTGTACAGCCCTACCCAGCTGAACACTAAGTTCAGGACAATGAGAATAGTATATGGTCTGTACTTTTAAGGTCATTATTAATGTAGCTAAAACTATAGACAATGTGCACCTGTCAGGGGAAGAAGATGAAGGGTAATTCCATGCAACGGACCAAGAAAGTTGGCTAGGACTACCAAGATAGAGACCCCAGTAGGTAGGAGGTAATTCCGGCAGGGGGAGATCGTGACCACCGACTCATTGACCACCTACCCAAATGATACCACCTACTCAAAAGAGAACAATGGAAGTGCACAACTGAGTCTGCGCAGTAATTTACATCGGAAGTGAGAGAATTTGGACCAATCGTTAGAGAAGATGTTATAGATTATGTATTAATGTAATGAATATGCATGTATTTGATCAATATAACCTGATTGGAACAGGTGCCAGGGATGCACGTTAGGTGGAGCGATCCCCCGTGCATCCGGCGCTGTGAATAAAGAATGCCTGCCTTTTAACGCTACATTGGTGTTACGAGGTTTATTCCTCCCGATTTTGGTGACAATAATACTTTATTATGACTGTAACAACATATGACAAAAGCAGTCAAATTAGTAATTGGACTCTTTAATCCTATTCCTGATGAAGAAAAGGTGTAATAAGCAAGCAAAATGATTTGCAGAAGGGGAAAAAAAGAGAAAAGCTTCCTCCTGCTCATTTTAAAAATAATGTACCACAGCTCTGGATTAATACAGCAATGCACAGGTTTCACCAATTTAAATGAGTGCAGATGGCTGTTGGTCTTTTGTCTTACATCCTGTATTTACAGCTTGGATACTGCCAGCACTGCCAGAGATAGTGCAGATAATTACACTGCTATATCTTGGATGTTTAACTTCTTAGCACTGAGAAACAGATTTTGACTCTGTGAGCTGAAAGGTAGAAAACATCTGCAATTCAAGATATACATCTGGCTTAATATTAAGTCATAGACTATTATGTAAAAAGTATGTTTCTGAATGAAGACAGAATGAAAATCCACATTTTTGAAAGACCTTAGCTCTAGATAAACTATCACTGGACTTTTATTCAGAAATATTTCTAAGTAGATAAAGAAATTTCCTTTCCAATAGAACCATCATACTGTAATAATTTTCAAATGACTGCAATTTTCTGTCTGCTGTGGATCTGCCATTGGATCAACTGTCATGTTAAAGGCATTCAGAATGTCATTTTTTAGTTAAAATTTTGTGTGAAAGTAAGGAGTGGAATGAAACTTGGTAAGCAGATACCAAGCCAGAAGGGACTGCAAGAGGCTATCTATTTTTTCTCCAGAATTGACTGTATCTTACATAGTGAACACTGGTCCAACTTTAACTAAACATCAGTAGAGAGAGCTCTAAAGATCCCAAGAATCTATCCTAGTTCATCATCATTTCTATGTTCAGGATAAATCATTTCTTTCCTTTATGTGCTTGAAGATTGCAGTGTTCCCTCTTTTTTTCTCCATCTGTGTTGAGCAAACCCAATTTTTCAATCTTCCTTAATAAAAAAAAAAGTGTGGAAAAGGGCTAACAAGATAGGACAAAACATTAAGACCAGGAATTAAGGACACGTAGCTCAGGGCTCATGGTAAAGAGTAACTGCAAGCATCAACAGTTCTACTATTTACTCTTTGGAAATGAAACAGAAAGAGGAGAAGGGGAAGGGTAGAAATCTTGAGAATAAGGTCATGCCTAGCAAACATTTGGAGCTGAGTGTTTGTCTCTAAAACCCTGAGTAGACTTTCTTTAGTTCTGAATAAGTCAATGCTTATAGCTTCAAATGTCAAAAATAATAGCACTAGGACCAAAGGCATATGTTTCTTGATGCAGGTAATAGGTAAGCCAACTACAGGAAGATGGTCTGCTGTTCCTTCTACTCACAAACAAGGAAGAACTTCACTTCTGATGGGTTGATGGCATTGCTGGCAGTAGTAATCATGGGACTGTGAGAGAAGTGTGCAAGACAAAGAACTGAATTAATTGGGAATAGCCAGCACTTACTGACCAACCTGACAGTCTTTTAAGATGAGATGACTTCCTCTGTGGATGGAATAGAGCAGTGGGTGTTGTAAGCATTGTCTTTAGCAAGGTCATCAACATGATGTCCCACAGGATATTTAAAGCCAATTTGGAGCAATGTGGTCTACCTAAATAGGCCATAAGGTGGGTTGAAAATTTCCTGGAATGCCAGACACAAGGGGTGGTTATAAAAATTTTGTTACAATGGCTGGTTACCAGTGATGTCCCTTTGAGATCACTTCCATGACCAATACTATTTATTAATGACCTCAATGGTGGGATGGAGTACTCTCTTAGCAAGTTCACTTCTCACACCAACCTAGTGAAGAGTAGTCAACACATTGGTATAGCTGCAAGTCCTTGACAGGTTGGAGAAATGGGCTGACAGCAACCTTACAATGTTCAAGAAAGATAAATGCAAAGCCTATGCAACGGCATACTCTGGGGGCTGCCTGTTTGTAAGAATTAATTTTTCCAAAATTTAGGTAGGCTTTAAAAGTCATTAGGCTGATAGAAAAAGTGCAAACCAAAGCAGAATTTTTTTGGTAAGCAGCCAAAGAAGATTTGGAGATGGTGTATGTTTTGAAGGAACGTATTTATAGGTTAGGCAGAAGGTAACTGCGAAAAGATTTAAATTGATTTAAACATGGAAATGGTGTGGATGTGGGAAGTTATAGAGAGATTTTCACTGCTTTTAAAATCTCCTGTTATAGTGTCCCCAGCTGGCATCATGCTTAGCACATTAATGTTACATGATATTTATATGTAAAAATTAATCTCCACTTTAAATAAGTGGAGATTTTATTCTTAAATTATAAATTAATGTGGAAGAGTACAAGTGGAATGAAAACCTTGTTGACATAGTGCCTTGAGTTCTCTGTGCTACAGCCTTACCTTACTCCAGTACCTTTGGTACAGACTTTGTAGCAGTGTTTGTGGGCAGGTGTTTTGCACAGTGGTTAACAGGAAATAAAAAAAAAATCATATACAACTGAATACTAAATATCTGAACATCACTTAGTTCTTTGTAAAAAATGTGTAGAATGCAGTAGCTGTATAATGTCTGATTCTTGTTCTCTTTATTCTGATTTAAATTAGCTAAACTTTATTAAAGACAGCTATATCAATACAACTGAAATATCAGGGGAAAGAATAGCAAGTTCCAGTCATTTATAGTTAAATTTCATTCTTTGATTTTTTGTTTACTTTTCTTGGTATAAATCCAATATTTCTTGGTCTAGAATTTGAAGTGGACTTGCATGCCTATGATATCCAGGAATACTTGAAATTAGTAAACTAGCTTTGACCATGTTTAGTGACATACTTTTCAAACGAAAACAAAAATCTGTTGGAGGCTCTGCTCAGTTACGAAACACAGAACTGTTTTTTCAATGGAATATCTTCCTTAGATTAGCCAGTGCTCTAAGACACCCAGATATATCATATCTGAACATGATCAATAGCATATTCTTCTAGCAATGGAGGCAAAATGTATTCTGTGCTGTAGTATCAAGAGCAACTTGAGTGAAGTGAATATTCCTATTTATTTGGCATTTGTGAGATTTTACATGGAAAATAGCATCCAGATTTGGGTCTCCTGCTATACAAGGGAGATTTTCACAGCTGGAGAAGGTCAGGTCATTAGTTGTGAGCATGTAATGTATGAGAAACAGCTGAAGGAGCTTGCTTTGATTAACCTCGATTAATCGGGATGGGGAGAATCTAATTATTGTCCTTGATTGCATAATGGATGGTCCTAGAGAAGACAGGGCCAGGCAAACAGTGAAAGGACAAGAGGCAATAGATGCAAGTTGCGATAAGGGAACTTTTGATTGGACATAAGGAACATTGCTAAACACTGTGACGGATTGCTAAAAGAGATGAATTTACCATTCTTGGAGACTTTCAAAATCAAATCAAGTATATAATCTATCTTTGAAGTTACACCTGCTTTTAGCAGTAGGTTGGTGTAAAAACTCCAGAGGTTCTTCCAACCTAAATTTTCCTGCAATTATATTTATTAATGTTCTCAGAGTAGAAGAAACAAAACACTTCTTTATATCACTGCTTGCAGCTGACATACAATTCTGGAAAGATTCCCTTGAGAACAGTCCTCAGTTGTCCACTTTAGAACTCCTTAGTGTTTGCAGATCCAGAGAAAATTCACACATTCCCAGGTTGCTACAGTCCAAAGGACTAGCCTAATGTAGAGACAAGTTTTTATTACTGAAAGCATCATGAACCTGAGTGCATCATCATAATTGCCTTGACCAGCCTATATAACAATCTTTGTTATCCTCCCCTGCAACCTCTTCCCCCATTGCCTGTAGGGGTAGCTGTTAGTTCTGTGGTATAGGGTGAATCTGTGTGACCTTGTAGAACATTTCTGTAAAAACAGCTAAGTTGTGAGAGACAGCTGTGAGAAGCTTCTTAGGAGGCCTTCATCTATGCACTGTCCATCTATTGCTTTGGAAGCTGCTTAAGCTCAGGCCCTTGTTCTTGATCCATATCCAAACAATATTTTAGATATGCTGTGCCTGGTCTTGCATCTTGTCACTTCTGGCCTTGCCTTGCTGGCTTGATTTCAAAGATTGACTTCTCACAGAATTATATGCTGATCCTAGGACTCTTGGCTGAACCTCATTACTGTCCCCAGACCTTTCTGCTCACCTCGCCTGGGTTTGGGGTTTGGTGGGATGGCACCCTAATCAGCGGGAACACTGACTTGCTGGTCTTCTCATTACCCCAGGCTCACATTTCCACTCCTGCTGCTTCCTAATAGAAATCTCTAAATTATGTCAGAGATTACTGTACTTTGCTACTGAAAGACAGTATGTTGTTACTTCAGAAAAAAAAGTCTAAATCATTAGCATTTAAATTAATAATGGAAGCGGGGAAAAAAAAGACAGCTTGAACTGCTGGAGCAATGAAACTACTAGAACAAAAATCACATTCTGTAAGAAAGTGGCAAAAGAAGTTGCAGAGCTGATTTTCTGTACTGAAGGACTGAAGCCAGTTTCAGCATATCTTCCCTTTTATGTCTTAGAGCATTGCAGTTCCCGACTGAATCCTATAAATGTATGCCTCTTGGGATCCAAGTTGAAATTATGGATATGAATCAGAACCAAGAGACAATGAGAAAAAAGTGTGTGTGGTAACATAGATATCACCAAAAATGAGAAACTGTGAAAAAAAATGGCTTTTGGGTTTTTTGTTTATTTTTTTAATCAGCAAATATTCATATAAATAATTTATTGCAAGAAATGAGGATGGAAGTATAAACAGCAGAGGAAACTATCAGTGATTGTTTCCCTCAGTGCTGAACGGCTTTGCATTTCAGCTGAAAAGAAGTCTGAGTTCAAGTATTTTGCCGATTCCAATGAAGATAGTTTTCATATATGCCACTAGTTTAGTGTGTAAGATTTTAAGGATTCATGGGACAAGATGCTTCACGGGACATTTTGGTTCACTAGTCTCATTTCCTTTACATAATCCATAGATTGACTGAGTGATTTCCTCTGTCTGATATGGTAGTATATAACTAGATGGAGAATAACTTCTAAAATACAGCACACTTGAGTGCCACAAGTACATTTACTTGGAGAGAAACTTTTGCAATGTCCTATTTGTATTTATGTTTTACATCCTTTAGAAATATATAGTCAAGTGGAGACTAAAGTAAGGATCAGGGTTTTTCCATACCTTGGCGTTGTTTAGTTTTTCATATTCAGTTTCCAGTTTGGAGTAATAGTAAGGGGCAAAAGTGGAAGAAAGGAGGTGTCGTATCCTTTTTTGGATAGGAAACAAGCAAAGAAAAATGAAATTTGAACAAAGTACCATAGTAAAAGTTGCAAGTGAACCAGTTCTCTAATATAAGGAGACAAACAAACTTAAAATTGTTTGTGATTGTAAAGGAATAACCACAAAATCCTCCTATAAGTGGCCTAGAGATTAGTCACCGAAACTCTGTGTAGAAGACAAGCTAATTGGTTGTTCTAGAAAAGCTTCATGTGATGCCAGTCTGTTGCAGGCAACTTAAAATAGGCATTTTATTCCTCCAAAAGCTGACAGATTAAAAAGAAAATGTCCTTTAAATGTCTTAGAAGTAACAATTCTGTTTTCTTTGAAATAAATAGGAAAAAAACCCTCAAATTTTAAACCATCTGAGATGAAGCCTGGGCAGGTTTTTTTCATAAGCTCTATTTTAATTATTGGACAAAGGGAAGAATTGATGTAATAAGTATTAGAAGTTAATTTGGAATTGATTATTTTATAGTTTAATATTTTAGTCTATATAATTTTAAGCTTCCTGTAATATTTTAAAATGAATTAGTTTGGTAGTTTTCTTCAAAAATAGAAAACTGAGAATTTTATATATGCTGTTAATTTTAAAACTGGTGGGAACCAGTTAGATTCTCATTTACCATCAGGGGAAAAGCTGACCTATATTTTAAATGCTAATGATGCTACTGACATTTGGAAGAATTTTATTTGAAAAGTTAAAGAAAATACATGACTTGGTCTAGTGCTATTTTTTTATTCTCTATAATGCTAAGCCTCTTTTATGCTTTTAAACTTCATTAAAAATAACTGCATGCTATATTATTTTAAATGGTCTCTCTGATCAAAGAATGTCTTTTTTTTCCCAGTATGACTTTCTTTTTCTTGTATTAAGGACTTTCTATTGGTTTTTAACTGTGACTTTGCATATGATGTTATTTTTTCTTAAATCATGGATTTTTTTTTCCTGAGATATCTATTCTAAGCTCAAAATCTGGCTACAAGGAAAAGAATAAGCATTAGGAAATTGTCCATGTTATGCTGCAGAAATTCCTGTAGAAATTCTTTTCTGTGTGAAAGGATAATTAATGCACAATTACTTGATACAACATATGCTTCCCTCTTGCACTAGGAAACTTCCTTTGGCCATTCTGAGCTCAGGAATGGACTTTTTTAACAGACCTTACCATGTTACTCTTACCAAGAAAAGATCTTTTACATCTATATAAGTCTAGCACAGTCTAGCCATAATCTTAAAGTATTATGTGACCTTTAGAAAAAAATATTATGATACCTCGGTAAAGGACTAGAATGGATTTATTTTTCCTCTTTCTCCAGTTCCCTGTATATTCAATTTGTGACAGTGTAAGCTGGCTCATTAAAAATTCCAGATAAATGTATTGGGAAATTGGGAAACATCACTAATGAATTGCCATGATCAAAATTCATGGCAAATTCAAGTTAGAGGACACTAGAATGACTGGTCAACTGATTCAGTTCAGTCATTCAGACTTTTTAAACTCGTATCTCTCCATTTGAATTCCTTGTTATCTGTAATTTTCATTTTTTTTCACTACAACATGGTGGTTTTATTTTTAATTCTTGATGAACATGTTTTGCAAGACCTATTTGAAATGAAAAATGAACCACAAACATATTTTTTTCCCTCTTTGTCCTGCTGATAACTTAGCTGATTTAATGTCTTCAGGTAAATACTTGATAAGTGTACCAAAATCCTGCTAAGTCAGAGCTGTTCTGAATCTGAGAGGCAGAGGACTGATCTAGATAGATGGTTGATCTGAACCAATATGGTTATTCAGATTTACTTAGCATACAAAAGGGATGGTAAAATTGGATAAAATAGAAGGCTACACTGTGCCTTCTACCAAAACTGCAATTAGTATCTATTTTCTGATATTATTCCTCTTGCAGCCAATTACTGTTCTGTAGTAATATATTCTTAGGGAAGACTCTAAATTCATGTAATTGCCCATGACTACAGTAGAATGATGTAAAGATTATGACATGCCATCCTGTTTATAATTTGTCTCGTTATAACAGGGAAGGAATAAAAATCAGTGTGAAAAATCTTAATAAAATGGAGTTTTATTAGATAAATTAAAAAAAAAAAAATGAAGACAGTGAAATTAGATGACCTAAAATACATGTTTTCTGGTTGTAAGGGACTAAAAACTTGTCTCAACATTGGTGGCAGGCAAGTTTAACTATCGAAGCCTAATCACCATGGCAACTGAGCAGGACAGTTTAATCACCAGGGCAGCCCATTGAGTTCTACCCGACAGGAATGTGTGTCAAGTTGGTATGGAAATATCCAGTTTAAATGTAGAGTTATGTCTAACAAATAGTACAGCAAGACAGGAATAGATCTGTACAGCAGATTACTAAGAAGCACTCAAAATGATGAGGATTTTGGTTTAGACTGGCTCTAATCTGCTACCATGGATTGAATGCCTGTTAGTGCCTGGAGTGCCCTAGACGTATTCCTGGACAGCATTTTCTGGCTTTGATTTTTTTTAAAAAGGATTGGATTCTTCTGCTCCCAGACTCACAAAACATGAAATGAATTGCTAAATGGGGATGATGAAGAGTTACGTCAAAAGTACTCTCCTGATCAAATCCAAAGTCAGTGTAGACATACTCTATGAAAACAAGCCAGTACTACTAAAGTAAGAATGATTTTTTCCCTAGAGAGCTATTCCACATAATTTAAGGCTACCAGAACCTAGTCCTTAAGTACTATGTAGTTTTTATAATTGTAACTGTAATTATAAGCAAAGTAAGTGTGCTGGTTTTGGGTGGGATAGAGGTCATTTTCTTTATAGCAGCTGGTATGCAGCTAAGTTTTGGATTTGTGTTGGAAACAGTGTTGATAATACAGGGATGTTCTCGTTATTGCTGAGCAGTGCTTACAGAGAGTCAAGGCCTTTTCTGCTTCTCACCCCACCTCACCAGTGAGTAGGCTGGGGATGCACAAGAAGGTGGGAGGGGATACAATTGGGACCATCCATACTGTATGATGTCATGTTCAGCTTATAAAGCTAGGGGAAGAAGAAGGAAGGGAGGGAAGTTCAGGATTATGGCATTATATGTGTGTATCTTTTGCTTTACCTATTATTGATGGATAAATGCTGGACATGAGCCAGCAATGTGCGCTGGCAGCCCAGAAGGCCAACTTGTATCCTGGGCTGCATCAAAAGAAGAGTGGCCAGCACGTTGAGGGAGGTGATTCTGCCCCTCTACTCTGCTCGCTCTGGGGAGCCCTCACCGGGGGTACTGCATCCAGATCGGGAGCCCTCAGCACAAGAAGGACATGGAACTGTAGCAGCAGGTCCAGAGGAGGGCCACAAAAATGATCCAAGGGCTGGAGCACCTCTCCTATGAGGACAGGCTGAGAGAGCTGCGGTTGTTCAGCCTGGAGAAGAGAAGGCTGTGGGGAGACCTGATTGTGGCCTTTCAGTGCTTAAAGGGAGCCTATAGGAAAGATGGGGACAATCTTTTTAGCAGGGCCAGTTGTGACAGGACAAGGGGTAGTGGTTTTAAACTAAACCAGGGTAGGTTTAGACTGGACATAAGGAAGAGATTCTTTACAATGAGGGCGATGAACCACTGGAACGGGTTGCCCAGAGAGTTGGTGGAGGCCCCATCCCTGGAAACATTCAAGGCCAGGTTGGACAGGGCTCTGAGCAACCTGATCTAGTTAAAGATGCTCACTGCAGGGGGTTGAACTAGACAACCTCTAAAGGTCCTTTTCAACCCAAAACATTCCATGATTCTATGAAAATGTCTTTACCTTAATCTACAAGTTTTGTCACTTTTATTCTTCTGATTATCTCTCCCCATCCCACCAGGGGGGAGTGAGCAAACCACTGTGTGGTGCTTAGCTGCCACCTGGGGTTAAACCACAACAGTAAGCAAAGCCTTATTAACACTGAGCATCAGTTACTACTTTTGTAAAATTTGATATGAAGGAATTCTGAAAATCATCTGTAGCAACTTTGAATGGATTAAGATCACAAAGTATATCTAAAGGTTTTTTGTATCGGAGACTTAATATCTACTGTCAAAGCACATTGCATAGAATGACAATGGATACTGTGTTGAAAACAGCCTGCAGGCCTACACTGAACAGCAAAGAAAAAGTAATTACAAGCACTTCAGGAAGAACTAATATACGTTCCTCAAATCCATTTTAAAGGAAATTGGAAAAGGACTTTGTCAGCATTCAGACAGGCCTCCAGGAGAACAGAGACTCTGACATTTTCATTGAACCACCCTTGCCCCACTCCTGGTTACCTTTAGGAAAAGGGAGTTTTTAGAACTGTTTGAGTCAAAATGTCAAAGATTTCTCATCACTATTGCAAAAAGTTAGTTCATGAGAACTCCTTTGCCAAGTTGCTCCTAAACTGAAGAAACATTTTTGCAAAGTTGAAATAGTCTATAAAATAGAAAGTGTAGTTTCTGTCAAGTTAGTAATACGATAATGACTATTTCAAGAATGAACTATATTGATGCTATATTTTTTTTCCCAGATCTCTGCTGGTTGAAGTGGAAATACTACCTACTAGAGCAAAAGCTTGCAGCAGTTCTAACAGAGCTTTTTAAGAAAAGTGCTGTTATTGTTCAAGATGTGACTAGTTCTAGTTACTGCTGCATTACATGTGGGAGACAATCAGATTTCAGCCTGTAACTTGGACTCTGCAACCTTCTGCACTAACACAGTTACTGTGGTGTCAGTTAATATTTAGAATTGGTTACTATGTATTGTACATTAATTAATGTTCTTATTACCATAGAATCACAAAATGATTTATTTTGGAAGGCATTTCTTGAGATCATCTAGTCCAACCTCCCTGCTCAAACAGGATCAGATAGACAAGGTTGCCCAGGACCATAGCCAGGTTTTTGAATACCTCCAGGGGTGGAGATTCCATAGCCTTTTTGGGCAACCTGTACTAGTGTTTGATAACTCTTACAGCAAAACACCTTTTCTTTAAGTTTAAGTGGAATTTCCTTTATTTCAGTTTGTTCCCATTGCCCTTTCTGTACCCCATGTGCCCACTGGATATCAGTGATAAGTCTGAATATGTCATCTTTACTCCCTGCCATCAGTTATTCTTACAGTTGGATAAGATCTCCCTGAGTGTTCTCTTATGGGTTGAACAGTTGCAGCTCTCTCTGCCTCTCCTCTTATAAAGGATGCTCCAGTCATTTAATCATCTTTGTAATTCCTTGCTGGACTTACTCAAATACGTTCATGTCTTTCATGAGGAGCACCAAACTGGACACAGCAATCCAGATGTGTATCACCAGTGCTGAGTATAGGGGGAAAGGTCACATTCCTCAGCCTGCTGGCAACTCTTGTCTTAATGGAGCCCGGATACAACAGTCCTTTCTTGCTGCAAGGGCATGTCTCTTGTTCAAATTCAATTTGGTGTCCAACAGGACCCCCAAGTCCTTCTCTGCAGAGCTGCTTTCCAGCAAGTTGACCTGAAGCCTTTACTGGAGCATGCTCTCCCCTTAACCACCAAACTAGTCATCTCATCATAGAATGTTATTGGTTTGTATAAATGTGAATTCCCATTCATAAAGCCATTCTGACTACTCCAAATCACCTCCTGTTTGGAAACAGGTTCTGGATTACTTCCTCCCTCAATTTCCTAGGGAGTTAGGTGAGATTGACCAGTCTGTTAGCTCCCTGGATCCTCCTTCCTGCCCTTCTTGAAGACAAGAATGACAATTGCTTTCTCACAGTCATCAGATCCCTGATCCCTTCCCTGATTCCCATGACCTTTCAAAAGTAATTAAAAGTAACTCCAAACTGATATCGGCCAGCTCCCTCAGCACTTTTGGGTACACCCCATCAGATCCCATGGACTTGTGTTAAATAGTTAAATACTCCCCAAACCAGGAAAGGTAAGAATCATACCTTCCGCTCTCTCTCTCTTAAAAAAAAAAAAAAAAGAAAAAAGTGCCTGCTGCTCAGTATTCTATTTATATATTAAGACTATTTATATATTAAGACTATTAAGTCTATTTATATACAGACTTCCTAATTAATTCAAGAAACTCTGCAACATTTATTCACATTAAAGGAGGTGATTAATCTGGACAGGCTGGATTGATAGGCTGCAGCCAGTTGTATGAGGTTCAACAAGGCTAAGTACCAGGTCATGCACTTGGGTCACAATAGCCCCATGCAATACTACAGGCTTGGAGAAGAGTGGCTGGAAAGCTGCTTGGCAGAGAAGGATCTGGGGGTACTGGTTGACAGCCAACTGAGTATGAGCTAGCAGTGTGCCCAGGTGGCCAAGGAGGCCAACAGCTTCCTGGCTTGTATCAGAAATAGTGTGACCAGCAGGAGCAGGGAACTCATCCTTCCCCTGTACTAAGCATTGGTGAGGCCTCACCGTGAAAACTGTGTTAAGTTTTGGGCCCCTCACTACAAGAAAGACGTTGAGATGCTGGAGTGTGTCCAGAGAAGGGCAAGGAAGCTGGTGAGGGGTCTGGAGCACAAGTCTGATGAGGAGTGGCTGAGGGAACTAGGATTGTTTAGTCTGGAGAAGAGGAGGCTGAGGGGAGACCTTATCACCCTCTACAACTCCCTGAAAGGTTGTAGTGAGGCACGTGTTGGTGTGTTCTCCCAAGTCATGAGTGATAGGATGAGAGGAAAAGGCCTCAGGTTGAGGCTGAGGGGAGACCTTATCACCCTCTACAACTCCCTGAAAGGTTGTAGTGAGGCACGTGTTGGTGTGTTCTCCCAAGTCATGAGTGATAGGATGAGAGGAAAAGGCCTCAGGTTGCATGAGGAGAGGTTTAGCTTGGATATTAAAAAAATTTTTTTCAACAAAAGGACTGTTAAGCATTGGAATGGGCTACCCAGGGAAGTGGTTGAGTCACCATCCCTGGAGGTGACATGTAGATGTGCTGCTTAAGGACATGGTTTAGTGGTGGACTTAGCCATGTTTAGGTTAAGGGTTGGACTTGATCTTAAAGGTCTTTTTCCAACCTAAACAATTCTATGATTCTATGATTAAGGAGGAATCCAAGTCCTTACTTATGAACTGTTAAAACCAGGGAATATGTTACTCTGTATCAGTGTAGAAAAATACTGTGTCTTACTAAAATATAGAAAATGAAAAATTGGATGAAAAGAGTTAAGTGGTGTTACTCTTATGTCTGCTGGCAGATGACTATGCCCTGGCCTGAAGCTGAGCTAAGGGAACAGAATGTGGAAACTACTGAACATGACATGAGAAAACTGCTGGACATGACAAATAAAATGACAGAAGCTACATATGAGCCAAGAGGGATGGCTACATTTATAGCTGGTTAAGTATATACATATATATATAGTATGACAGCCCAGAAGGCCAACAGTACCCTGGGCTGCATCAAAAGAAGCGTGGCCAGCAGGTTGAGGGAGGGGACTCTGCCCCTCTACTCTGCTCTGGTGAGATTAGATGACCTCTAAAGGTCCCTTCCAACCCAAAGCATTTTATAGTTCTATGATTCTATGAAGTATGGGGGCATTATGTGATGGGCGGCCAGACTTCACAAATAACTGGATAAGGACCTTCCGAGAAGTATAGTCTCACAAGGTTAATAGTACCAACATCACTAAGATGTTTAAGACTGAGATGGCCTAGATAAAGGTATTGGAAATACAAAACTTGGATAAGATGTAGCAAAATTGGACTACTGGGGAAAAAGTAATTAGGGGCAGTTTTTTATACGGGAATTGAGGTGGAGTAAAGAGGGATCAAGAAACATTTGAAAGAATAATAAAACATGTAATAATGCAATGCAAACTGTTCATAGGTACCTGCTAGGCAACCATGCATTTGATTAACCATAACCTGGAACTGGACAATGAACCACAGCCGTTGTTCCAACTATATTGTACATTGAGCATCCCCTTTTCAACATATCAGTGCCTGTTCCAGGCCTGATGATATCAACATCCTTCTACCATCCTAACATCATGCTAGCAGGTACATCTATGCATAAAGGTACACTTTTCTTACTTTCCTCGTGACTTTTGTTAATGCAAACCATTCCAGTGAAAATACAAACTAATATCCATGTTTCTGAGACAAAAGTGTCATGAAGGTTTTAAAGGATGCAACCCTGCAGACACTCTGCTCTCTGCAATAATTTGTGTACTTTCATGTTGGTGAAACACTTGTATTTTCTATTTCTTCCCTGTCAGACTGAAATGTGCACCTAATGTAAAAAACAATATTTTCAAACTGTCTGCATCAGCTAACTATCCTTCAGGATCTGCTAAATATGGGGGGTGGGGGGAGGGATATGACAATTACACAATTTCATTTGTTTTCTCATAAAGTCAAACTGTTATTTTAAGAAGCTAGACAGGAATTTTTTTATGACTTAAAATAGGTCTCTTATTTATACATAGATTCAAGGTATTCTAGCCCCTATGAATTTCTTTGCTTATTTTTCCATTTGATCAAATTATGTTAGTAAGATTATGCTTTCTGAACTGCTGGTGGGAATTAAATTCCTAGGTATGAAAAAGGGAGCAAATCAGAAGAATAGAGCAGATGCAAAACAGAGAACCTTTGTTTCAATGTAGAATCTATTAAATGACGGTAAATAAGGCAAAAAAAGTGTAAATGAGACAAAAAGGGTAAATGAGAGAAAAATCTGGAAAATAATAACTGGTAGGTGGTTTCTTCTTCTTTTAATATTTAGTGTCTGGTATTTGAATATATTACACATTCTTCCCTGCCTCACCTCCCAGTCATCTCTATTATAACAGTACAGGGAGGAGGTTTAATTTCAGTTTAATAGATTTATTTGTTCATCTTCATTTATGGTAGATAAAATTAGGGTTTAGTCATTTTAATTGTTTACTTTGAAAGTAATTTTGATATAATGGAAAAAACATCATGGCTCTGGGAGAGAGTTAAGCAACAGGAATGGAAGAGTTATTTGTAGGAAAGACCATTTTCATGCAAACTACCTTAAAAAAAATAAGGCAGGAGATGTACAGAGACTATGATATGAGAAAGCTACTTTTTGAAGTCTTCTGTGTGCCAAGATCTTTTGCAATAAATTATCAAGTTTTGGAAGAGCTGTTTCCTGCTGTGGTGCAACATGCAGCAACAGCAAAGATGTATTGCGCATATATCTTCTGTTACAAAAGATGTATATACATTTTTCATTAATTTCCAAGTCTATATCAACAGGTGTTCAGAGTAGTCAAAATAATGCAACTGCTCAGCATTCAACTACAATTCAACATAGTTCAGATATATTTAGTTGTAATTTATTAAGCTATATTGAGTTGCAGAGAAGCATGCTTAGTTACAGCAATAGAGTAATGTTCTGTCTGCCACTTAAGTTGTTAACATTTTTACTTGTTCCAATCCATTACAAACAGATTTGGTCCTGGCTTCTATAAAGCTCCACTACTTGTGATGATTTTTTTTCAGCTTTTCTTTAGTAGACATGGAAAATAGTTCCATCTGTAGGGGGAAAAATGTCTGTTCAAACAGACTGCAGAGCAAACTGAAAGATTTCAATAGTATCAGGACAACTGGGAGCAAATATACAAAACCTCTCTCTGGGAGATGTTCTTCAAGAAACAAAGTAAAGCAGATACCCTTGGAGGAAAATACCAGAAATGCATCTACTTGACTGCTTACAGAAGTCGTGCACAGTGAGAGCAGTGAGAATTCTAGAACTGCTGAGCAGCAAGAAGAAACATCCTTCTTTCTATCATCTGGGACCATTGTACCATAGCCTTTCTAAAGCCTTGGAAAAAAGCCTGAAGGAAAATTCAGGTGAAGAAAAAGGCTGTAAACATTGGCAAATTGCTTGCTGGCTTTAACAAGACTAGGACAGAGAATACAGGAACTAAGAAATTATTAGTCCAATGAAAAGAGATCTTTGAAGGGGGAAGAATGCACAGGTTTGAAAATGAGTAAACCTAGGAAAGGTGAACTTGTCCAAGGTCTTAGATCTGGCCTTCAGTTAACCTATTAGGCTTCAAAGCTGGAAGAGATTTGCACACATTTGCATGGATGAATGTCATGAAACAGGACACAGGATTACAATACTTATCCAAAAAGCAGTGCTGTTCTGGTTGTTTATTTATAGTGTCAAATGATGGTCATGTAGCTGAGAAATAGAAGCCAAATTAAAGCACTGAAAACCCTTAGCAATAAGAAATTCCTTCTAAAGAGAAGAAAGGATTAACAGGGTTTTTTTATGGCTTTGTTTGTTATATGCTAAAATAATCAGTCCATTTCAAACATTCAAACACTTCTTCAAGCATAAGGAAGTTGTCTCCCTGTCCTGCTGCATGAGGGTGAGCTTTTTATCAGTCTTACTAAGCAGAAGGAAGACAGTGCCATGGACATGACTCAAAAGCTATGGGAGTGAGTGAAACTTGATACTGGAAGAAGATGGATAGGATAGGATAGGATAGGATAGGATAGGATAGGATAGATTATTTCAGTTGGATATTAATATCATTCATGTTTTAGCTCAATCAGGCTTAACTAGGATCAAACAGACTGCATCTTTTCTTTCTATACTCAAACATTATGGAACTCTGACCTCAGGCAGGTGTAGAATTTTCTGACTTTCATAGGTTGAACCTGAATTTGCTAGAGGAATCATTATATCATCCATTATTCCTTCCAGACAAAAAGACATGGACTGTAAGGAAATAAATGAGTACTGTTTTCTGTTTATCACCAGTATTTCATAGACCACAAATTTAATATGTAATCAGAGTTTTATTTCTCACTGATTCTTTTTGCACTTTGTCTTCTGTCACAGACACTGTGCAACCTTCTGCAGCTTATTTAATTTCTCTCTGTCTCAGTTTTGCTTATGTAATACCAAGGCCAAGGCCTTAATCTGTACCTGGAATAGCTACATAAGTGTACAGGTAGGAGTCTTCAGTTGTATGAAACAGCTTTGGGGTTTTTTTTAAGTCCATAAAGTAACAGATTTTCATAGCATATATTGCAAATAGTTGCCTATTGCTGACAGCTATATGCTGTATGATTATCTAAACTGTTGTCCTGGTAGAAATAGAGTGAAGTGTAAATGACCAGAAGTGTGCATATTTTTCCTCATCTTAACCCTACACCTAAGACCAGCTTGTTGACCAACCTAATGGTAAAATATCAATGTGCTAGCAAAACTGGGGATTATCAAATGAGAGGCTAAAGGGAACTTATTACAGTAGATGGTTTAGTCTAAGCTTTTCTTTTGGGGGCTTTTTAAATGTTAACTAAAGAAATAGTTAACCTTTTGAACAGGGTAAACAGTTGAATCTTCATTGCTTTCTTTTTACAATGAACAACCAGATTTGCATGTAGCCTTTGCAATAATTTGGTTGTATGTCTTTGAATTATCATTCCTAATGATGCAAGAAATGTTTTTCTATTTCTTGGATTTAGAAAGCAATTCTACTTCACGTTTTCGTGTCCCAACTTAGTAAGAAGATCAAAAGTTTTATTCAAGTTTTTTTTTTTTGAGGAACTAATATGTATATTGGAATAAATGAGGGACAGAGTCATGTTTCTACAGCTTGAATTGTAAGAAAGAAGCCTGTTTATATTACTATTTTGCCAGAGAAATTTGCCATCTCTCTGTACTTTGTGTAAGAAGTTTCACACAAAAAATTCCATCTTAAGTATGTGAAACCATAACACTCTTCTGAAATGGGGGGAAACAATGGTTCCAGAATGTTGTAGATATGTTGTTATCGTCTCTCCAAGCAAAGTCTATACTCAGTGCCAAATAATACTTAATTTTGAGTGAAAGTTCCAGTAGTCTGCACTGACTTGTGCTAAGCTATTTCAGAGATTCATGATGCTGGATAGAAAATCAGTCTAACAATGATAAATTCAACAGAGTCACAGCCCTGATGCCTTCATAGACTTTAACATCCCTGATGAACTTCATTTGGTGCTTCCATCCACTCCATGCCCATGAGGTGCCTGCCCAAGATATGTTGTTGGAGTCTCCAATTCAGCCATAGCCATTCCCAGGCCTGGCAGAAACCCAGCTGACCCAAATCTCACTGGTGATCATGGGGATGGGTCTGACTGGTTACTATCAGTAGACCTGATCTTATCCCTGACCTGTGGCAAGGACCACACTTCGTCAGAAATGTTAACTCACCTGACTCCCTGTCCTTAGGTAGCAGCTGCCATTCACTGCTCCCTGACTTAATTGATGAAAGCGAACACCCAGCTGCTACCTTGCTTGGTTCAATATTCCTCATGAGAGCATGGTAGCCATTTGCTTCAATGGGAGATATGTCCATCCAATAACTACAACAGCAATTACAGCAATTGCAATAGCAATGCAGTGCTAAGAACAGTTCTGTATCACAAAGAAAAAAACAGATGGTCAGGAAATAAAAAAATATAAAATATATGTGGTTTAAAGTTACTTTCCTCAAAGAGAAACAAGAAAAACAATGAAAAAGAGAACCTTTCTCTCCTGATAAATCTGTAGTACAGCACTGCAGAAATTCTGCCACATTTCTCTCTTGAGTGAACTTTGTTCATTAATTAGACTAACACACAGGAAGATTTATTAGAATTTTTGCTGCTGATATATTATCATATTGAGATGAAGTTCTGAGGAGAATTCAAAAAACAAAGTATGATATTCAAAAGGAACAGAAAATATTCCTGCATTAGTAGCACAGATCACCCTGAGCAGAGCTGTTTACAAACAGCTTAGAAAAGGCTATAGTATACATGGAATCATAGAATCATAGAATGGTTTGGGTCGGAAGGGTCCTTAAAGATCATCTAGTTCCAACCCCCTTGTCACGGACAGAAACACTTTCCACTAGACCAGGTTACTCAAAGCCCCATCCAACCGGGCTTGAACACTTCCAGGGATGGGACATCCACAACTTCTCTGAGCAACCTGTTCCAGTGCCTCACCACCCTCTTTCAGTTTAAAGCCATTACCTTGTCCTATCATTACATGCCCTTGTAAAATGTCTACCACATCTACCACAACAAGCATCACATGACTTCTCTTTGCTGCCAAAGCAGTGTAGCACCTTAAGTTTATTAATCAGCTTATAATTAATAGTGTAATCAGCAGCTACAGTGTGCAACACTGGTAGCATTGCTAATACTGTGATGGTGTAGCCAACATTGTGTATATACATTTTACTGAGGAAAAAATGAGCACAAGAGATTAC
>NW_009259421.1:2101562-2112106 GCF_000687185.1 Egretta garzetta
ACCCCTAAAAAGACTTCCAGCAAGGAAAAAAATTTAAAATGTCAGCAATGTTGGGAGAAGATGAGATCCTTCTTTTCAGGAGGAGAGGAAGTGGCATAAGAACATCAAGCACAAACAAGGAAGACTGGAGAAGGATGAATATGAGTCTACTGTTGTTCCCACTTCTCCCCTCAGAGAGTTCTCCAGCATGACCATCTTGATGTCATGACTGAAAAAATGCCAATGTAGCCATGTACTGGTTTTAGCTGGGATAGAGTTAATTTTCTTCATGGTAGCTTGTATGGGGCTATGTTTTGGATTTGTGTTGAAAAACGTGTTGATAACACAGGGATGTTTTAGTTGTTGCTGAGCAGTGCTTGCACAATATTTTCTGCTTCTCACACTGCCCTGCCAGTGAATGGGCTGGAGGTGCACAAGAAGTTGGGAGGGAGCACAGCCAGGAGAGCTGACCTGAGCTGACCAAAGGGATATCCCACACCATATGACATTGTTCTCAGCAATAAAACTGGAGAGGTGGAAGTTGGTGGGGGTTGCCATTGCTCAGGTACCGGGTGGGCATCAGTCATATAGTGGTGAGCAATTGTTTTCCTTTGCATCACTTGTTTTTCTTGGGTTTTATTTTTTTCTCCTTGTTGTTTTTTTCTTACATTTTTTTTTACATCATCACTCACTGAACAGCATTGACTCCATAATATTTTATACTCACAGCTAGTTTAGAATATGAGTGTTGAAAGTTAATGGTTTTGCACATGTAGTGATAATGTTAATAATATGTAACAATTAACTGTTAGCATAAAGTGTGTTGTCAGTGAATGAATCCAGTAAAGTTTGGGTTTACAGCTTAAAATTGGCCTGATCTGTCATTCTTTTAAATACTTTCATCACAGTGATCTCTAATTTCCTTGGTGATACATGTTGAGATGTAACACATCACACTTCTGAATCACAAAGACCATTAGAAGAGAAACATTCTGACTGAAGTAATGAATCTGATTGACATTTGAAAGGCCTGAAAATGAAACAGCTGTTTCCCACTGTTTTTCATTGATGTCTGAGTTTGTCAAAGGAATATAACATCCTGATACTTCCTTGTTTTATTGTACAGTGAGATGTGCTGAAGTAACTTTCTAATTTTATCCACAGAAGTTTGATTATTTTACTAATAATTGGTTTTTAATGAACTTTATTTAATAATATGAAAATTTCCTTTTTCTGGAAATTGGATCTTGCTTTTTCTTCAGCACATAATTAATTTGCCATTCTTTCACTGATTGGTAACTTGAGAGTAAGACCACTAAGACATAAGTTAAATTGGTGTTTGAAACCTAGGAAAACCAGGGTAGAGTCTGCTAGTCTAACTAGCAACTGGAGTGTAGAGACATCCTTATAAAAGATATACAAGAAATAAATTTGATAAGAAAAATTGCTTTCTCAGCTGGTTCTCATAATGCTGTTCTATAAATGGCCTACACCCTTTTCTTCTCAAATGCCTCATGTTTTTTGCTGAGAGAGATGTGTAGCATGAATCCTGTTATGCATGTATAGTTTAAACAGTAAGCAAACAGTAATAGAATCTACTTTACACAGACTCAAAGGACCATGCACAACTACAGTGTGCTATTCTGCTCTTTTCTGAAAGCGGGAGCATTAATTAGGTCACCTGAGTCTCATTTCATGACTAGGCTGTCATTTCATGTCTAGGTCACCCTTTCTTTCAGACTATATGTGTTCGACTTTTTAAGAGTCCGATCTCAAGATAACTTGCTATGAATTGTTACTTTTTTGTTTGTTTGTTTGTTTAAGATGAATTCTGCTTTAATAGAACCATCTTATTTCCCTGGAATTGTTTTATAATCAGCAGGACCCACTTTTATACACATGCTTGTTTTGGTGCAGCAGATTCACATTTCTTAGAGTGTAGAGGAGTTTCTTGAACAACAAGGCCATAAAATACTATGGGATCTCACGGACAATCCCGGCTTTGATAAGGACAATGTGTCCTTGGGGCCCTGAAAGGAGGAATTTGCACGTATTGTAAACTAGAACAAAGGAACTTGATAAGACTAACCAAGATGTGCTCTAACTGCAAAGCTTGCAGACTAACCAGGTTGTACTCTAATTGCAAGGCTTGCATATGATAGCATGTGTGTTTGTGTGTTAGACCAATCAGCATGTATCTAGAGGCGCGTGGACAATGTTGTTGAACCAATGAAAGCGTTGTTTATGTCGCGTGGACCCCATCCCTCAGTATAAATATGTCTGTAACTCTGAATAAAGGAGGAAGCATTCACCATACTCCTATGGAGACTGTGTCTGTATTCTGGGCTCCCCTAAGCAACTTTTAAGCAACATTAGAGAAGCACACTTTGTGGTGTGTACAGAATGGCATGTCAGTGGTTCAAACATGAGTAGCACTCATTTTTTAAGAATTATGGTTTTGCTATTGAGTTACCTGGATTTTTCAAAAGAGACTTGTAAAAAAATCTATTTGTGGAAAATGTGATGGAGGAAATATTCACCACAGAGGGTTGAATTTAGCTTCCACTGTTAAGTTTCTTCTGATCTTACCACCTCACTCTCCAAAAATTTTTATTGTTATTGAGGACTTTGTTTAAAATATTTGTATAAAACATTTACATCCATGAATAGCTCCATTAAAATAAAATTAATATGGTACTACTCAACATGAATAAGCCTTTGGAATCCTTCTCACAACTACTTTTTGTAGAATTTAGGGTGTGAGCTTTCACCATTAAAAAACCCGGATAGATACATCTCTGAAGGGAGTTGGCAGACAAATTGTCAAAGAATGTTTGCTCAAACTTTCTATTCCATCTCCAAGAAGAAGAAAAGAAGAAGACTACTAATATCTTGTTCGTCTTTCATTGATTGCTAATTCTTCACCAGTGTTCATTATAGTCACAATGTAGGCTGTATCTGGTGAGGGTAAGGGTTCAAGAAACTGTTGATCTGGCATTTTGCTTTCCAATGCTGGACTGAGATGTAAATTTACATGATACCATGACAAACAGAAGGGAATAAGTTCACTTTTCTGGTGTCCCTTGCTACAAAACAGAACAGAAGAAACTGTAATGCTGCAATTATGTATTGGATCAACTATATTTACCTGGATTTATCCCCTTCTGTAGCACTTAGTATTATACAGCCTGGTCTGGGCTCATCTTCGACCTATTTAACGGGAGAATATAAGTTTTATAGTTTAATAGTTTGGCAAGTTTAACAGTTTTCTTAATGCTATGTTCAGAACTGTAAAATATCAGTGCAAGTACTACATCTGGAGGAAAGACATAATCAAATATGCTTTTGTAATTAAACTGAATGAACAAGTAATGTAAAAGTTTGTAGGTAAACTATACTTCATCAGAGGCAAGACTTAAAAAATGTTTGATTCAATTATGTGAATTTGTAAGCAGCTGTCTAATGACTACTCTGAAGAATAGTTGTTTGCAGATCCTATTTCTGGAAGTAATAGATATCAATTTCTTACCCCTCCCGTGTTCCCAAATCAATAATACTTGTAGTGTTTTATTCCCGTGTTACTTGCTTTTTGTACAAAAAGTTTCTTCTCATTCTATGAAAAAGTTTCCCACTTCACATCTATCTCTGAACACTTTCGTCAGGAACATTACATCAGTCTATCTATCTTTTTAATTTGTAAAGTTAATTGAACCTCCTCTCATTTTTGTTTTGTGTAAGATATAAGCCAAGTATAACTACACTTCCATAAAACTCTAAATTATTTTTCTTATCATTTCTACAATTTGTTCCAATCTTATTTGTCATCTTCAAAATGAATCATTTTTGGCGAAGTAAATCATGACATTATCATAATCAGTATATTCCCAGTTATTATTAAATTTTGTGATTTAGTTTCATTTTGTAATATTGGCAGCAAAAAGATTTGTAATTAGTTGTACTTGGTCCTTAAAAAAGTCATATGCACACTCAGTAAAATCAAAAGCTCTACCTAAGCGTGTTCTTCCAAACTTAAATTAACCATATTAATCACTAGAATGGTTTGAGGTTATAAAATAAGGGATATAATTCTCAGAATAAACTACACATGGAGTATTATAAGAGTCAAAGGCACATCAGACGAGACATCATTTACCAAGGAAATATGGCCTCTGATTCTGGAAGAGGAATATTGGCATTCCACATTTTCTATACAGTAGAAGCACTATGGGCTGTTCCAGATTAATGGTAAATAGAAAACAAAATTAAATACCTCCTCCAGGCCAAGCAATTTAAGAGTTTCAGACAGGACAAATAGAGCAAAATCAAAGTTTCCATCATGAAGCGCTGCTTTTACAAAAATGTCCTTTTATTCTCCCCCCATTCTGGTTATTTACAATGATAAATTTGATTCAGAACTTCTGCATTCAGGTAGGACAGAAGACAGGAAGGAGATGAAATGATACAGATGATTAATATAAGTCCTATCTCTCTAGCTCTGTAAAGAATTCATTTTTGTAGTCTGTATTTTTCGCTTGTTCATGTTTTAAAAAACTTCATATTTAGAATTCTGTCAACCGCTGACAGTAAAGAAAAACTTTTTTCTGTTATGAAGAAAGTGACAATAATTTAATTACGCTGATTTATTACATTAGAAAGCAAGAAGATAAAGAGACAAATAATCAAATTATGACAAACCAATCCTAGAGAAACTGAAATATTTGAGTTTTCTTTTTTCAGTAAATAGGATACATCTGGAAGTAAACTAGACCATATCTGATTAGATTAAAAAATAATAACTGTGATTTCTTCTTGATAATTGTCACCTAGAGCAAATGAATTAAAGGCCCCACAAAGCACAGATAACCTAATAATACAGCAGGATTGATGTATAATGAAAACTTTCAAACAATGTATTTTCATTCTTCTAGAAGAGTAACAAATATTGTTTCCTTACTACATATTGCCAGTTAGATACTACATGTAAGCTGAAGGAATCCATTCACGATAAAGGATGGGGTTTTTTGGAAGAAAAGTCAGTCACCCAAAACTATTATCTGCTTACTTCTTCCATGTTCTCTAAAGCAAATCTTCTTCAGTATGTTGCAGAAATATGGTGTTAGAGAGAAAGACAACCCTGGTGATGCATATTACTCATTTGTAGGAAATGGACCTTAAGTGGTAAAAAGGGACTGGATCAGTCTTTCATATATTTTACATCCTAAATTTATAAACAGTAGAATTTTCAAGACTTACTGGAATGCAGACCCCAGACTGAATGAGCTCTAGCATATTCACTGGGTCAGGGAAATCTTTATTTTTGGTTACTTTTTACCTACAGGAATACTCAGACTTACCAGAATTTGGGAGGAGACTCGGCTACAAAAAATAACCACAAACAAGCAAACACCCTGTCTCTCAGAACAAGATCTGTATATGCAGAAAATGAAGTATATTTATATAGCATAGGTATCAGAACAAGGTATACTTGCATACATATATGTGTATGCACACATATACATATTCATATAATAGAATAAAATGTATTTATGTGTGTATATATAATACATTATTGCACCATAGAAAGTGCACCTCTGTGGAAAAAAAAACCAACAACTTAAAGAAAAGCTTTCAAATAGGAAAAGTCCAAGGGAAAATTTATAGCTTAGCTTAGGCCTCCCTAATTTAATAGTGAGTGGAAAGCCGTCACTTATAGCAGGAGTTCAGTACATTAGGTATGCCCAAAACTCAAATGTGTCACCCTAAACCCATGAAAGATATGTTTCAATGTCAAGTGAATTGTCTCCTGGCATAGTTCTGTCTGTTACAGTAAAAAAAATAAGTGATCAGGTATGTGCAGAAAAAGATCTTCTGTAGGTGTTATAAACATCAAGCAGGATAGCTTTCTAAAAATCTCAGTTTACATTTGGACAAAAAGTTAAAAAGACTTACAAAAAGTCTAGACAACTGGAACACTCAGTACTTTTAAAAAATATCTTTAGTGTTTAAACCAAGGTATTTCAACTAGAAATACAAGAAAAAACAAGATTTTTGTTGGCTGCTTGTGCATTGCAACTAGTGCAGGCTGAACAAATGAGTGCCTAAATTGTGATGAAATTCAGATTTTTAATAGTATGAGTCATACAACTCTTCACTCTTCACAGTAAACACCACCTCTCCTTCTGATGTACATAAGAAAACAAGTGATGAGTATTCTGGGGTTTTTTGTTCATTTCCTGTTATAATTTTGTTTACATTGAGAGATAGGAGAAAAACTAGTGAGGAACACCTGTCTGAAGAACACCTTCTGTAGGGAGCTAAAAGTCATTCCTTTAAAAAGTATTGTCCAATTTCATTTATCAACGTGGTAGTGTTTTATAGCTATATTGTGTATCATCTTAAAATATGCTGAAATAACCACTGCTTCCTGTGAGAAGTTGCCCTGGTTTTGGCTGGGATAGAGTTGATTTTCTTCCTAGTAGCTGGCATAGTGCTGTGGTTTGGATTTAGTACTAGAAGAATGTTAACACACTGATGTTTTAGTTGTTGCTAAGTAGTGCCTAGACTAGTCAAGGACTTCTCAGCTTCTCATGCTCTGCCAGGTGCACAAGAAGCTGGGAGGCAGCACAGCCACGACAGCTGACCCCAACTGGCCAAGGGGGTATTCCATAACATATGACATCATGCTCAGTATATAAACTGGGGGAATTGGCTGGGGGGCAGTGATTGCTGCTTGGAGATGGGGTAGACATTGGTCAGAAGGTGGTGAGCAATTGTTTTGTATATTCTATTATTATTATTATTATTATTATTATTATTATTATTTCCCTTTGCTGTTTTATTAAACTGTCCTTATCTCAACCCACGGGTTTTACTTTTTTCCAATTCTCTCCCCTATCCCACTGGGGAGGCGGGGAGTGAGCGAGCGAGCGGCTGTGTGGTGTTTAGCTGACTGCCGGGTTGAACTGCAAGAGAAGTTTATATTAATAATAAAATCTTAAAATTATATTAATGTATTTCAGTGGGACTGGAATTAAAGATTGTACAGCTTTTCAGGATTCACTGAATAGTTTATTTCTCCACGTAGAAAAATGGTCTAAACAGATGCTGACCTCATTCATAAAAATTGTATGTTCTTTAGTGTAGAAATAACTTCTCAGCAAGAGAAGCAAAGGAGGGCAAGAAGGACAATGAATTCCAGAGAATCCTGTAGAAAAGAAAATAAATAGCATCATTTCTCTAATAGTTTGTCTCTTATATAACGTTAATAAATAAATCAGCAAACCCTTTCTGCCATGCATTTGTACCCTTGGAAGTGATTTAAAGCAGAAGTCATTTTGGACAAGTAATAGTCAATTAGCCAAGAGCAAAAGTTTCAAGTCCTGAAATAAGAACAAAAAAGTGGTGGCAAAAGATCAGTTAATAGTTGCAGTGGTCATCAATGTCTCATAAAGCAAATAAATTAATTATCAAAGCATTCAGAAGTCAGTGTACAAAAAATGTTTATAATATACAAGAGCTGCCTCCTCTGGGCAATAAATTTACTGTTACATCATCTGTTGATAAATGCATGCTTTAGCATTTTTCTTCTATCTAGGCTTTATGGGAACACTAATAATAACATTTGAGGGGTAGGTTGCTAAATGGAAAATTACAGTAAGATTCAGCACATATTTCTGCAATTCACAGATCTAAGTACAGTTCCCAGCGTTAGCATTGGACTGTAGGGAACAAATTTACTATTAAATCTTGAAGTTTACTTTTTGTGAAATGAATATCAAGCATTTGGACTCTTCAACCTCTTTTTCTGTTTCAATGAATCTAAAAGTGTTTGCAATGTTCTTCTAGGCTCCCTCAATTCATAGATCTCAGAAGAGTAGCATACATAGTACGGTATCTTGTGGTTGTTTAGGAATGCCTCTGTAAACAAATTAATCTTACTCATAACAGTCTGGGATTATTAGTGTAAATAGTCCATTTCTCATTATCCTGATTACACTGGGAAAATAAACATAATTTGGCTTATGCTGTCAGGACTGTTTTATTTAATTCAAATGTATTATATTTATACCCCTAAAAACACAAGACTGATTTCCCTGTGGTGAATAAAAAGGTAAATTTTGGGATTGCTGATTTGCCTGAGGCCAGTTCACTTTCCCTGTTTTCTGGTTTGAAAACTTGGACATAGACGTCAGTCTTCTTGCCTGAGAGAGAGCATTGTTAATGTCTTCCTGGAGTTTTTGTAAACTGTTGGAGCATCTTGTTATATTCTGTGCTTGCTGATTTTTTAAAAGGAGTGGTCAGCTGAATGGGGGATCCCACTGTGCAGCACACCCTGTCTGAAGACCAAGCCAAAAGATCCTTTTCAGTTATTTCTCTTCTGTCTTATGGAAGAGGGAGGATATTGTGAGAACGCATTGCTTCTGGTGGACAGTATGGCACAGTCTAAGTTAAAATTGCAATATGAAGTACAATGTTGACATAAGGATAAAGTTCATATGGGTGAGTCTTTTGCAACTAGTTCAGGTATGTTTTGTGCATTGACACTACTCAATACAAAGTGACAAAATACATGCAACATAGATCCATGGGCTGGACAAATGACAAGAAATCAGCAGAACATTTGGTGAGTCCAAGCTGACCCAGTGGAAGATATTGTAAGGATGCTCGTGGCAGAGCCAGCTGGAAAGCAGGAACTGGATTTTTTCCTCCCTAGCTCTCCTTTTACATAATTGATATTTTATGCTCTTTCCCCAAAAGAAAAAGGGATGATCTCATCTACCCTTGACATAGTTCAAATTGTTTTGAAGACTAGGACCTTCTCTGGTTTCACTGGGCTCTTTTCTTGCTTATTCTGTAGGATTATCTGGTTCCAGCATGTAGCTCTCCTGTTTCTCAATTCCCTATTCTTATCTTGCTGATTTTACTGTTTCCAAGTGTTTTCCCCTACCCTCTCTGTGCAACTGTAAAACAGTTCTCTGATGGCCCCTTTGTGGTTATATATGTTTATGTAAATGCATATATTTATCATAGAATCAAAGAATCATAGAATGTTTTGGGTTGGAAGGGACCCCTAGAGGTCATCTAGTCCAACCCCCCTGCAGTGAGCAGGGACACCGCTAACTAAATCAGGTTGCTCAGAGTCCCATCCAACGTGACCTTGAATGTTTCCAGGGATGGGGCCTCCACCACCTCTCTGGGCAACCTGTTCCTGTGTTTCACTATCCTCATTGTAAAGAATAAATTCCTTATATGTAGTCTAAACCTACCCTGTTTTAGTTTAAAACCATTACCCCTTGTCCTGTCACAACCAACCCTGCTAAAAAGATTTTCCCCGTCTTTCTTATAGGCTCCCTTTAAGTACTGAAAGGCCGCAATCAGGTCTCCCCACAGCCTTCTCTTCTCTCGGTTGTAGAACCCCAACTGTCTCAGCCTGTCCTCATAAGAGAGGTGCTCCAGCCGTCGGATCATTTTTGTAGCCCTCCTCTGGACCCGCTCCAACTGTTCCATGTCCTTCTTGTGCTGAGGGCTCCAGAGCTGGACGCAGTACTCCAGGGGAGGTCTCTTGATGCAGCCCAGGATACAGTTGGCCTTCTGGTCTGCCAGCGCACATTACCAGCTCATGTCCAGCTTTTCGTCCATCAGTACCCCCAAGTCCCTCTTGGCAGGGCTGCTCTCAATCCTTTCTTCCCTCAGCCTGTACTGATACTGGGGCTTACCCCGACCCAGGTACAGAACCTTGCACTTGGCCTTGTTGAACCTCATGAGGTTCACACAGGCCTACCTCTCCAACTTGTCCAGGTCTCTTTGGATGACATCCCGTCCTTCTGGTGTGTCAACCGCACCACTCAGCTTGGTGTCATCCGCAAACTAGCTGAGGGTACACTCGATCTTGCTGTCTATGTCATTGATGAATATATTAAACAGCACTGGTCCCAGTATGGCCCCCTGAGGGATACCACTTGTCACCGGTCTCCATCTGGACATCGAGCCATTGACCACTACCCTCTGGATGCGACCATCCAACCAATTCCTTATCCATCGAGGGTTTTTTACAGAGGGTTAAAACGATCACTCAGTGGGATGGGGGAGAGAATCAGGAAAAAAAAAGTAAGAGTGGTGGGCTGAGGTAGAGACAGTTTAATAAAGAGAAAAGAATAATAATAGTAATAATGAGAATGGTAACAAAATATACAGATGTATTGGCTTTGTGTAGCAAGGTCTTGGTAGTGGGGGGGCTACAGGGGTGGCTTCTGTGAGAAGCTACTAGAAGTTTTCCCCATGTCCACCGCTGGCCAAGGCCAAGCCAATCAGCAACAGTAGAAGCACCTCTGCAATAACATATTTAAGAAGGGAAAAAAACCAGCTGCCGCTCAGTAGCCAGAGAGAGAAAAGAAGTGAGAGGATGCAAGAGAAAACAGCCCTGCAGACACCAAGGTCAGTGAAGAAGGAGGGGGAGGAGGTGCTCCAGGCGCTGGAGCAGAGATTCTCCTGCAGCCTGTGGTGAAGACCATGGTGAGGCAGGCTGTTCCCCTGCAGCCCATGGAGGCCCACGGTGGAGCAGATAT
>NW_009259421.1:2114914-2148457 GCF_000687185.1 Egretta garzetta
CTGGATATGACCATCCAGCCAGTTCCTTATCCACCGAACAGTCCACCCATCAAATCCATAGCTCTCCAATTTAGAGAGAAGGATGTTGTGGGGGACATTGTCAAAGGTTTTGCAGAAGTCCAGATAGATGACTTCCATTGGTTTTCCTTTGTGATGCTTAGCTGCATCACAAAAGACTGAAGAATACTACACCCTTACAAAAAATGTTGCAAAATGCATTTTGTAATGTTGCTAGTTACACTATTTCACCTACACTATAACCACCTATTGCTTAGGCTGCTGCTTCTTTATGAATGAAACAGTCCCCTTAATCAACATTGATTTGAGTTAGCTTCAGAATAGCTCAGTCACTTGATAGAAGTGGTGTTGATCTGTCACTCATTCTTCCACATCATATGAGTCGTATTTGAAAACACCAAAAAAATGAAGACAGCTTACTACTATTAGGAATTTTAAAGCATAGTGGCCACAGTGAAGCCATTAAATTGCCTGCTTTGGACACAGCTTACCGACTTGAAACCATAATTATTTAGCAAGTACACATCCACCTGGGACTGTTGCTTGGTTCAGTGTTTTAACTTCTTTTAACTCTGTAGATTGAAAATGAAAACCTCTTAACATTTCAAAAAGTGTACTTGCCTTTATCTTTAATGCTGTGGAAAGTTGTGAATCAGTGTTTTTTCTTCATGGTGTATTGGTCTTCAGTTTTTGCTTTCCTTTTGCTGCAGATACAAAGTAGTATGCATTTTTGGAGATGACTGAGTACTTCAGATTGTGTTTGTTTTAAAAGAGTGAAAGAACATATTCCCAGAAGCTGTTTACTGTTTCACTTGTTTGACTGGTGTGCCATACAGTTCCTCTGGCAGTAAGACTGTTGGGTAAGGAATCATCACTCTTAGGACTTTGAAGACAGTATGTTTTCACAGACTGTGTTAGCAGTGTTTTAGCTTGAAGGTTTTGGTTTTTAAACAGTGAACTTCATGCAAATTCCTCATTTCCAATGCATTTCCCTGGCTGGAACATCGTTTTCTGTGTACTTAAAAGCGACATATCTAGTTTATGTGTTTGTTGTTGTTCTGATTTGGTTTTCTGTTTTTGTTTTTTCTTTTCTTCTTACAATTTTATTTTTCATATTGAACTTGTTCAGTGACTGCCAGGCCAGCACTGGAACATTAGCTTTTAAAACAATTTGGGAAAATTCATTGAGTGTATAAAAGCTAGTTTTGGCTATTCTGTTTCTCTTTCTGATAAAAGCTAGATCAAAAAGATTGAAGTAATTTACTGTTAGATGGGCTGAGGCATAAGATGCCATTCTCTTTAACTTTTTAATTGAAAGAGGAGGAAAATATTTTGCTCTTTCTTTTGACAAGTTCTATGCTTGATGGAGCACAGAAGAACCTTTCCAGTTTTAATTTCTTAAAGGCAACACAGTCTAGGTGTATGTGTTGAAGGCTAACTCAGAAGTTCAGAATGGTGTGATAAACAACAATAAGAACACTTAATCATCTGTAATTAGTTAGCATTCTTAGAACAAGGACATCCTGGGCCAAGAAGGCCTGGAAAGGATAGCTAACCAAGATGTTATCATAGAATCATAGAATCAGTTGTTTGGAAAAAACCTTTAAGATCGTTGAGTCCAATCATACCTGTCCACTACTAAACCATGTCTCTAAGGACCTCATCTACCTATCTTTTAAATACCACCAGGAATGGTGACTCGACCATTTCCCTGGGCAGCCCATTACAGTGCCTGATAACCCTTTCGGTGAAGACATTTTTCCTAATATCCAATCTAAACCTCCCCTCACACAACTTTGGGCCATTTCCTCTTGTCCTATCGCCTGTTACCTGAGAGAAGTGACCAACACCCACCTCGCTACAGCCTCCTTTCAGATAGTTGTAGAGAGTGATAAGGTAATGGTAGAGAGACCCTCAGTCTCCTTTTTTCCAGGCTAAACAACCCCAGTTCCCTCAGCCACTCTTCATAAAACTTGTGCTCCAGGTCCTTCACCAGCTTTGCTGCTCTCCTCTGGACAAGTTCCAGCATCTCAATGTCCTTCTTCTAGTGAGGGGCCCAAAACTGAACACAGTTTTTGAGGTGTGGCTTCACCAGTGCCAAGCACAGGGAGACAATCACTTCCCTGGCCCTGCTTGCCACACTATTCCTGATACAAGCCAGGATGCTGTTGTCCTTCTTGGCCACATGGGCACACTGCTGGCTCATATTCAGTCGGCTGTTGATCAGTACCCCCAGATCCCTCTCTGCCTAGTAGCTTTCCAGCCACTCTTCCCCAAACCTGTAGTATTCCATGGGGTTGTTGTGACGAAAGTGCAGGACCTGGCACTTGGCCTTGTTGAACCTCATACAGTTAGCCTCAGCCCATTTATCCCTCTGCAGAGCCTTCTGACCCTCAAGTAGATCAATGCTTCCAGCCAGCTTAGTGTCAGCTGCAAACTTGCTGAGGGTACTCTCAATCCCCTCATCCAGGACGTTGCTAAAGAGGTTAAACAGAACTGGCCCTAACGCTGAGCCCTGTGACCAGCCGACACCTGGATTTAACTGCATTTACCATCGCTCTTTGGGCCCAGCCATCCAGCCAGTTTTTCACCCAGTAAAGAATACACCTGTCCAGGCCACGGGCAGCCAGTTTCTCAAGCAGAATGCTGTGAGAAATGGTGTCAAAGTTTCTATTAAAGTTCAGGTACACTACATCCACAGCCTTTCCTTTGTCCACTAGGTGGGTCATCTTGTCATAGAAGGAGATCAGGTTCGTCAAGCAGCACCTGCCTTTCATAAACTCATGTTGACTGGGCCTGACCTTCTGGTTGTCCTGGGTGTGCTGCGTGATGACATTCAGGATGATCTGCTCCATAACCTTCCCAGGCACCAAGGTCAGACTGACAGGACTATAGTTCCCCAGATCCTCCCTCTGACCCTTCTTGTAAATGGGTGTCAAATTTGCCAAGCTCCAGCTGAGTAGAACTTCCCCAGTCATCCAGGACTGCTGATAAATGATGGAAAGAGGTTTGGTAAGCACACCCATCAGCTGTCTCAGTACCATTGGGTGGACCCTCTATGGCCCCATGGACTTGCGTATGTCTAGTTGAGCAAGTAGGTCACTAACAATTTCCTCTTGGATTATGGGAGCTTTGTTCTGCTCCCTGTCTCTACCTTCTGGCTCAGCTGACCTTAGTATTAAAACTGAGGCAAAGAAAGCATTAAATGCCTCAGCCTTATCCTCATCCTTTGTCGTTATATTTCTCCCTGTATCCAGTAAAGGATGGAGATTCTCCTTGGCTCTCCTTTTGTTGTTAATACATCTATAGAAACATTTTTTATTATATTCCACAGAAATTGGCCAATTTAAGTTGGGGCTTTAGCCCTTCTAATTTTTTCTCTACATGACCTTGTAACATCCTTGTAGTCCTCCTGAGATGCCTGCCCCTTCTTCCAAAGCTCATAGACTTTCCTCTTTTTTCTGAGAACCAGCCAAAGCTGGTTCAACCAGGCTGGTTTCGAAAACATCTGAAACTTGGCAAGTAAGCCCAAGGTCCATGTATCCTTAACTGCACTATCTTCATTAAAATCCTAAAAATCACACTCTCAGGTCATATGACCCTTGCCCAGGTGAAGACCTTTCCTAACAGAACATGTATAGTACAAAGAAAGGATACTTTAAGTGCATATGAGGTATGTGGGAACCAATAAGAAATGAAGGTGATTAAGCATGATTGTGAAATAACTGACAACTGTTGCTCTGAGTGTATAAAATGCTGCTGTGTGTTAAGTGAGGTGTTCTTGATTTATGCAAAACCACCAAGCACCCAGGATTGCGCAAATGTAAAATAAATAAGCAATGTCCCTGAGCATGTAGCTCATGACATTGTATACCAGGCCATGAATCCGCTTTTTGGACAACATATATATTGCTCAAATGTAATAGCAGAAGTCATGGAAGGAAGTAGAAAGTCCAACAGGTAAAATCTGCAAAGGTATGCAGAGAGGTCATAGAAGGGAATAGTACAATATCACTTAAATCAGTGCATCCAAATGTATACAAGCCAACATCTCAATCACAATTATCTGTTCCTAATGTCTGAGCAGATCTTTGCAGGAGACAGGAGACAGTGTTCTGTTCCTCATTTTAACTGCAGGGGGTGCACAACCAAGAGATGCTTCACAGATTTATTGGAAATGCAACATTCAGCAGCATTGCAGTACATCTGTGCTTGTACTGAAGAAGCCTCCAGAGATCATCCAAGATAGAAGCATGTGTAAGCAAGTATATAAATATCAGATCATGTGGGAACAGTCCAGCAATGACAGTTAAAATATTAAGAAGAATATAATAATATACTATATTATATATAGAATAATATAAAGAACCACGGCAATAAGGATACTGTGAAATTATGCATTATATATATAATATAAAATGTTAAAATATGAATACTAGATGCTTAAGGACATACAAACATTAGATGAGTCAAACTGATTTAAAACACTTACAAGATGCAATGATGTTTGCTAAATTAATCCCAGTGTGCTTCAAGTAAAATACTGTGCACTTTTGCTGAAACATCCAGATGACTGCTAAACGGTGGATATTTTATTTTTTAAGGACACTGTGGCATGATCATACTTGCTGTACCTGGGTGAGATGGCTGTCCTTGGGAGCTGTAGAATTGAAGTTTGCATTGCTTTAACATACTGTCTCAGGGGAAATGCGTGCTTGTAGGTGAGGTGTTTCTTTTTGACACATAGAATTCAGCTGAACATTATTCACAGTTTTGTCAACACTTCTCCTGAGTGTTTGAAGAAGTTCTTTAAGAACTCCAAAAGTTGGGAAAAATGTTTATTTGAAACATAATGGATGTGTTGAGAAGAAAATAAAAAGCAGTGTACATGCCAGATTTTTTCATAGCTATGGAATGCATGATTTTTTAATCCTTTGCATGGGAGAAGGGGTGAGGGAACAAAATAAATGCCTTGAAGGTGGCACTTTGTCTTCATAATAAAAAGGTTTAGCTTCACATTTTATAAAGAGCCTTATTTTTCTGCTTTTTCTGCTTTCTATAGTAAGTCTTACAGTCTTATTACTTTCTTCTTAGTGTTATTTAAACTTCCCAGGAAACTGTTTTCCTAGTCAGCTTTTAACATGTTGAACTATTTTGTATGTAGCTGTCCTGGGGATGCTGGCTTTGGAACTGTGAAGCTTTCAATAATAATAATATTGATATCTTTTTAATTGTTTCTTTCATTTTCCCAGAACTACTGTTTCTTCAAAATACTAGTATTAAGTTCATTATCTATAGGTGTTCAAATTAATGAAATAAAGGAAAATTGATGAAAAAATTGTAGTGACAAGCACACTAGTTGTTTGAAAGTATTGTTAGAATACTTGACAACAGTGTAGCAGTTCCTGATTGAAAGGAAAACAAAAGCCTGGAAGAAAATATCCAGTCTCAGCCCAAAACCACCAACAGAGAATATACATGAAAGTTTCACCCTGCCAGTCCATGTGTTGAAGTTCCTTTTAAAATTAGTGATGGTCAGGCTTGGTTGACTGCAGGAACAGATTGATGCTTTGTTCAAATCCTGTCTTGGAACATTTTTCCTTCTGTCTTGGAAGAAACATTCAATTCATTATGTACACTTGACCCATGAGAAAAAGCTTAAGAAATGTGTGATTGCAATGCTTGGAATTAGATCTGTTTAAAAAAAGGGTTTTTTTTAAAAAAAACTTAAAAATAAGCAAATCAAGTTTGTCATGGTTAATGATTAATCTAGAAATAACCCTGCTGATGTCTTTGGCTAACCATTGCATTGACTGCTTATGCTTCAAATGTAGCACTGTGGTTCAGATGGCAAAGTAGAAGATTTGTGGAGCTCTTTAAAAAAGTTTCAAAACCACTATGAACTTTTATTAAATCAATAATTTAAAAAATTGATAGTATTGAAAATGGTAATGCCATCATTTCACATAAGCTTTGATAGTTCATATAGAATAAAATGCAATACTGATATTTTCCTATTAGAGTTTCTAATGTGAGGGCATAAAATTCCCTTGACTTTTCTGGTGGAGAAAAACACTGATGAAGTATTTAAAAAGTAAATATGGCATCTTTCTTTGGATTTTAGAATGAATAAATAAACAAATTAATCAGAAATAAGAGTATTGGCTTACTCACCAGCTTATTGCTGATAATCCAAAGCTCCAAATGTTTGAATGTATAAAACCTGTAATTGTAAATTGGGATAAAACTACTCCGAAGAAGGATTTTTCAAGTTGCCTGGAAAAGTATTATTTTATGCAGGCGGGGATAATCTGCGGAGTCTTCTTCGATGTTCTGTCGATGTTGACACCATTGAATGGTGCTGAATAGTAAAGCTGCCTCTGAGTTAAATAGTATTTGCAGTAAAGCCTCTTTCAGTTTAGTGATACTGTTTAAAATGTCGTAGTCATTAGACTACAACAACTCATGTCTATTGTTTTTGAGGCTTCAAAACTGTGTGGCTTCTAAGCATAATTATTTTTTTTCCCTTCTGTCTATATAAAACATGTTGCACAGAATTTCCTCATAAGAATTGCCATACAGTGCAATGCTCCCTTTTGTTTTTTTCTTTTTTTTTTTCAAAGTACTTGATTTTATTTACACTTTTAAACAAAATTTTGTCTATGATTGCATTATATATTTTGCTTCTGCAGAATGAGGGTCTGCAATAGCATGAAATGGTATAGGAACTATGGCTCAGCTCCTTGTGTAACAGTAGAAGTGTGATGCACAGGGGACTCTGTTCTTCTGATTCTTATCCATGCAAGAAAGGAAAACAAAATGGCATTAGTGATCTCCTTCCTACGTTTTTCTGAAAGGCTGAGGTTTTGTTTGTAATTTCTACTGCTTTATTGATGTAAGCAGGCTTTTGAAGACAGAGGCATTGGAAGACAGATTTTGCAAAACTGTTGAGCCACATGGGGAGTTTTCAATGGTGAAATTAGCAGGGTTCATGTCCTGATTTTGGCTGGGATAGAGTTGATTTTATTCCTAGTAGCTGGTATGGCGCTGTGTTTTGGATTTAGTGCTAGAAGAATGCTGGTAACTCATTGGTGGTTTTAGTTGTTGCTAAGTAGTGCTTACACCAGTCAAGGACTTTTTCAGCTTCCCATGCTCTGCCAGGTGCACAAGAAGCTGGGAGGGGGGACAACCAGGAAATTTGACCCCAACTGGCCAAGGGGGTACTCCACACCATATAATGTCATGCTCAGGATCTAAACTGGGGACAGGCTGGGCATCGGTCGGTGGGTGTTGAGCAGTTGCATCACTTGGTTCTCCTGGGTTTTGTTCCTTCCTTTTGTTTGTTATTGTTGTTTTCTTCTTAATTACAATTTTTTAATTATTATTATTACTATTATTATTATTTCAATTTACTAAATTGTTCTTATTTCAACACAAAAGTTTTCTTACTTTTGCCCTTCTGATTCTCTCCCCATCTCACCTGGGTGGGGAGGGTGAGCGAGCGGCTGTGTGGTATTTAGTTGCTGGCAGGGGTTAAACCACACTACCTCAGCACTATAAAACCAGTGCATTTTCTTTCTTTTTTCTTTTTTTTTTTTTTTCTGTTGTCTTGTATAATGTAAGTGGTTTGCTGTGTTACAAAACCAGATTAATTTTTAGTAAAGCATCCACTTGACATTTGTAAAACTCTGACTCTCACTTCCTGGGATCAAGGTTGATTTCCAAGCACTGTTATCATGGGAACATAGTCTTCAAAGGCCCAATAATTTTACAAAGTTCTTTAAGTAACTAGTTTAAATTGCTCTGAAACCTTTAAATAAGAGTTTGTTTTAATGGGAAATTTTGAATGTACTACTGAATTGAAGGACATTCAATTCAGTTAGATTTTTCAAATAGAAGTTATACATATCCTGTTCCGAGAATATTTAGAACTTTTAATTTTGTTTCTGCATCAGCATGATGCCAAGCCAGTTTTCCATTTTATGTTGTAAATAAGAAGCACAGAAGTAAATTGTACACGTTTTTGTGTGAGCATAATCCAAGAAAAGCCAAGTCTTACTGGTAAGAATTTGGTCCATATTCTCCATAGGCCTGAATATGGGTAGATAAATCACTTATTCTCTAATTCTTTATTAAAAATAAAATGCAAACATAATTTGGAAGATTTCTCTAAAAGCTGCCAGCATAGTCTTTTCACATTTAAAGAAGCAATGCACAAAAATTAAATCTTTTTTTTGTTATTGTTTTTGGTTGGTTTGTTTTTTTTTTTTTTTTATTCTCTGCATGCCAGCTATGGGAGTAATTTTTCTCAGATGTCAAGTTCTTACATGTCTGATATGTCCTGGCCAAATAGTGGCTGGTGGAAGAAATATTTTTATCTATTTTTAAATTTGCCTTCTGGTTGTGTGTGAAGCTGAAGTTAAATTTTATGCTCAAGACGTAGCTTTAAATTTATCTTGTATTTAGATAGATAGATAGACAGATATTACTTACCATACAGTCAAGCTTTATAATATCTGTTATAAAAATATATAAGCCAAATAATGCGAAAACATAGAAAATATTTACATCCATAAAATATTTCAGAGTTTTGCACTGGTTACCTTTAAATTTTTTTCCATATATGCTGTATATCATCATATTTATGTATCTCTTGCTCCTTACTTAGAAAAAAAAATTCTGTGATTTGAAGGACATTGTTAATGTGAATAGCAAAATTTCCAGATAGCTTGTGATCATGAAGATACAGTACCCTGGGAGTAGTTTATAAAGACTGCATATCATAATCTTCTTTTGTAGGCAGATTAGCATAATTTTTGCCACATAGCTTTCTGGCTGCTGTTGTGTACACTTTTCTCAGGGTCTAAGGTTTTTCTTATATTCAATATAATCTGAATTTTTATCTTGCACAGAGACTATTAGTAATAGGACTGTTAGAGCATTAACAGATACCACTGAATTTTTTTTTTTTAAATTTATACTGGTACTTTAAAAGCAACTATTTCAATAATATTGATGCTTATTTGTAGCGTGATAATGCCCAAATGCTTACATCATGAATAAAACTTCTGTTCTGTGTGATGTACACTTGCAAATAACATGTAGTTTTCACCCCAAAGAAATGCACTCATCCTCCACTTAAATACATATTGGAATTTTACAAGAAGTACAAAAGTATATTTGATTTTTGCTGTTTTATCAAGAATTAGACTTTGGTATTGTATTTCTTCTTCTTCATTATACTTATAAAAACATATTAATTATAAGTAGTCTGCTTATAACATGCCAGAAGTACAGCTGCCTTCAGCTTGCAAAATAGGTCTTCACTGGTATTACCAGAAATCATGTCAAAAGTTGAAAAAAAAATCCTTTAAGTATTATCAATACTCCAGATTAAATGACAATTGAAATTGTCATCTCATAAATCATAAGGCAGAATAATCATTACATCCTTTTGTTATAACTTATTCTGAGCAACGCTTTTCATCCCAGTGGAGTTGTGCAGGGCCTAAACCACAAGCTTATGACCAAACATAGGCTAATTCATATGTGAATTTAGAGAGGCCATTCTGCAGGTCTCTTCGGTTTTCCAGCAGAAGGTGTGCAGCTGGTTGCTGGACCACTGAACAAGCAAAAGGAAGTCCTGCTCAGGCTGGTTTCTTTACTAGCCTTACAGTGTCACTGGACTGCAACACTCCCTTTGACATTACATTATTACATGTCTTTGTTGTATGACGGTCAAATTACTTCAAATGTACTCTAAACCATGCTGCTAAAAAAGATTAGATATTACATCCAGCTTGTGAAGAATACAGTAGGGCAATGACTATGAAATTTGGGTGGAGGTTTTTTGATCCTTCCCGCTGCTTTACTGTGCACAAACTCCTTGTTGGCGTTTTGATGGAGTTCAAGGGTTTAGTCTTAATGTTTAAAGCCCTTAATAGAGTGGGTCACACTCTCTTGCTGGAATTCTGATCTTTAGGGATCTTTCATTTCACCTTCAGAGATCTGAGGGAAAAGGTTAATCGTTGTGAGGGGTAGAAAGAAAGCTTCACGTCGTCTTACATCTTTGTGGCTGTAACATCAGATCTGTGAAATGTCTTCCTTTAAGAGGAAGAAGTAGTATGGACTTGGGCTCTTGAAAGAGAGATAAAGATTTTATCTTTACAGATATTGGGGAGGCACCTCTGACTCCTCTTGACTTTTTTTTGCCTTGAGGCTAAAGGTTGAAATAGAAAGAACTTAGCACAGTTATAGATACATATCTGTACTTTAAGGGTATGTTCTTAGCATGCACTATATGGCAGCTGATCTTCATGCAGCTGAGACCTTGGTTGCTTTCAGAACCAGAAGATCCATATGGTAGGAAGAAAATGTCTCCTAAAGGCTTTAAGTGGTCCTACATCCACACTGAATATTTCTAGCATTTTCATACCTTCACAGTAATAGATAAAGGTTTTTTTATTAGTATTTGCTCAAATAACTGAGCTGCTCCATTTCTTTTACTCCTAGCATGTGTTTTGATATGAGGCAAAGTTTGCTTTAAGGTAAGAAACCGAGGAAGTAACCAAATTTAATTTTCTGTTTAGAGGACCTGTTTTTAGAATAATCCTGTCTTAACTGTAAGACAGTTTTGCAGTATACTAAAGCTCCAAACAGCATAATTCTGAAACTTTAAAAACTCAAATCTATAATGATGCAACTCATAGAGCTGTCATTTTGATTGGATCCTGAGACATATGAAGACAATAGTCTTTCTATTTCAAAACTTAATTTCTGGAGGACTTTTTAATTAAAAGATGCCCATCTTTTGGCAAAAATTACCACAGTGGCTTAATTTGGAAAACTAGAGACCTAGTTTGCAAAGGTTTCCATAAATGTTGAAGGATAATTTAGATGGTGAGTTAGTCAACTAATTCCAATGTAGAAAGGTGGCTTCACCTTAGAAATACAAAAATAAAAAATTAGAAATACAAAAGTTTTGTCCAAGTCTTTTGTCTTCTCCTCCCCAAAGGCAACAATAAAATTTGAACATATGTCTTGATCAGTTGATAAGCTAGTTCATGTAGTCATGTGGTTTTCTTTTTTCTAGAAATATGAAATGCATTCTGATTGCATCAATACTTTTAGCAACTGCTCAATGGAGGCTATTTCAAACAGAGAGGGTACTCAGACTTCACTGGTGTTTTGAACAGCTGGTAAAAAGATTACTAAATCATCTAAAAAGCCACTTCTTTTCAAGATGTAAATAGAAATCTGAATGTTTGCTGTTAACCTGTAATCCATTTAATATCAGCAACATAGTTGAAAATTTATTCCTTAAGATTTGCTTTGACACAGCGTTTCAACCTGTCAAATTTTGGGTTGAGTTCTCGTTTTTATGTCTTCTATTCTGGTTTTGTTTTCTGTTAAAAGTCTGGAGACAGGACTTCTGTGTGTACTCACTCAGAGGGCTAAGAACATACATAAACTAAAAATTGAAGGCCAACTGGCATCTGACCAGGTTTCAGAGTATTTGGTCAAATACCTAGAATTTAGATAATGACTTAAGCATGACTGATTGAAGTTCTTACTGTACCATCCTCCTGATCTTGTGGTAGTTTCAAGCACCAGGGGCAAAATATCCCCACTACTAAATGTTGAAATTACAATGACCATTTATAGGATGTCAACTTCAAGAAGGCATTGAGTTGCAGTTCAGAAATACAGAATCTACCATTTAAGATAAGCAAAAGTCTTATAAACCCATTTTTTATGAAACCAGTGTGAAACACAACACTCAGGAACTGTATACTGTATAGATGTATTTTTGCGGAAGCATTTGTTATGATAACATTGAAGTTTTTTTCATTGCAAACAGAATAAACAGAGACTAAAAGCTTTGAATGTCAGTTTATACCCGTCTTGGTTCTTTATACAAAATTCCCTTAATTTTTGTATGGTGCAAATAATGTCAATTGACAGGGCAGTGAGAGAGGAATATTGAGATTATACAATACTTGTAACCTGAACTCTCAGTATTGAGTAGGCATTGACAGTTTGTATGCTGTTTAGATAAAATTTTGTTGCAATCCTTATATGTTAGCAATCATCACTTAGAATTTTTTACAGTTATTGCACATCATTTAAACTTTTTATGTTTTTTAAAAAAAGGATTAATCTTGCCTTTTTTCCTCTCCATCTAATATAAAATTTTTATTTATGAATTATAATTCAATTGTAGCTCAAACCTCTCTAGTCTGCATAAAAATTCATTTGAGCCCTGGACAGCATGAAAGGATTACAGATGAGAACATTAGATAATAAGCCAGGATATAGGAATTATTTTTATTTATGCAAATGAGTATTTTATTGCAATGAGCACAATGTGTTTATGTTCTGAGTGGCTTTAAAATAAAACTTATTTCTGTGGGTATGAGGACATAAATGAAAGTTTACAGGAATAAGATCAGTATTGTCTTGCCTGTAGTAATAAGATCTGTGAGTTTTTAACAAATGAAAAATGATCAGAAGAGTGACATTAATTTACATCTTCTCCCCACTAAGTACTCTGTAAAGAGTGTTAAAGATACATTACCACACAATTTTAATGTTTAGCTTAGAGCCTAACATTAATACTGTTTACACATATACTTAAATATCTAGGCATAGATGATGAAAGCAGTCATCTTAGAAATAATGTTAGTTTGTTTATCTTGTTTAAATAACGTTGCAAACCCACTCCTAATATTTCTTAATATACTTATGATTTGGGAAGTTTTATTTGGTGAAGTATTATTCAGATAACTGTTACCAATCTGTAAATTATTAAACTGATTACTCTTTCTGTTACATGGCCAAAATTTTTTAAGACTTTTCCCATCTTACAAGAAAATAGAAAATTGGAAGCTGAAAAATGACCAGACCATATAGGCTTATTTTCTTTATAATAGGTACTCTTAGGAACTATTTGATTAATTATTGGTTTGGAGACAGGATTTCTGGCGGGAAAGCATGTGAAATTGAATGACTAGAGGTTAAAATTAGTCAACTTCACTAGAGAAATTAGATGAAAACTTCTAAGGGTGAATGAACAGCAATAGCTTCTAAAGCTATTTGAGAAACTGACAAGGTTATGGTGGCCTCATAGTTTCTTGGCTGATTGAATGTTATTGTCTGTTTGAGATGTGATAGATTTGCTGCAAGAATGCATGGCAGTATATAATTATGTAGGAATCATGGAATCATGTTTTGGGTTGGAAGGGACCCCTAGAGGTCATCTAGTCCAACCCCCAGTCAATATGATCCTGATGGTCCTTTCCAGCATTAAAATCTGTGACAGTAATTTTCTGAAGCTGTGATAACTTTGTAGTTTCTCCTGTCACGGTACCTATTGCAAAATAATCAGGTTTTAGTTTGAAAGCAATTTTGTTTGTCTGCTTGTTTGTTGCTTTGGGTTTGTTTTTTTTTTTGTGATAATTTTCATAGCAAGTTTTGGCTCTCCAACACTGACTAGAATGTGAAATGTATGTTGGCAAGATCAAAGCCAGTTTTAACAAAGGAAGCACTTGAGAATGAACAGTGAATGTGGAGATAATATTTATTTTGGATTTTTGTATGACTCAAAAAGCCCTCTTGATTAAATGAATTCAATATTTTGATGCAATCACAGATGTTGTATTCAGATTAGAGCCAATCCTCAAAAGAAGAATAATAGACTAAAAATAACACTAGAATATAAGATCAAATACAGTCAGTGAAGGTGTATTTCAATTTAATAATCATAAAGTAATACTTATGTAGCAATACAAAGTACCAGAGTGATCAGTTCTCTGTACATAGTTTTGAAGTCAGATGGCCACAGGTCCTGCAAAACTTGTTTTAATGCAGTCCTGTGTGCAATCTAAAGTTGTTTCTGCCTGTGCTATTGATCTTGACAGCTACAAGAGATTGTAAACATGCCTCTATACACTGTCAGGTTAACGCTTAAAACTGATTCTACCCAGCTGTCACGTTTTTGTTACTGTAAGGACCAGAAAATTATGATCTATCACTTGTGTTCATAATTTTAAGGCTTTAGTATCTTCCTGTACCTGCACTTTCAAGGCCTCTCCTACCATGTTGTGCTTGTACTCTTGGTGTTGTCCCTTGCAACAATCCTATTTTTTAGAAAGATCTTCAAGATGTCTCTTTGGAATAACTAAGCTAATGTTTAGTTAACACAATCTAGTGACACATATATCTTGAACAGTTCACTCCACAAAAGTAATGGTCTGCAAGAATATACTATACAGTATATATGCTAATATCTGAATCATATTGTATTACGTTTATAATACTTCAGTAGCTGCTTGTTACTGCTATTTATTAGTTGCATCAGTATCACCTGTTCATTATAAAAATTGCTTACCATGCATATAACCACATCATACAATTCCATGAATAAATATAACAATCTATCTTATTGAGAAACCATTTCAAAAATTCACTCCTTTAAAATCTATAAACTATTAATTTCTAATATAAGCTTTGTTCAGTCAGTGTTAATTTTTTCTTCTGATCATTGCCCTGTTTATCATAACTGTCTTTTTTTTTTTTTGCTTCTTGTCTCAGTTTGAACATTTTATCTAATTAAAAATTATAATGCCTTAAAAAGGCTGGGAATAACTTGCAAGGGCCAACTGATATATCTTTCCAAGTAGCAGAAGATGGTATTTTTTTATTATTATTATTTTTTTAATTCTGAGACTGAAAGAGTAACATGGTACGACTTTTTTTTTTTTTTTAAGAAAACAGATAAATATTAACTCTTTTGAGATATTACTTGTATTATTTGACAGAATATGGTCATTGACAATTTTATTTTCACAAAAATTTTGTTGATAGTTTTCTACAGAGAGGAGGTTAAATGTTGAATATGACACAGTAATTATTTAAACCCCGGTCAAATTAACAGGAACACAATAATAAGCCTGTTAATAAAAAATGCCAAAGTTAAACACACCACCAAAACTTGCAGATATTTATAGGAAAATGATATACAATTATATAGAGCATCTGACATTTATTTAGCATTAGGTACATAAATATACACACTTCTTAGAACCTCGAGCATATTCTTAACAATTTAGAAAAATATATGCAAATTTGGTAGCTTGATTGAGACTTGCAAGAAAAAACTTCTTAAAGCTTCCAAAATACGCTAAATTAGGGTGGTATTTCTTTTGACATTTTGAATAGTGTTTTTCAGGTAGATGATAGATACAAGCAGGATTCACTTGAGATTTGCAAGTAAAAACACATAATATATCTTTTTAATATTTAATATTTTATTTTGCATATTATTTTGAATGCTACATAACAAACAGCCATTCAGATTTAAATCCCATATGAGTTTGTATGACAATTTGACAACAATGTAAAGCAGCATTGTAAAGAAAACATAAGATAAAACTTACTAAAAAAATTAGCTGCAATGGTACTTACAGGAAAGAAAATAAATGCTAATGACAGCAACCAGTTTTATGAGGAACCTGTTTTGAAATGTAAAGGCCCTGGCAAATTTGAGGAGATCTGGCCTTTTCTGAATATATTTTTGAAGAATGATAGACAACTTAATATAGCAAATGACAAATTGTTTTCCCTATTAAAGTAACTTTTCATGAAGAAAAGATACAGAAGAATACAGCTGGTCACAGTAAATTATTCATAATGTACATTTGAATCTATATTATTAACATAGGATTCATGCTTTGATCTCATGATTTATTTAAAGAGAACAATGTGTGGGTTTTTCTCAATGGGAAAGTTAATTCTCTTTTTCTCAGCCCTGATCACATGCATGGTCCCCATCCATCATGTCAGCACTGCCACTCATGAACGAAGCTGTATGAGGGAGGTGGTCTATCTGAAAGGTAGTGGACTAGAGTACAAGTCTCAGGAAGAAACCACCTATTTGCACAGCAGCACACATTTACATCGGTTTTAAGTTACTGGGACATTGCAGGCACAGCTGCAGTTGTTGCTAGGCAATGATTTATATGTTTGTCTATGTGCTTTGCAGATAAAGAATATGCTTATAACTGGAAATCACAAATGTGCAAAATTCTGCAGTCACTATTTTCAATCTGTTTATTTCCTAAATGCTAAACTTTCTTGCTGGTACAGAAATTGCCTGAACTAGCAGTACTTATACAAGAAGGTCAATAATTCAATATTAACTGAAACAAATTTTCTATGATTAAGCTCTAAAAGCTTTTTTTTGTTGTTGTTACTACAGTTTCTTTTACATTAGAATTAGCTTTCATTTTGAAAAGAGAGCAATAATTTCTGATTAGTTTTTACTTTTAGCAATTCATTTAGTGGTCACGAGTACATTTATTTGCAAAGGTAAAGAAAAAAACAATGGCACTTAGCAGGTAATGCCTCATTTTTTTTTTTAAATCTAGCACAATGGATTCAAAATTATAGTTGAGCATGATTAGTTACTAAAGCTGAATAGCTACATAGAGACGAAGGAAGGTGATGGTTCTGTCTGGTTCTGAGAACTACAGAGCATTTCTGTATGAAGAGGCAGGTATACCTGTGCATGGCAAAGACAAGCCTGTGAATGACCCCTGTGTTCAGATGTCAAACCGCTATCAGTAAAAATTGCTGTATAGGTCATATTCAGACTAATGAATGACTACTTACTTCAGTAGCAAGTCTTCTCCATGATTTGCAGTGGAACATATATATATAGGGGGCAAAAAGGTTATAATGTAAGGTCTATCTCTAGAATTCAATCTCTGAAATTTCTGGCTTAAATAATAAATGAATCTTCTCTACCCATAATTGTTAACAGAACATATTGAGTTTTTTTCAAACTACTAACTCACAGAATATTCAGGACTTAGGTTCCTTCTGAATTATATCTTTGGTAATAAGAAACTAGTACTAAATTCTGGATTTTCATTCTTTAAAACCATTGACTTGTACTTTATCACATGAAAAGTTCAATTGATTTCCATTTAGCTATAATGGAATTTATGCCTAGGTTATATTGAATGGAGTGAGCAATGTGGAGTGTAGTGAATCACAGTTCTGATGCTCACTCCCTCTTGTGAGACACATGGAGTTATGTAAGCTCTTTGGAAATAAAATTCCCATGTTTCTCTTCAGTCAATTCATTGTAAGTATTGTCTAGCAGAGCCAGTAAGGGATGTTTTTAAGAAAAAGCAATGAAGGGGTGGATGATCAACCATAAAGCTTCTCTAATGAATTAAATTACAGCAGTGATACTTTCTTATTGTTCCAGACAGTAGTGCCTGATATTCACCAGCAATAATACTAAGTAACATGATCTCAGTTGATGTCAGTTATTGCTTTCTTATTCCCCCTATCAGCAAAGGATTTTAGAGCCACAGACTGGGACTACTAATCTGAAATACATTTGAAGTGGTCAAGTGGGGTTATTGGAAGTCTTCTGGGAAGGAGTTTGGAAGTCCTTTCTACTCCTGTGAAAGATAAGACAAATAAAACAATGCCTTATTTCAAAGTATTCTTCCTCCTTTGCTCATTCAGAAAAGTGCTTTGAAATGGTCTGAAAGAAATTTTTAGTAACTTCTGTCATGTTACTGTTACAGTTTCTGTTGCTGGGTTTTATTTTCATGGCAACAACACTTCGCATAATGATGTGGATATAAGTTTTGAATTAGTATACTTTTCCTAGTGTGTTTGCATTTTTGTGTTTAATCTACCATGTTCAAGATTTTTTCAAGATTTTATCACTGTATCTTGAATTGATCTGGAACTGTATTAAGCAGCTACCTGATTTTTCCTTTAATTCATTTAAACATTGGGTACAGGCAATTATCTTATGGGGTTTTTTTCCCTCTCTCCCACAGGTTTTTTTTAATGTGTGTGTGTGGAATTATTTATGTGTCTTAATGCATGCTGGTTTTTGCTTTGGAGGCTTCTTTTTTATCTTTATTTGTTTGGGTTTTTTTCTTGGGTGTTGGGCTTTTTTAAGATATGCTGCTCTGAACAAATTTCTGTTTTGGTTGTGGCTTTTTTTTTTTTCTTTCCTTGACTTCTCCTGAAAAATATTAACAATCTGGTACAGAAAGAATTTTCATAGCAATATGATTTTTTTGTTTTCCGAGATATTTCTGTGAATTTTTTGCTTCATTTCAGTTAGCTTCTATTTTGATAATGAATCAGTCAATTTTATGTTTTTGCATGTCCATGTTCAGGAAAATTGTCTGTCCATGAACTTCAGTTTTCAATTTTATGTAAAAATTTATTTCAATATTCTTAGCCTATGTGTATGAGGTAACAACTGTGAGATATAAGAAGTTTGTTTTCAAACTGGAATTTCTCAGATGTCTGAATACCCTGACATACAAACTCTTCTCCATGTAGTAAGCGTGTCCAAAGAAGAGCAACAAAGCTGGTGAAAGGTCCAGAGGACAAGTCTTATGAGCAGTGGCTGAGGCAACTGGGGTTGTTTATTCTGGAGAATAAGGGCTCCCCTCTGGCTAAGGGGAGACCTCATTGCTCTCTACAACTAACTGAAAGGAGGCTGTAGTGAGGTGGGTGTTGGTCTCTTCTCTCAAGTAACAAGTGGTAGGAGGAGAGGAAATGGCCTCAAGTTGCACCAGAGGAGGCTTAGATTGGATATTAAGAAAAATTTCTTCACCAATAGAGTTTCAAGCATTGGAACAGATTGCCCAGGGAAGTGGTTGAGTCCCCATCCCTGGAGGTATTTAAAGACTTGTAGACATGTAGATGCAATGCTTAGGGACATAGCTTGTGGTGGACTTCGCAGTGTTAGGTTTACAGTTGGGCTTGATGGTTTTAAGATTCTTTACCAACCTAAACTATTCTATGTTTCTAAGTTTCCACAATTTTCATATTTCAATAGGAAATATAAACAGTTTTTAAGTCTGCCAAGCTATATAATGACCTCATGTTGAAGCTACATGCCTGTTTTATATGAATAATACTTTTTTGAAGATCTGCATATACCTTCACTGGGAATCATAATGGTACTCTGAGATTGACAAACTACGCAACTGTTAAGGGTTTGATGCCAAGTTAAAAAAACACACAAAAGTGTCCAGAATATTTAGGGGACTTATGAAGATATTTTTTTTCCCTATGTTTAAAATCCTAAGATGAAAGGTATAAATATTATTTTCTCTTTTATATTGTTAAGGATTTGCTTCATGCAGTTGGATTTCTGTAGGAATATTGGTTAAAAAATAAACAGTTTCTGCAGGTTATAATCAAGAAAGCTGGGTTCTCAATCATAGTTTATTTTTTTACACATGCAATAAAACACTTCTGAGAATAAAGTACAGTCAAGGCTTTGTTGTTTTTTCCGTTCCAAAGTTGTTAAAACCACTTATCTTTCATTAAATGCTGTTGGAGTCACAACTGCCCAGAAGCATTGAAATTCAAACCTGAAGTATCCAAAGATGTTCTGCTTAAGAAAGGCACATCTTTATATAGCATTATTTTTCTGTGACATTCTCCAAAATTATAGTCTACTTCAGACCCATAATCCTTCACCACTTATTTTTCTGTGCTCATAGCTTTTAAATTCTATCAAAATTATTTCTGAGAAATGTGTTGGATTTTCCCATTGTCAGGTCTATAATATACTCTCACCGAATTCCCAGTGCTCTTTAATATCAATAATCCATTGTTCTGACGATATATCCATATGATATTTTGACTTAGTTCTTATTTTTTAAAAGTTCTTTTGACATGAGTGTCCCCAGTACCTTCACTATATTAAAGAAAAAGAGAGAAAAAGGACAAGATGGAAGGAGCAACTGTTTCTAATTCATGTGTTCTCTATATGTTCTGTTTTAAAAGATGTTGCTAGAGGAAGAAAGGGAAGGTTGCTAGTTTGACTCCCAGGAGAGTAGTTTCAAATGTTCCCTTCCTCAGGGAAACAAAACAGTGTGGCTTTGGACAGGAAGACCTCCCTTTTTACTCTTGAATACCTGAGCTGGATTGGCATTTGTAGACAAACTGACAGCCTCAGCTGTTAGGTACTTATGCAGCCAAAGCCCCTAGAGCTTTACTTCCCACATGCATGACGTAGTTGTCTTTTGTAAGCAGTCAATGAAGAGAAGTTGCCTCCCAGACCACAGGGAAGAGAATTTGGCTGTAATTTTTGCCTTCCCATAGACCATACCAGTACTTAATCAAGCACTTACATGAGATAGAGTAAACAGTACAGGGCATTGACTTCTGGTGAAGTCAATCCAACAGTACAAGAATCTCTTTGAGTGTGAATTTGTCAATGAACAAACCCACTCTTCCAAGATCTGCAAAACCAGATCATATTCTCTGTTCAGTGTTCCTCTAATGAGATTCATAAAAATGTTCAGGTTGCGAGAAACTTCCAGGGTCATAGAATCATAGACTCATAGAATCATTTAGGTTGGAAAAGACCTTTAAGATCATCAAGTCCAACTGTTGACATAACACTCCCATCCCACCAATAAACCATGTCCCTAAGCACCTCGTCTACCTGTCTTTTAAATACCTCCAGGGATGGGAATTCAACCACTTCCCTGGGCAGCCCATTCCAGAGCTGCTTCCAAGGCAGTCAGCCCCAGCCTCTATTGCATGGTGTTATTTTTTCCCAGAAGTAAGATTTTTCATTTGCTTTTGGTGGGACTTGATGGTGTTTGTGACACCCATTTTTCCAGCTTCCAGCATATTCAGGTCCCTCTGAATAGCAGCTCTCTAGCATAATGACCTCCCCCAGATTTGGTGTTCTCCACAAGCTTGCTGAAAGTGTACTCCATCCCATTATCCCAGGCTGTGAAACATTAAAGAGTATTGGTTCTGCTATTGATCCTCAAGGATAGGATTGATACCGCAGTCTGTTTCATGGTCTATGAAATCTGGGACTATGGTCCCAGCTTATTCCTCTGCATCTCGTGTGTTGCTGCGATTATCAAACTACGTTGGTTTAATAAGTTCTCTTTGAAAATTTTTTCCCTTGCCATCCTATAATGAAAATATCCATAGAAAATTCTAGGTCCCAAGGATCCAGAATATCCCAAATGCACACCCTGCTTCCTGGTAGGACATTTGAGAATGTGAAAGACCACTTAAAAAAACCGAATGGGAACTGTAAAATTTTTCTCAGTGTCAGTGTAGGCTGACATCTTGCTATCCTCTGAGGATGTGTAGGCTTTAATCTTTCTGGGTAGCTTTCTGGTGATTCCCAGGAACAAATCTAGTGTTATGTTCAACAGCTTCCTCCATACAAGTATATTGGACAGTCTATGGTAAAAATTTTCTCAGTAATTCTGGCTTCCTAACCACTTGAGATGAAATCTTTGTTTATCTATTGGTTTTGTTTGTTAGAGTCGTTTGAGGTTTTTTATGGTTGAAACTAAAATGGGTGATCTCCACTTTGTATATCCCAACACTGGCCATAAGGGAGAGTCAGAGATGAGGATGCCTTTATACTATCTACAATGAAAGATGCCAGCTTGCCTCAGGTAACAGATGATGTGTTCAGTCTGTGTATGCACATATGTATAGACTTTGCATTTCAGAGAAAACCACTTAATGGTAATCAACCCTTTTACTTGCTTCTGCTTACTTCAAGAATAGAAGTATTATAAATACTTGTCATGTATAAAATAAATATTACAGAAGATAAAATATTTTTGCCACTTCATGACACTTACTTTTTTAACTGACCACGTAAAGAGGTTTTATAAAATCCTAATGGGTCTGATTCATGTTTTGTTGATGCCAGTGGAGCTTTGTGGGGTCACTTTGGTCCTCCATATGGAACTCATTCCTGAATAGAGGTCTGCAGTGGAGAAGTATAATAGAATTTCAGTCACTGTCAGAAGTTAGAGTGGTTAGTCCAATCATTACCTCAAAGTAATTACATTGAGGATTGGGTTAATTTTTGATCACTCTCTCATTTACTCTAAGACACATCGTTTTAATGTACACACTGACACATTGAGATGGACCATTTATGACAGGTAATGGACTCTACTGCCATTAAGTTTTAATGCATCATTAATTTTCTAGGCAGATGTAAAACAAGGACTATGATATTCTGTTCTTCATTCCTAAGGTTAACTTAAAAGTCAGTGACCTTTCTCGATTCAGTGGTCATTAAAATAGTCTATACTATAGTCATTTTAATCTTCAGAGCATATAAATATTAGGAGTTAAAAAAAATCATGCAAATTTTGTCTAAGACTCCAGCTTATTAATTTCTACATTATAATAATGCATAGAGTTCTCTTCAAATGTACCCGAGAGAACCTTTTAGATCCCTTTGTCTCCTTTGTACAAGGTGAAATTCTATCAAAAATGATTGCATAACAGTAAAAGCATTTCAGGCACTCAATCTGCAAAGATTTAAGCATATTAAATTTTTAGGTATTTAAATTATGCCCTTCAGCTGGAAATTTTTGTGGAGGCAAGAAAAAAACAGTGCTTGACTGTGCTTATATATAATAGAGAGTATTATATATAAGGTGGAATGATAATGCCCCCAGAGGTTTAAGATCCAAAGGGGTATAATATCATTGTGCAAAGCTGCTAGGGCAGATTGTGTTCCCTGGCCCATTCCTTGCTTGTGGGTACAGCTTCTGTTCTGGGACTAGTTGGACAGATATTCATGGACAGAGTGTTGATTAGAAAAACCCACACAGCTAATTTCTGGGGTCCTCAGCATAGGGTTAACCTTCACATGGGGAATCTAGTCCCTTGAACAGGGTTTCCAGGTGGTGTCCAGAGGACAACAGGAATCTCCACCTCTAACATCCATGCAATGATATTTTCTGCTGGTTTAGCTGAGACTCACCAAGATGTTCTGCTGATATGTGGGAACAGATTCTAATACCAATTTAAAATTATGTGCATAGAGTTTTTCCAGTTCTTCCGTCTGCAGCAGGAACTTCATGGTGTCTTCTAACTTTCCTGGTCTCCTTCCCACTCCAGGGAGTTCATCAACATATCCTGGTATGCAAAGAGTGCCTCTGAGCTGGTCTAAGCACAGTAGAAGCTGCCTGGAGCAATTCCCCAAAACTGCTTCAGCTCCCTCACAAAGAGCTCCTATACCCATTACTGAGTCACTTTATTGCAGAGATGTTGCGGACTTGAGTCGATCACATTATTATCTATCTGACAGCTGTCCACTTGTCTCATCCCACATGGTGGGTTGTAAGATGGGTCAATTGTTTTGATCCCCCGAGGGTTTGTGTACTGATGAAAAGACGATCTCTGCTCAACAGAGCTGCGGGGCCAGTAGAGTCACAACAATGACTCAGAGGAACAATCCAACTGGTAACTTTACTAGCTGGCAAACTTAAAGAACTGGGAAACTTAATGAATGAACAAAAGCAGTTTGGTAAAGGAACTATTTTTGGTGCAACCCATCACAAGTTGTCCAAAAACTTATATATGTGAATATATGGTAGAAAAGTGGAGAAAGAGAGAAGCAAAAAAAGGAAAAAAGAGGAGAGGAGGATAGAAAAAGGAGAGGTATCACCACCCTCGGATCCTGCGTGGTCATCTTGGGGCTCAGTCTGTATCCGTAGGTGATGGTTTGACAAAGCAAAACGTGTATTCCTCCTTATATAGTCTCATTAGTCCAAGACTACCCCTGGGGTGGCAACCATCTCACTTCTGTGCAGTCAAGTGTTCTACAGAGTTCTCAGATTGGGTTGGGGGATGTTGATGGGGCAGCGAGGGTCTTTTGTGATCACATGCTCCTTTTGTGAACACCTTGTTGACCAGCGCATGCTCAGCTGTTGCTTTCTGGAAGAAGCTGAAGGGAGCAGCCTACCGCCCTGCCTCCACAGGGCTCACCCCACCCCTTCTGTTAACCCTCTGCCTGGGCAAGTTGTTTGAGACAAATATCTGACTGCCCGGTCTGTCTTAGAAACAAGCCAATCTCTTTTCTGTAAATCATTCTGTGACTCACAGCAGTCCCTTGTTTCATCTGTGCAGAGATTAGCTGCAGTGTTCCTGCATGATCCAGGGACTGAGGACTATGTGCAATGGATATGCACACCCTGTTACATCACAACTGATTTTAGTACAAATTAAAAACACCACATTGTGTGTGGCAAAAATGGCATTTTCTTTGTTTTCATTAAACTATCAGGTAGCTTTGGTGTGAATACATGGATTTTTGTTGATTTCTCCAGATGGATGTTTGAAAATTTTTAATTAATATAGAAAAAGCTTTGGGTTTTTTTTTCTGTTGGCTTGCTCTGTTTTGGTTTTTGTTGCTTGTTTGTTTATTTGTTTTCTTTTTGGCAGTGTTATAATAAAAGACTGATTTTTGTTTAGTTTGGACTGTGACTGAAAAAAATGAATGTATATATATCAGTGTGCTTGCTGTTGCTTCTCCTGGCCCACATCATGCATGTGGAAATAAATATGTGCTGGTTCTCTCTTCACAGTGATGATAGAGGACCCCCTGGTCTACTCCTTGCATATGTCATTGTGCCTTCTTGATTATCCAGTGAGTTAAAACTAAAATAATTTTCAGTGCTAAGGATTATTGTTATGGTAACCCCCAGCAAGCTTAGCAAGCTTGTCCAAGCAACTTTAAGACCAAAAGAGAAAGACAAATGCAGGGCAATATGGTGCTACAAGGTCTGAGAATGCCTTATCTGTTATGTTTTGGGAAATTGGTATATACTGGGATGGGCTGTCACAATGTGACACCTTCTAAAGTTAAGTTTTCTAAAGTCTTACTCTCCTCCATGCCGAAACTGATATCTTCAGTATAAATGTGATGAAATACCTTCGAGGAGCCAGACAGTAATATAAGTGGGCACTTTTCTTTTGAAGTGGGAGTGGCAGTTAAGTATGTAGCATTTACAGAAATGTCCTTTCAAAGAGAAGAGCAAAAGATAGTTCAGCTTTCACAGCTGGAGGAAGCACCCAAGATTCTTTCAGTGAGAAGAAATAAATAGATCCGGAGTGCTCTTTTTTATCTCCCCAGATATTTCATGACAACAGTATTGTTATTTTACAAGGACTCATTTAACAGAAATATAAGGAGCAAACCAGCAGCTCTTACAACAGCATTTTCAGAAACTTAATAAGAGATTAACAATAATGTGATTTCTTATTCTAATCACATGTTTAGGAATTCAGTGTCTGTTCTTTTCCTGTTCCTGAAATGCACCAGAATTGTTTTGTGCCTACAAATACTATTGACTGCTGTCCTCTAAAAGTTGATTGTATGATCTTCACTATTTGTTTTGGGTTTTGTTGTTAGTAATCCCCTTTTTTTTTTTCAGTTGTGCTATAAAATTGGAGTATGTCTTGTTCTGAAATATGTGGGTCTCAGGAACCAGTGTTATCCTGAAGATTGCACTGTATTTTAATAGGGGGTGTATATCACTGTTGCAAGTGTCAACAAATCGCCCATGGGCTTGTGTTAGAGATTGTTTCCCACAAAATTTCTAAATGTACTTGCTAGTAAACATGTATAACTGTTAATCCTTTCTAAAATTACTGAAGGGTGAGGAGGAAGGAGCAGCAGAGAGGGGCTCTTATGGACTGACCGCAACCCCCCATTCCCCATCCCCCCTGCACTGCTTGGGGATGCAGGGGAGGTAGAGGAGTTGGGAATAAAGGAGTGAAGTTGATCCTGGGAAAGTGTGTGTGGTGGAAGGTTTTGGTTTAATTTGTTTTTAATTTCTCATTATCCAAACATAATTTAGTTGGCAATCAATTAATTTAATTTTCCCCAAGTCAAGTCTGTTTTCCCTGTGACTGTAATTAGTAAGTGATCTCCCTGTCTTTAGTTTTTATTGCAACCCATGAGCTTTTTAATCTTATTTTCTCCCTGCCCTTGCTCTCCCTGGAGTGAGAGCAAGAGAGCAGCTGGGTGGGCATCTGGCAGCCAGCCGAGGTCAACTCACCACAGTATAACACCATCAATATTGATATAGGAAAAAAACCTGCTTGGAAATCAGTTTTCATAGAGCATCAAGTTTTATAGCATTGTCAGCACAGAAGAAGGTGGGAGTATCGTGGTGGAGGAATTAGAGGCGTATGAGAGTGATGTAAACAGAATTTATTATTATGCTATTCTTTTTTGTGATACTTTCACTTTTTATGAGTATAAAATTGCCCTGAATTACATTACTTTTGAGATTACATGAAGGTTACTAGTTTACGCAGGGGCATTTTACCACAGTCTCCTAAGACTGTGGGCAAAAACTTCATTAGTTTAGGAGTGCTGTATGATTTCATTGACTGCAATAGCATTAGGTTTGATCAGTGACCCCCAGTAGGAGCAATATCGGTTCCCATGCATTGCGATCATATCTTTACCTCAGTAGAGTATTTGATGAACACATAGTGGACAAAAATAGCTACCTATTCATAAATATTTATTTGTCAGATTATTGACTTAAAAGCTTAAGTAGAACAAATTTGGGATGTTACTATCTATGGTATTTGGAATAGTTCTAGCATAAGGACATCAGTTGTGATTGGACCGTTTAAGTAAACATGCAGCTTGAGATCATCAATTCCCTTAACTAGGCTTGGTTACGATGTTGATGTTTCAATAATTGTTGAATATCATTTCAATATATTGAAAATCAATAATAATTCAATAATTATATAATTAGGTAGGTAAAGAGTTTCCTGGATGCCTAACACTCATTCTAAGCCAAAACGAGTTGACATTGATATTTGTAGTAGCTCTTAAATTTAGAAATAAAACCTCAAAGATTGTTAAGGAGTTTATTAATTAACACATTTATTGGTTGTACAAGTGGGTCAATGTAGATTCAATGATACAGCAGTTTTGTGTGAATTTAGCATAATCACTGAGCCTTTCACATTGCCAGTTCACTTGGTAAAGCTTTTGTCTACAGGCTTTATAAATGGTGGTGAATGGAACTCCAAAGGTAATAACTCAATTTCATTAGTGGTGAGAAATCCTAATCAACACTCAGCCCTAAAAAGGAATTGAATCATGTTAGCTTTGACTGATTTTTAAAGGAAGGAACCTCATTGTTAATATTCAAGAAAGAATGTTCTTAAGAGAGAAAAAAAGGTATAAAGGAAAAATGCATATACAGGTCAGATAGTCACCAAAGCTATGTGTACAATGGCTACTCAGTTCGGAAGCTCAAGTAATGGTTTATCACTAAAGTAAACTTAGGTTCACTCTCTTAAAATATTTTAAAAAATCAAAAATTTTAAAACTTGTTTTGCATTAGCTGAAGCTAAGTTCCAATTTATATATTCCTTGTGTAATGACAAATCATATTGCAAATAAGAAAACTGCTTAAACAAGATGTTTATAACATACAGCGTATTACAGCACATTTTATGATTCATGTAGCCTAAATATGAATATAAATTGATGATTTTCTTGTTTCTTGTTCTTGACCAATGATTTTTCAGAGTAAAGAGTCATTCTATGTCATTAGACTATACCTTCTAGTAAACACGTAAATTCTACCAACATTTGTCTTGGTGCTGAAGGATGTAAATACATATAATATATGTAAATAAACAAATTTGTGGCTTTTGGAGGTGGGGGATGAGGAAAGGGAGGAAGCAGTAGCAAGGAAACTATGATACAAGCTTTTTCAATTTCAAAAGCTGAAACTAGATTTCTAGAATTAAACTACCTGGATGTTTCATTGCTCATGACCATTTTTTAAAATTACAGTCAATCATAACCTTACTGGTTTTTCCTTGGTCATGTCAGCTATTCCGTTAGGGTTACATATAAAGTCAAATATATCATAGAAATTTTGTAGTCAAACACAGTAACTTAACTTCGGTATGATTCCAGTTTCTGCTGTCTCAAGAGAAAGAGATCTGTACAATCAGTTTCTAGAGGTAGAAGAGATGCTAGGTAGATAAACCATACACTAATGTCCCTGGAATCATTAGCTGAATAGCCATCAGTTTTGGGGTGTGGTAATTAAGTTTGTAAACTATACTTTCACTAGCAAGATTGTGTACACACTAAAGAGTATTAATTGTAAGCCTTCTCAGGGAAATTCTGTGAATTATGTTAATGGAAAAAAAACTCTATTTTTGCCTACAGTGATTCATGAAACAGTAACTGATTTGTGATACCAGAGAATCATAGCCCAAGTGATGTTGCACACACACATACTGATGTAGATATTGCATCCCAGTTGCTAATGTGCCTGACAGTGACTGACAGACTTTGGTGGTATTTCCAAATCACTGGGTTCAGGTTTGTTTGCTTCTTTGTTTATTTAAGATGGAAAATTTTAGAAATTCTGTAACTATGTAGAAATCAGAGTATATCCTGCTAATGTAAATAAGTGTGTGTGTATAAACAATTTCTAATTAGAATAAAAGCACACAAATACCAGTGGGAGCTGGAAAGAACTTGACTTTGTCAAGATATGTATCTCCTATAGGGAGAAACAGAAAGTTGAAAAATTACACTGGTCCCAATCAAGAATGTAACAGTGTTCCACAAATAAATTAATTTGCCTAAAAAGATGTACTTTTGTGTAAATATTAAGAAACATTACACAAAGGAGTTATTTTATCATTGCATTATCTTATTTAGTGTGGGGAAAATGTTGTTATTTATACCTCTAACAGCCCAGTACAGTAGTAAATATGCTTAACTTTAAACATGGTGGACAAGAATAACCTGCTTTGACACTACCTTTTGTACAAAATATTATTTACCAGGACAGCCTATAGCTCTTTTTAGTTTCCTTGGCCAAATGCCAGTATAGTAACACAGATGGTTTGAACAAGATAGGAAAACAATTATTAAACAAATGTGATTTAATATAGACTCCAGTAGGAAAAGCATCGACTCTGTACAAGTTCAAGTCAAGTTGCAAAACATACTGGACAACTAGATTTTTACAAGCATTTGCAAGTTCCAATTGGACAGAAAGCAGAGAAGGTTGTGGTTTTGAATGTGTGAGAGAACCTTCATTTGCATGGAAACTAATCTGACAGGCTTGTTACAGTTCAAGCAGTACTTAACTAATTAGCTAAGGGATCCTTGTGAAGAAAAGGAGAGCAACCCGTTCTACTAAGTACATGGGGAATAAGAGAGAGAGTGAAAAATTTACTGCAGGCTCAGATTAGACATTTCCATAGTCAGACAGATTCCAGGTAATTTATTTTAGTATGAAATACTTCATTATGAAGACTTTTAAAAGCATATTAAGGAAATGTCTATAAGAAAGAACTTCCATACAGCTGATATTGCCTTGCAACAGAAAATCGGACTAGATGACTAGTAGCAGTCTCTTTTAGCTTTGTTTTCTGTGATTGTAATTCTCTGTGATGGTCTTGGAAAACAAAATAAAGCAGCACTACCTGGCTTGGGAGATCTTGGCTTGAACTAGTGTCAGGTGACACATAAATTAATACTACATAGAGTCATTTTTATTTGCGTGCTTATGTATCAAAACAGAAAATATGCCTTATGGTTACAACCTCCGCAGCGATTCACATATTGAAAAACCTGAAAAGGCTTCAAACACTGGCAGAAGTTGCCAGAGGGACTGTTGAATTTTCTGACTTGTAGATATTCCAAATTTGAGTGGGAAAAGCCCTGAACAACCTGATCTATGCTGGCCCTGTGAAGAAAAATGATTCAAAGGGGTGACTTCCAGAGGGTCTTTCTAACCTTTATCATACTGTGATGCTATGATTTGAAAGGGCATAGTAAAGTAGTCCTCTCTTTGTTTCATCTTCTGATGTCTGAGCATGCAGAATCTCATACATTTCAAGGGATAGAGACAATATTGCACACAATTGTATATTTCCTTTCTAAATCTGAAGTGTTGAGTCACGCAAGCATTAAAAGGAACCTTGACTGAAGTAGTATAACATTGCATTAGTGAATGCATACTGACCTTAAAATATTTCATATAGAATTCCAGGCTCATATTATTAAGTATTAACTTAGTAAACTGATTTTGGTTAAAACATTATTTGTTGTCAAATGACTGGTTTTTTTGTTTGTTTTAACCATGCTAAAATAAGCAGTTTTTAATGGGACTAGATAGACTGCTGTTTTCAGGTAAGTATTGTTGCATCACATTATTTTTTTCTTATTTGTTTGTGGTTTAATGAATTTGTTTTTTCCTTTTTCACTGGATGAGTAAGACCTTGCTTCAGTTTAACAGTGATAGCAGCTGAACTAGCACTGATGATCTAATGGTGGAGATAGGAAGTGGAGAGTTAGAAATGATGACTTAGACAAAAATATTATGTATGTGAGGCAATCAGAACAAAGCACTTCATTCCAGTAGGCTGGCTCTTGGCACAGTTTTTTGAGGGTGCACCATGGATGGTATACAGCCTGCAGAAATGTTTTGTTCCAGGATCAAAGTAATAACTCCTTACAACTGAAGAGATTTTTCTTATAATTTTATATGCATAAAAGATAAAAAATAAATATTCTTTGTAATCATGTATATAGATATACATGATCTCTCATTGATACACTGAAGATATACTATGACTAGCAGCAAAAATGCAGGCTAATTTACAAAATAGGTAATCATAATATGGTAAGAGGTGTAGGTGACCTTGTATGACAGTAAATGTGAGCATTTTAGTCTGATTTTGAATGTCTTGACAGGAAAACTAATTTAATCTATCTGTCCATACAGGTGAGTGAATGGGAGAAGATAGCATTTAATGGGTTGTTTTTATCTGAAAGTGTAGAATTAGATAACTTGATGTTGAAATACCATCTACAAATACCTTCTTTATAATGTAAAGGAAAGGATGTGGAAAAATATGAAGAAGCTATAAAGGAACCACAGAAAGCACTGAAAAAAAAGCATTAATATAAGAGATTTAAAGAGTATGATCTATTCAGCTTATCTAAAAGAAGGTTGAAATGTGACTTGATCAAGAAGTGAGATCCTTTTCAATAACATATTTTTAGAGAGTCTAATTTAGCAGAGAGAGTCACAGTGAAAATGGGAGCTGGAAGCTCAAGACAGACAGATTCGAACTGGAACTGTGTTGAGGGTTAGGAGAGGAAGTAAGAGCAAAAATGTTTTATAAAGGGAGCAATCTATCAAGAAAAATAGTAGAATAGTAGGTATTTTTCATTTCACAGTGTCTTCAGAATAAGTCTTCCAGGAACATATGGTTCAGTTGAACACAGAATATTGGACTCAAAGAAATATTAAGTCAAAGTTAATGGTCTGTGGTATAGGTAGAAAATTATTTATCCTGCCCTTCATATATTCATATAGAACACTAGGGGTTGCATCCATCCCATGCAAGAAGTTGAAAATGGCTTCAGTCTTTCGTATATTCTGAAATGGAAGTAATTCCTGTTCCAGGAAATCTACAGAAGAGACTGAAATTATTTATAAATCAGGTGAAAGAAATGCCATTTTCTACTAAAAAACACATGAAGAAATAATTTTGCTAGAAAATATTTGGAACCATTTTACTCTTGCATTTTTTCCCTCTCCCCCTCTATAAAACATAACATAACTGCCTAAAAGATAGATTCTTTCTGTTGTACTGATCTGGAAGAAACATTTAGGATTGGTTTTGGGTTTAGGCTTCAAACAGTCACCAACTTTGAGATATGCAATTTATCATGTCCACCACATTCTCCTTACAGACACCACCTGAATGATAATTTAAAAAGCAACTTCATTGTCTAGCAAAATAATTTTTAATCAAGACAAAAAGAATATCCTTTTAAGCCTATATAGCCTGACAGTTCTTAACATACAGTTACTTGCAACTATATTGTTTTCTGTCCATTAGCATCCTTTTTGAAAGACAAGGATCAAGCAGTGCTTTTAATATAGCAGTTCATTTTACAGGACACTGCAATGAACCCTTTAAGAATGAATGAAATGGCACATCTGAAATAGCCCATCTGTAAAGGATGGTCCTTCAAAACCTGCAGTTACAGACTCTCATAAAACCCTCTGAAAAAAAGGTTTAAGAGTTATGGGTCTTCTGCACAAATTCTTACATCAGAAGTTTGACAGTCAGATTCTGCTCCTCATTACTGCTCATCAGTATTATTTTATGTAATAGGGTAAGTACAAGATCGCAATAATATCCACTCATAATATATAAAATTGGTTCTACATCCAGAAGTCACTGTATCTGACACTGGACTTTTAGTTGCTGGTTAATATCATTAAGAAAGAATAGGCTAATAATTTTACAATGAATTTGCTTTGGCAAAAGAATGAAAAGTAATGTCTAGAAAACTGGAATCATAATTAAAGCAGCAGCTCCTTCCCTTTATGCCACTATGTGGTATGCAAGAAATGCAGAAGCTGAGTGGGCAGTAACTGCAAGGTCAAGAAGAGGAGGAGCAAGAGGGCATCACCGTGACCACACAGTGATTGGCAGGACTGGAATGTGGCCTTGCTATAAAACTTAGGGCTTGAAATTAAACTGTGTCACTTGGAGCATCCATACTGTGTATGCTGTGTTTCCTTGACCCGCAGACGGCAGGGTGTCTGCGTGATACTTTGGGTAACCTTAAAGTTGATACAAGAAGCAACACCACTAAAGCATGAAGTGTCATTTCACCTATCCATGTTATTCATTATCTTTTTCTGGTAAAAATGTAAGTAATCTGGAACTGTCCATCTTTTCACAGCATCTGTTGCAGTGGAACTCCAAACATCGGCTGTACTTACTGCATTGCAACATGATAGAATAAAAATCATATTATATTGTATTAAAATAATTAATATAATACAGTATAATATAAAATTTTCCTCTTTCTGGCATGAAGAGAAGAAGGTATGTTTCTCTCAACTATCTTACATAATGGTCTGTCAACAACATTGTAACGTCTATGATTCCAGGAAAGATTTTTGCCTTTACTAAAAAAAAAGTTTTGTACAGACTGCACAGTGCAGGGTCTCAGGACTTTTCTGGTTTTGTCTTAGGCTGAGCAGATTTTAGCTTTGTTGAATTTGCTAACAGTTGTTTAGCAATCAGATGACAGCTGCCTTATATTGTTTTAGTTTTACTTTAATTTATAGAGATAAAAAGTAATTATTCTGTGTTGATTGAATTGTCTATGCCATCCAGAATAAAATGTTAAGTGAAAGATTTTAGATACAGGGAGATCCCAGAAGTCTCACACTGTTAATAGCAATCACAGTGTCAGTCAGTGGTCGTGACAGGGACAAAACCTTGTATCATTCAGGTAAAACCAGTTTCAGAGGTAACAAAAGAGAACAATGAATAATAGGGAACAAATTAAGAGAAGAAACATATTGGCAGACTGTGGTAAGAAAATGCATATAAATGAACAAAATGGATCCTAAGAATGAAGAATAAATATCAACATCATCCTCCTCCTGCCAAAGAGGAGGAAGATACCATAAACATCCTACTACCCTCAGTCAAGGACTCAGGGTTCTGAAAGCTCCCCACACTACCTGAGCAGAAACCATCAACCTCAGGACCCAGAGGACCTCTGAGTGATTATAACATTCAAGAATATGTGTCCTAGGAGGTTGATGTTTTGTACAGCACTTTAAACATTAT
>NW_009259421.1:2148472-2153472 GCF_000687185.1 Egretta garzetta
GGACTAACGCCTACCATGTGTTGTAATGTGCATAGAGACTTATGATTTTAATTACACTGCTAGTATATTCTTGACTTTCCAGACCATGTTGTCTTTATTTAGCCCATAAGAAAATTTTGAGTGCAACCAACTTCTTAAAATTCAAATACCCACATGAGGAACTTCCACTTGTATACTATAACAAGGTTCAGAGAGGCATATTTATAACTCTATAATGAATCAATAATGGGACTGTTGTGTGTAAATATTTGTGTGTTTTATCAGATTCAGCTTTTACTGGTTTATATGTTTTCATTATTTCATGCTGCTCCTATCTAATACAGTTTCTTTTCATTTGGTTGGTTTTTTAAGATCTATTTAAGGAAGTTCAAATATGGTTTGTAAATGTGTGTCACTGGTGAGCTGCTAGACAGTAGTTAAATCTGAATGACTAAAACAAATGACTTTAGAAATAACCCATTCTTCAGTCCCCTGCAGTAAGCAAAGTATTTAATTTCCTTCCTCCCTCTTAACCTCATTGCCAATGGAAATCCACATTAAAGGAAGAATAAGAAGAGTATTGACCTTTTCTCTTCAAGCGATACCAACTAATTATGACACATTCTGACCACTTAATTGATGTATTGTAAGATAATTAGTCTCTGTAAGGATCAGGATGTATTTTGCTGCAGGCAAAATTATTTAATAAATACAGATTACTTAAATTGTCACACTTTAAGTTCTTGATGCGTCTGAGCTGAAATATAGCACCTAGACCACAGACAAGGAGTAGAGGTGGCGGGTCTCAGGAGAAGCTGGACATAGCAATTGCAGCCCATTATAGCATGCAGGGCAATGACATATATTTAACCATCTGTCAAAAAATATGCCAAGTAATGCCGATCGTAAGCAAGTGGAAACTTTAATTAGCTGATCTTTAAAGTTGTATCTTATTTCCTGTACAATAGTTATAATCCTTAAACAGTTCTGACATTTTTATGATGGGAACTGCATTTTTTTTGCTGGCATGGTAATCCCGATTTCTTTTAAAATGATCATCTATATTTGCTCATTTTTCCTTTTGCTGAATGTAATTAGATTGTTGCCAGGATTGGCTAAAGGGTGGTTTTGGGAGGGAATTTGTAAAACAAGCTGTAGCATACTAGAGAAATTATAACCTTGGGCTTTTTTAAATTAAATGAAAGGGTAAAAATTAAAAGTATGTTGTGAAAGTAATAATCTCACTTCATGCACAGAAATTCATAAAATAAAATATTACACGTCTTGTTTAAAGTTATAGCAGAGTAGTGCAGTCTTATTACTTCTACTGCATTGTTCTGTCCTTCAGCTATTTCAGTAATGTAACTGAACATTTTGTGTCTGCAGAGAGTTTTGAATTAAAAGGCTTCTAAACAAACAAAATGTGTAACCGTAAAACTTCTTTCTGGAGAGAAACTATTGCTAAGAGTCCTTTCAAATTCATACTTGACTGAGCTGTTAACCTCTACATTAGAGGACAACACAATACCATAGCAAGTTAAATACTGATTTTTACAGGCAATCTCCACTTTTGTCTGCTGAATAGATTTTATTTGGGGTTTTATTTTTCCTCTGTAATTACAGCATAGAATCCAGATGCATCACAGGGACACATAATTATCTGAGTAAGTAAGTTTGGCGTTCTGCTGAGGCGACTGACTAACAGGTCAGGTGAATTTGATTTTTAAGTTTAAAGTACACTGTCCTCAATTCACTTGCCAAAATTTCACTCCCGACGGTATACAAAAATCTCAGATTCCCCCACTTTTTTTTCAACAGCACTGTAAATCAAGATTATGTAGGCCTTTTTCCACAACTGGAGTGCTGTGGTGTGGACAACCTAGTGCTTGGGGAGAAAAAAGCATCTCCTGGCACGGCATACAGCTCACTATAACATTTTGACCTGCAGAAGGAAGAATCTTACTATTGCTAAGAAGATGTGAAAATTTTAAGAGGCCTGGCAGACCATATAGGAATGAGATTATGGTGACGATTCATTGCACATTGTATGAAAAGAGAGGGTTGAAAATGTAAAGGTGTATCACTGTATAAATCCCTTTCTGTATACTGCAGTGGACTCAACTTACATGACCTTGTACAAGTTTATGGTTCTTAAACCACTATATGTCATGCCTTCCACTGGGTGGCTATCATCAGAGGAAAAAATATATTTGACTCCCTCTATTCAATGACTTATGTATGTGGCCAAAAGGAAAAATACTGAAATCTGCCATGCATTATGAGGTGGTGAATATGAAGTGGGGACCTGCTTCTTGGACAGTTACATAGTAGTTTATAGGTTGCAGTATTCAAATGTAATTGGTGACTTTCCCAGAGCTGTTTTGGATGGTACTGTGAAAATCACTGGAATACTCTGGCAGAGGCCACCTTCAGGTATTTGTATTTCACAACACAACAAAATAGAGACCACCTAAAGAGAGTGGGCATTAATATCACGTCTATGGGAGCACGAATAACAAAATCATATCAAAATCAGATGGGGAGCTCCCAGAGCTCTTAGCTCTGATCCCCAGAGATGCTCTTTTCAATGATAGGAAAACTGCCTGTGATTTTAGTAGTCATTATTGCCTCATCAAAAAAATAAACTACCTTCTTGGGCATTCCAAAGTTATTTTTGAGAACTTTGACACCTGGCAGTCTATTTAGGGATGGACAAAGTCAAAGTGGACACATGTTAAAGGCACGTTTTACCCAAGCTTCTCGTTAAGGTGAACAGGAAGCTTATGTTTCCCTTCTGCCACCACTATGCTTAAACTTGCCAGGCCCTCTGCAGTGAAAGAGAAGACCTTGGGGGCACTTGGCGTTCCCTGCATCTGGAGAAGAGGTACTGGGTCGGTGATATGCCTGGGGTCTGACATTTTGAACAGAGGGATAACAGTCTTTTCTTAGACAATACAAAAATATATCACTACCAGAAGCAAAAACCCTTCAGGTTACCCAAAAAAGAAGCTGACAAAAAAGTCAAATATATAAAATATTACTGATTTCTGATTTATGACCAGAGCCTGTTAAGGAAAACAAACAAACAAACAAACAAATGAACAAAACCACCACAGAATGCTGAATCGCCAGATAGGTTTTAAATTGTCAGTGGAGTAAATTTGGTCAGTGGTCCAGTCTTCCAACACTGCCTCTGCAAAATCCCTTTTCACAATTTCAACTAGTATGAAAGTTTAATCTGTGAACATCTGCTTGCAACCTTGCTGAAACCTCTGCTTTGTTCTGTACACCATCACCTGTATTAGTGCCCCCCATTTCTGAGCCAAGGCACTAATAGACTTCCGAGCAACGTCATAAATTTTTCTACAAGGTCTACTAGGTCTGTCACAGTAAGAACAGACGAAAGCCTGTTTTAGCGAAACCCCAATCCACGTGAAGCATCATAACACAAGTTTTTATATGGGTCATGAAGAAACGTTACTCTGTATGCCATTCTACATTTTTTTTAGGCAAAATGTTTTAAACTATATAGACTGTTATTGCAAAAATCTGTATTTCTGTTTCTGTAAATGAGTTTACAGGGAAAATGTGATCTTTTAGGAAAGTTGACAGTCTAAACATGGACCTCTGATAGCGTTTGTATTTCCTCAGTGTATCTGAGACACCTTCGGGGGCTGGCAGATATGGGAGTGGACTGATGGGAAACTCTTGTCCTTACAAAGTGGCAGTTACAGACAAGCCATTACCCACATCACCTGAAATAGTTGAGTTACCTGTGTTAGGTGAAACACCCACCTTTTGCTTCTTTGGAAATGTAGTTGTAAAAACAGGTGAAAAATAAGTGTCAGTTGTTATTAGCAAGAGTAAGAAAGTGAATTAATGGAAAATATTTTAAAGGTTTCTGGGAAGACTTTAAATTGGATGAGCTTTCTCTCACTTTTAAAAACAATGAATATTAAATTGGCATAAGAGAATGTATATATGAGGACAGTAAAAATTAAGTTCTGGATATTTTTTTCAACTGCTGTGAGCACAGATACCCTTTCTTTATTATTTTAATATTTTTTTAATGTTCAATGGGAAAGTTGCAGGTGCTTGGTTTTCCTGGTTTCAGCTGGGATAGAATTAATTTTCTTCATAGTAGCTAGTATAGTGCTGTGTTTTGGATTTAGTACTAGAAGAATGTTGATAACACACTGCTGTTTTAGTTGTTGCCAAGTAGTGCTTAGACTACTCAAAAACTGTTTGAGCTTCTCCTGCTCAGCCAGGTGCATAACAAGCTGGGAGGGAGCACGGCTCGCACAGCTAACCCAAATTGACCAAAGAGCTACCCCACCCCGTATAACATCATGCTCAGGGGGAGTTAGTCAGTTAGAGGGGAGCGTTTGCTGCTCAGGAGAGGCTGGGCATCAGTCGGCGGGTGGTGAGCAATTGCATTGTGCATCATTCATTTTGCATATTCTGTTGTGGTGGTTTGACCCTGGCTGGACGCTAGGGGCCCACCAAGGCCATTCTATCACTCCCCTCTTTAACCGGACGGAGTGGAGAAAAGTAGATCAAAGGGCCTGTGGGTCGAGATAAGGACAGGGAGAGATCATTTGTCAGTTACAATCATGGGCAAAACAGACTCAACTTGATAAAATTAATTTAATTTATTATCAAAAAAATCAGAGAAGGAGAGGATAAAACCTGATGAATCTTAAAATACCTTCCCTTTCTTCCTGGGCTCAACTTCACTCCCAGTTTTACTCTACCTACTCCTCCCCAGTGCCACAGGGGGATGGGAATGGGAGTTGTGGTCAGTTCATCACACGTTGTTTCTGCTGCTTCTTCTTCCTAGGGAGAGGACTCTTCCTCTGCTCCAGCATGGGGTCCCTCTCACGGGAGACAGTCCTCCACGAACTTCTCCAATGTGAGCCCTTCCCACGGGCTACAGTTCTTCATTAACTGCTCCAGCGTGAGTCCACAATTTCCACGGGGTGCAGTCCCTCAGGAGCAGACTGCTCCAGCGTTGGGTCCCC
>NW_009259421.1:2154695-2204844 GCF_000687185.1 Egretta garzetta
GGATTCTACAACTGAGAGAAGAGAAGGCTGTGGGGAGACCTGATTGCGGCCTTTCAGTACTTAAAGGGAGCCTATAAGAAAGACGGGGAAAGTCTTTTTAGCAGGGTTGGTTGTGACAGGACAAGGGGTAATGGTTTTAAACTGCAGCAGGGTAGGTTTAGACTAGATATAAGGAAGAGATTCTTTCCAATGAGGATAGTGAAACACAGGAACAGGTTGCCCAGAGAGGTGGTGGAGGCCCCATCCCTGGAAACATTCAAGGTCACGTTGGACGGGGCTCTGAGCAACCTGATTTAGTTAGCGGTGTCCCTGCTCACTGCAGGGGGGTTGGACTAGATGACCTCTAAAGGTCCCTTCCAACCCAAAACATTCTATGATTCTATGATTAAATGAGGAAAAATTATTTTTATAAAGCCCTTAATCCCAGCAAGCCATTTAACATTTAAGAGGTCCTTAAATGTCCCAGGGCATTAACTACATTTTCACAACACTTAACAAGGATCAGAATTTTCAGCTCTTCATTATTATAAGTCAGTTTTATTTTCTTAACAATGACCTGACTGTTGGTGGTATGAATTTATGAATTTATATAGGTTTCACAGAGGTTAAAATTTTTTATAAACCATGTTCAAATGGCATGAACACTGGATTAGGAATCAGATGCTCCTGAGCTCTATATGATTATCCATGAAGGAGTAAAAATGGTCCGAGAAAGGGATCTTGAGACGAACTCTGTATCTCGCTCAAGACAGATATTTATTTCATCCTTAGCATGTAATAGAATTAAATTGTAATACTCAGAGTCAGTTCATCTTTAGTTGTAGATGAATTCTGTTACAGATTTTATTATGTGGTAGTATGCTGGAGAATAAGAAATGAGGAAAAAAATAAAAATAGCTGCATGCTGTAAGTTCTTTTTGTTCTAACAGTGGATCTTACTTGAAAAAAAATATCAATATTGCATTATCTTCTCTGGTCCCACAATTTATTTCTTTTGCCTACCTCATCCTTAACAACTTCATCCCATTCTCCACATTATTTCTATTGTTTCCTCATTCTCTTATTACTTTGGAGATGTTTTTACTTCACAGCCAACAGAAAGCTACATTTCAGCGTTCATACTGCCACAGTTGATCTAATACAGGCTAGGTCAAAGACACAAAAGGGTTATTAACTGGCCTGCTCAATTTTGGAAAGTTTCTGAAACAGAGGTCTGACTGTTTTTTTGTGTGCATGTTTTCTTTCCACATTTTCCATTAAATGAATAGTTTTCTTTTCATGATTAGTAAGGCACTCATTTCCAAGTCTGATTAGTGAGAAGCCTTTTTCTGCATGAACTACTTTTATTCCTGAGATGGCATAATCATTTGCTGAAGGTTTTTCTTCTCTTGGAGAAAATAACAATAAAAAAATTTATGCAGGACAGTAAATCTCAGACTGCTTTGAATGACATCTTAATGTAATAAATTCTTGGTATTCCACCTGTTGTCTTTGTTGTTTGCTTCTTCTGTCCAAAAAGAAAAAAATAAAATTTGATGTAATTAGAGAAGCAATCCCTGTCAAATATAAGGTTTCATAATGAAGCAGTATGAAGAATTGCAAGCAGATTTGTCACACATTAAACAATTATTGAAAATGTCAGACTTGTTAACTCTATATCCAGGATTTGAACATGAGCTCTAGAATAAAGTCCTGAGTTGAAAGAAAGAACTGTGATAACACTTACCAACTTTAGAAAAATATCTTTGAGAAGCATTTTCTTAAAACTCCCTGTCTTTAAATGTGTTTTGCAAATATGAATACTTGCCAATTAAACTCATAAGATTTCATTTTATCATGTTTTCTTTTCAAATCCAAAGCAGAAAGCTAACAGAAAGATTTCTTATAGTGTTGCTTTATGTAAGAAATTCCTAAAACGCTTCTGAGAGAAGCATTTTAATTCCAAGCAAGCTCTCAAACTGGAAATACTTCAGTAATTTAAAATGAACACAAAGTTAGGATCCCAGTTTTACATATACTTTGACCTGCACATGTGGAATTCTGCAGTTTGTGCCCATGTCTGACAGAAATGCCATTGTTAGATGCAGGCAAGTCTTTTCCATGCTTTCTCCAACATAAAATCAATTGGCAGAATAAAAACAATGTAAAGAAAGTGTTGAGATTATTCCTTTTATTAACGGTTTTCAAAATAACTTCAGGAATCAGGTTGATTGATGACAGTTTTCCTCAGTCTGATCTTAAAATTATCTTACTTCTCCTCTGATTTGTGTTGGCTGAGCTGCATTAAATAGACAAAACTGCATGAGATCAGACAAAAATATCTATTAAAGACATTAATAAGTTTCTGGGAATTAATAGCCACATTTATTTATTGTATAATGATACGCTATGACATTTCTTTTGTAATAAAAATGTTTTTGAATGTTGCAGGTGTATTTGAAGCTAAAAATGGCAAGAAAACTTAAACTTCTTCAAAGTCCCAGTAATATTATTCATTATATTAATATTTAACGTGTTAACAGCTTTGACCTCAGAAAAATACATATGCATATAAAGTTACACATTTGCTTAAATATTGTGACATTAAAACTTTCCTGTGCAATGGGCATTCATAAGGTCAGCATACTTAATGTACATAATGTTTATCTTCAAATGACTTTTCACAAAATCCACCAGCGTGTTGGTTGGTGTCAATTTGTGTTGCAAGGTGGGAAACTCATACTTTGGATACACCATTAAAATTTCAACATGTGCAACCTTTAATTCACTCTGATGAATGCCTATAAGGAGGCATGGCAGAACTGTAAAACTGCAAGGCTTCACTCATACTCTAAGTACAACTTTGACACTATAAACTCAACCTTGAGCTTGAACCTTAAGTTTCACATAAACAAGATGTACACAAAACCTCACAGACGTGCTGACATATTCTCATATAGTCCCAAACCTCTTGGGTTTCCCTTACCCATAGCTGCACTGTGGTCCTAACCTGCTCCCTGCCAGGCACATCACTGCACTGTTCCTTGGGGTGATCCCCACGCCTCTGGGTTGTTCCATTCAGTTAAGACTAACTCAGATGATCTTTGTGATTTCTAAGCAGATCCTTGGTGACCTTTATCAAAGTCTGAGCAATCAGGCTGTTTCACACCATTCAATCATGTTGCTCTGCCAGGGTGTGTGCAAAATTTTCCCTGAAAATGTAGGCTTTGAATGTTTGATTTTTTACAAAGAAAAAGAATCTTATTTGTTCACCTTTAACTCATTAGTGTTCATTTTGTTTTGGGAACAATTCTGATTTGTATGATCTTACATAGTGTAACCAATAAGTCCACTGAGAGAATTCAGTACTGATCCACTCCTTTTCACCCCTCAAACCCAGGGCCTTCGTCTGTGCAGCTTGAACTGTTTGTTTTATTTTATTTTATTTTATTTTATTTTAACTTTCTTTGGAATATCCTGAGCAGGAATCTTTACTCCTGGTTGACATCTATATCGTGCCATTATGACAAACAGTTTGTTCCATACTTCTCTTATTATCTCTCCCCTCCCACTGAGAATGACTATTTAAACTGCTAATCATTAATAAATCTTTTCCTGCTGTTCCTAATCCTGTTGCAAAGGGGGAAATGTATTTAATAATTCAAATTATTGTACAGGAAAGAAAGCAGACTTTTGGAAGCCCAGTTTAAGACAGTTTTGACTTTTCACAAGTGCTGTAAATTCCCATTTTCTACCACGCGTAATATGTTGTGTTGAAGGAGATGCAGTCTCCTCAGAACCTGCCTTTTATAAGGTCTCTATTGTTCAGTTCCTCCATTTTTTAAAAGATTCACAATTCACCCTCTGCTTCATAGGGAGCTTTTCTTCTCCAAGGGGAAAATCTCTAACTAACAGCTAGAAATAACAATGAAAGAGTCTACTAAGCTCACAGTATGATGAACAGTCTTTGCTTGCAGCTTCTGTCCATCCTCACTTGCTTCCCTGCAGTCCTCCTGGTTATTTTGGGTTTCTTACCATAGTTGGAAGAATTTGGACTTGTTCTGAGTCTTTCAGGGTCTGCTTCATTGTCATGTATAACAATCCTGAACTGATCAAACAGTCTTTTACAGGGCTACTCAAAGCATATTGTCCTGTTGCCTTTTCTCAATGCTTTATGACTCCCTTGTTGTTGGTTTTGATGAGTTGGTTACCTAAACATCCGGTTTCTTAGTAGCTCCTATTTCACTCATGGAGGCAGCTTTTCACCCTTCTGTTTCCGTTAATAGGTCATTTCAGCCCTGTGTGACTAATACATCTTATTTCTTTAATTTCTTTTTATAAATGTCTATTTGGACCTGCTCCATGTTTCCTTTCATGACAGTGATAGACTTTATTCTTAATTAGGATATTAGTCTCCCACATTTTTTTCATGCATTTCCTCTATGACTATGTACTTCATAGTCTTGATGTCAGTAGGAATTTATCTTTGTTTTCAGTGTCCACACCCTGCTGGAGGGGGTTGATTACTTCCATACCTAAGCACCACTGTTTATAAAGTGAACAGTGACCTACTGCAGTTTGTCTGCATATAAATTAGCATATACTTCTCAGAGGCATTCTGTCAAATGAATGATTTAAAGATTGTGTTGAGGAAAATTTCATTTGTATAGTACCATGTAGCTACCTGGATTTCTGTCTATACATTCAGCAAATGCATTGAGCAGCTAGTTTTATCCCTTGACATAGAATCTTTGGTTAACACAGATTGTTTAGAGTGACCCACAAAATATACAATATAGATTCACTTGAAAGAAAGGGAGAAAAGTTACGGTAAACAGTAGGTACTGGCTTTTAGTCACTCATTTCCAACCTCTCTCTTTTGCTTCAGGTTGTATTTTTTTCCCCAGGAATCTGTGCTGTATTTCAGAAGCAACTGGAAAGAAGTTGGAATAAGAGCATTGTCTAATGCTCTGCATTAAATGAAAAAAAGAAGCAGAAATGTATCATCTCTGGTTAGCGTGAGAAAAAATTTTCTATTCTTAAGTGACTGACCACAAATAAACCTACTGCTGATTAGTGATTTTCATGCACATTTTTTGAAAAACGGTGTTTAATAATGAGTAACTTTCTATTGACTCCTAATAAGACTGCAGATTGTCAAAATCCTCTGGAAGTTTAGACTGCACTTTCGCTATTTTTGACTGAAACAGCCACCTGGCCTGTAGTACTTACAAATGTTTTTGTAAACCTATTCTTTGTCATTCCCCAAATTCCATATATTATTTAATAAAATAGTCTTCTGATTAAGAACAGAAAGTTAAATAATAGACACATTTCTATGCACAATCTCTCTGTGAAATTTTCTTCTTTTACATGATGATGATAGAAAGACTTTTTTGTATATGATAGTTGCATGGTATTTTAACCACTTATATTTTGATAAAATGATATCACAGCTGCCTAAAATTATGAAGACTCAGACAATACTTTCAGACAGAGCTCTTGAGAAATAATATTAGGAAAATAATTCTAATGAGATAATCTGGGTCTCAATACTCTTTCAAAGCTGGAAGAGCACTCGGGTGTCTGAATTTTTGATTGTTGTTTTTTTTTAATTTTCAGCCTAGATTACTTTTTCTCACTGTTTAATTTTAGACTTCTGTGAACAGGGTAAAACCAAATATTTTGTCATGAAAATGCTTTGTTTTAGAAAAACAATCATTGTATTCCCCTCTAGCTTCTCATTACTCTGTATGAAGTAGAAATTTTATTCCAAAACTCTCTCAATGAAATTCTTCAGTTCAAAAATTTGTGACAATGAGCACAGAACTTCCAGCTGCCAAATTTATGACTGCAAGGCTATCAGTTCAACAAAAGGGAATATGACATGCCTGAGAACCTGGCATGTGGTAGCCTAAGGCTCCCTGCAGCAAGGCCAATCACATTAAATTAGGCTTGAAGCAGCGTGTCTTGACCCTTCAGAAGGGGAAATGCAATGGTGCAGCACTGTTGACTGAAATGCTGTGTTGACTTTGCATTGATACAAGTTTGGGATCATACCAATGAAAATGAAATACACTGGGTTTTTGTAGAAGGATACCATTTTCATTTTCTTTTGGCATCCATGTGCTACATCCAGATAGTTATACTGGAGCTGACTAGTCTAGCCCAACATCCATTTATCTTTTTTTTCCTAAATGCTTCCTGAGTAGCAGTAATAGCTAAAATGAGAATTTTTTTTTTTCCATGGGTTTTGCTTTACATTTTTCTAAACTCAGTTTCACCTGTGGCTTATTTGACAAGATGTTCAGTATCATGAGCGCTTCCTGCAGTTCTTTACAACGGGCCGTTGTCTTTACTATGCTCAGTATTGCAGTATCTTAAGGAGTCTTCAGTACTTTCCTAATTTTTCTATATTGTCTGTTCTATATGTGGAAAACAGCAAGGCATAATAAATGATTTTGTTGAGATATTTGTGCCAGATTTAACATTGTAAAGGTCCCTGTCTCTCCTAAACATTTATGGCAAATGCTTTATGGGAGATGTATTTCTCTATGAGTTAGATACATCAGAAATACACTGCCTTGAAATTGGCACAGGTTTATAGTATCTTATGAATGGAACTCAGTAGTCTCTCCCTATACCCCAGAATTTTTTTCAAACAAAAGCAGAGATTAGTCTGAGCCGGGCTTTGTCCCAACTTTACAGCATTACTTGTGAAGGCAACAGGCACTGAAAACAGACATAACAAAGGATTCAGACTTGCCAGTTCTGCTGTGGCTTTTGTCTAGTAACTGACTTGGACCTTCAAAGACCCACACAGTTATTAATCCTTGGGAAAGACTGGTTTGTGATTTATACAGAGAAATTTTGATAGCAGCAGCCCTGTTTTCTCCCAAGTTTGTGGTGAAATAAAATCCTCTTAAACTCAGAATCTTGTTACAGGAAAAAGGAACACACCATATGCACACTATGGAGTAAAACTTTTATGGTTACTCTGATTAATGTTTTAACAGTCTAATAATGTTTTAATAGTCTAAATGTTTTAATAGTCCAAATGATCTAATCAGACAGAAAAGTCTTATTAGTACCAGTGAAAGTCATTATATAAAAATCCTTCCTATATAAAAAACTGGTTTTGTTGTTTTACTCACGCTTTTCTCTGTCCTAAGGTTTACACTTCAGTGTTCCTCCAGAAAAATGGGATGAGGTATGTTGTCAGCCTTGACCATCATCCCAATGTCTTTGACAGGAGGAATGCAATGTTCATTATAGCAGGGCTTCCTTCTCGAGTACACTGGAAATTATTTTTATAAATTCTCTCAGCACAGTCTACTTCCTTCTCATTATTTCCCCACTGAAAACTAGCCTCTCCACCTTTGGTTGACATCAAGGATTCATGTTATGCAGTGATTTGTCTGTATGTTGTTCCCAGAGTTTAAGGCAAGAGAGTTTAGACAAGTGGCACTTGACTACTAGAAAGTTCTCAAAACAGTTCAGGCTAAGGTAAGCCCACACAAATCCTAAGACTTTGCAGCTGTCACATCAACACAATTTTGATGTTGTGAGATTTTGTTCCTTGAGTGCAGTCTCAACATTGCAGATACAAATGATCCAAGGGCTGGAACACCTCTCTTATGAGGACAGGCTGAGAGAGCTGGGCTTGTTCAGCCTGGAGAAGAGAAGGCTGTAGGGACGCCTGACTGTGGCCTTATAGTACTTAAAGGGAGCCTATAAGAAAGACAGGGACAATTTTTTAGCAGGGCCAGCTGTGTCAGGACAAAGGGTAATGGTTTTAAACTGAAGCAGGGTAGATTTCGACTGGATAGAAGGAAGAAATTCTTTCCAATAAGGGCAGTGAAACACTGGAACAGGTTGCCCAGGGAGGTAGTGGAGGCCCCATCCCTGGAAACATTCAAGGTCACGTTGGATGGGGCTCTGAGCAACCTGATTTAGTTAGCGGTGTCCCTGCTCACTGCAGGGGGGTTGGACTAGATGACCTCTAAAGGTCCCTTCCAACCCAGAATATTCTATGATTCTATGATACTGCTGGATCTGCAGCTGAAAAGGCAGTTTTGTCTGAAAAGTACTGAAGGACCCTCTCATTCAAAAAGACCAAATATTTAAGGACATTGTTCTCATCTAATCACATTGTTTCTCCTTGGGCTTCAATCCCGGACTTTCTGCTGGTGGCCCAGAGACACTGTAACATAAAGGACTGTGGTATGCTAGAGGCATCTCTGAGACATTTTGAAGACCTGTCCCTCAAAGGGGGGGATCTTAACATTTTTTAAATTTATATACTTATGGTAATTTTTTTTTTTTTTTTAAGATTGGCTTCTGTGTGTTTGGCTCTAGGCTCAGCTGTATATTGAAGTGATTGTATATGAAGTGATTAAAAATGAAGAAAAAAAAAAAACCCTAGGAGATAAAGCCTCTGTAGATTAGATTTTCAAACAACTTCAATCAAGGTAAATAAAGTAGAAAATGTGCATTTTTTTCAGGTAGGGTATTTTCTACACTTGTCTATAAGGATAATCTCATTACTGGCAACAAACCACCATTTTTATTTTCCATGTGGAAATTTGAAATTTTTCTTATTGAATGCCTAAATTTTCTAAAAGACATTCCTTATGTCACATGTCTGTCTCAATGAATTTGCTCCTCAGAAAGTAGTGCTCACATTAGACCAAGGGAAATAAGTGAATTGAAGACATAAATTCCTTATCCCTTTGTGTATCCATAGATCATAAAAACAGTATCCACATAATTTTTTGCAATATTGCCATTTTCTGCATGAGTAAGTATCTTGCAAGGAATATTTACTGAGCTTTTACTAATTTCATAGTAATGAAATTAACATTTAAATAGTTCATAGATATGTGTTAAATCAATAGGTAACGATAAAGCTATTCATCTTCTGCACCTTGAAATCATTAAATATTTTCCCTTTACTTCCCAAATTTCTTTCAGCAGAAGTAAGCACTCAAAAGAAATTCATTGAATTAAGATGTGGTTGAGTTATTGAAGAAAAGAACTTGGGCTGTTTAATCTAAAACAGGTATTTGGGGAGATATGTGACACACAGAAAATCCCATTATTATTCTATTTATTACTAATAACTGATGACAGCACTCAGAGCTAATCACATTTATCTTATTGCATATGGAATAAACTTTTATATTTCATTAATACTTTTGCAATTAGGATATTTACAGGCATTTATAATACCCAGAAATACAGTTTTAAGATCCAAGAGGTTTAACAGCCATTAGGCTTTTTAAAATATCTGATTCAGTGGCACATAATTTACAGTGTGGTGGTTTATAACAACATCTAGGTGATTGTTCTAGACATGACAGTTTTCAGACTGTCCTGTGGCAATCATTTCCATGTTATCCATTACAAAGCATAGTGCACTTCCATTTTCTTTTGCAGTATAATTGCTTCTTGTGTATGATACTGCAGGTTTTAATATTGTCCTTTTGTTTCAAGTAGAATAGAAAATCCAAGAAATGTAATAATTTTTAACTAACGGATACCTACAGACAAAATTAAGAACTGAAATTATGTATGAGCTGACTTCACAGGTTTTTTGTAGGATTTCACATTCTTTTCACATTCTCCTGCGGTGGCCATGAGTCTGCAGAATTATGATGTGCAACCTTATTTTTGTCACCTTTGTGAAAATTAGCTTTTTATTGCAATCATATTTTTCTAATTAATTAACATTAGTGATCTTGTATTTTATTTATTTTTTCAGTACCTGTCTTCGTTTGGGGGTAAGTGTTCCAGAAGCTGCCATCAAATAATGGATGTTATCTGACTGCTTGAATGAATTACTACATGGAGTATTCATCCTGCTTGACTAGTTTGGAAATGTATTTATTTTGGTAGATCAGTCATATTGAAACACAGAGTAGTGGAAGTTTATCTATTTGAAGAGGAATGATTTTGTTTCAGTAAGAATCCTAAGGATCTAGTATGAGATCATTAACTGTATATTGTATTGGTCAACACCGAGTGTACAATCTGAATATTTTAACTGATAAAATCTTATATAACATTTTCTGGGTTTCTTCATTTTTTATGGAAAAAGATCAAGCAGTACATTTATATCAATTCCCTCCTGTCCTCACCCTCTTTAGATCTCTTGCTTTACACATGGTATTGGTTAACTTAGAATATTTTTCATCCTGTAAAAATAAAACCCCCCCAAAAGGCGGCATAGTTTTCAACTTTAAATATCTCACTTTACCATGAGGCCTTGCAGTTTTAGTGAAATGTACTTTTTAAAAATAGAAATGTATTCTGTGTGATAAACAAGAACCTATAACTAAATCTTAAGAAGTGTCATTGGAATATGATGTGAATATTGGAATATGTGCTTAGTTGGGTTTTTTTTTTTCCCATGGTATAAAAATTCAGTATTATATTCAGAACCCAGCTCTGCTGGCACAATGATTATAGGTTCTTTTAGAACAGTGTGAATTAATTCTTCCTACATTCACAGTAGTACAACAGTATAGAGAATTCACTCTTTCTGGAAACAAAAAGAAGGTTATGGTCTGGAAATATGACTTAGTCTCTTGTACTGAACAACACTAAGTTCAGGAATAGTGGAATGTTTTAAATAACTTCTCGTAGTCTACAAAAATAATGAAAAAATAGCAAGTGAGGGTTTTTTTTTTTTTTTTTCCACTTCCAACCCCTTATTTAAGAAAGTAAGAAAAAAGAAAAGTCAAAGTGGCTATAGTTATGTTAATAAAAACTTTGAAAATAATATATTAGAATGCTTACTACCCTTTAAGAAATCAAGTTGTCTTTACTGAGTATGCAGGTAGATGATTAGACCTTGATCTGAGGTTTAGCTAGCTGAATAAGCGAAACTACTGGATGTGACATAAGAAATTTCTGGATGTAAGAAATGACAGAGGGAGAACAGTAGAAGTTAAGAGGCAGCACCATGAGGGGTGGCTGGATTTCACAGGTGCTGAAGGAGGAGATGTGAGAAATAGCCAAGCTGTGCAGATATTTCATGGGTAGTATTGGGGATCATCTTGCCAGGCCAACAGTACTTAGGTAACCTTATGAGAACTACCCACCTTAGGTACAGATGTAGCAAAAAATGGGACCATTGGGGGTGAAGTAATTAGAAACAGGTTGTTCATTTAGGAGGAGACAAGAGCAGAGGAAGAGGGGGATCAATATGCAAGAGGGAAGAACAAGCATGGGAAAATGGAGACAAAAGGGGAATCAAGTTGATCACAGTGGCTGGCTGTGAGCATGTGTGTGTGTGCCTGAGTGTTTGGGATTTGCATTTGGCCTCATTACTTGCTACCAGTACTAAGTGGAACAGCAGCAAATGCATGTAGCAGAACAAAGGGAGAAATCTCCTGGCTCTTAAACTCCACTGAGTTGGGGTTTTCCCTTAACAGTCTTCTATGTTTTCCAGTTTATATATGTAGTAAACTAAAGACTTCAGACTAAATTTATTCAAGTCTATTATTTTCTTCTAAAGTATCACCTGAAAGAGCAGTAAAGTTGGTCAGAAGGGTAAAGTCAGATTATTCATTATTTTGCATCATGTTTGTACACAAACATGAACATCAGTTATACAATGTTTTCTTCAGAGGTCAAATTCTTAGGTGGATTTTATTTTGCAAGGTGGTCCAAGTGGGTGTTCACTTTGTTAGTTAGTCTTTAATGCAAACCTTGACTTTGAACTTTGGACAAGTTTTTCAATGGATAATGATCTTTAATGAGCTTGAGGATTCCAGAAAAGTCAGTTGTGCTCCACTGTAGGTTTTTTAAAAGGGCACATAAGTGTAGTCTGTGAGGTAGCTGGCAGCTCCTAAATAACGATATACTCCTTTTGGATTTCAGCTCACTGAATGTTGCAGCTGTGCTGAGTGTTTTGCTAAGTTCCTCTTTGTCAGGTAACAGATAATAAGTTGTCTGAGAACTTCAGGGAAACAGAATGAAGGTACCCTTGGCCATTCCTACTTATCTAGAAAACTAATGTTTTATGAAAGAAGAGCACTTCATTTTCAGAGTCCATTACATTCATACAGCAAAACAAAAGTCTAAACATACCCAGCAGCTGTTCCCTGGTGACCCCCACTCCCCAGCCAGTGGGTAAGAGGAATCTCCTGAAGAGCCTTGCATCATCCCTGCAAAAAAACTGACTACTAGGTTCCACTCCACATGGTTTTCTATGGTTTTCCTTCTCTCAGAGCATCAACTGATTGGGGGGCTTTGATGTCAATAGCAAAGAAAACAGACATCAGGAAGAGAGGAACTGGTGTCTAGAAATTTTGTAAATTATAAAGTTTCTAAATAATGTATCTGCAGCTTATCCACTCCTATCCCTCTTGCAAGCATAGAAATACCTCCCTTTGTGCTCAAATTTTAGCATAAAGGCTTTTATTGACTTATTCAAATGTTTACAAAATTAACATTTATAAACAGGATTAAGACCTCAGAAATCCTCCTCATCTCCTTAACTATCATTTTTACTCATTTAACCAAAGTACAATTCACAAAGGACTCCATTCTTATTACTTTTTGAGCTATATGTTGGAGTATGAAATTAATGTGGGATTTAACCATAACATATATGGAGGAGCCACTTGTTTGAAATAGCAAGGAAAATCCTGTGTGAAGAACTTGTAGCTGCTGGCAACATATGCATTATGTCAGGGTCCTTTTTACTATCTCTATTTGCATTAGTCTGTAGTGAATCAGGTAAAGTAAAAATTGCCTTTCTCCAGATAGCAGGACTGGGACTGATTGACTGGCTTTGATAACTGATAATTTCCTCCATCTGCCCCATGATAAAGCATAACCACTGGTTCTCCCTCTTTTGGTGCAAAGATTCAGGTTTTCATCTCTGCAGTGTCTCTGTGAAGACCCTATGGATCTCCTCTTCATCCTTGTGGAAGTGTAGAAATATGTCCTGGAAGAAAGGCCTTATGGAAGCTGCACAGTCTGTTCACCTCAACCTGCAGCTCCTTCATCCACTGACCCAGCTCCTCAAAGGACACCACCTCCTCTTCCTTGGTTTCTGGCAGAGACACCAGGCAGTCTCTGTAATTGCAGACCTATGGGGCTGTGTCTATTCAGGGCTCTGCCTTAGTGGAGGTCTCTGATGTATGGTGTTTGTTGCTCTTGTGTGTGCCAGGAAGTATGTCCTGTGGCACTTCATCACCGCTGCTGAGCAGTCCCACGCTGCTTTCAGCCGAGTTTCTGCCCTCCATTTCAGGTTACCCTTCTATATCCATTAGCTGCTCAGACTTGTTGCACTTTATAAAAATACCTGCAAAAATTTCAGAATAACTAGTGAAGGCCCAACCTAAGAAAATAACTGCTCATTCCCAGTCTTAGTTTATTATGACAGTTGGCATTAGAGATTAATGAATTTTGCTAATTGCAAGATAAGCATATCTATACGCAACATATTTTTTTTGCCAGAATTGTGATTCATATATGACAAAAAAGAGAAACACATACTTAAGTCATAAATACTATCTGATTTATAAGATAAAATCTTATAACATTTATAAAAATATTAAGGAGACAATAATTTTGAAACTCATAAAATTAAATCTCAGTTCTTATCAGAAATAGACCTAGCAACTCAAACTGTATTTCAGCATTTCTAGGCCAAAAATGGTCTCTTTTTCTTATGGTTACTACTAAACATAAAAAATTTTGCTCGTTGCAGTTTAGGGAAAAACTTCTTCAGGGAGAAACGGGAGTGTTTATTTTTAAAGATTAAGCTCTGATTAGATTCTGACAGGCCATGTCCAGAAGCAGGAGGCAGAAATATCTGCACATGTCTATAAACACATGCATAAACAAGGCAGTTGAGAAATAAATGTTGTATACTTGAGACTTAGACATCTCAGTGAGTTACTGATTGGGCTGCGTGGGTGACATGTTGTTGCAGTACACAGTTAAAAATAAAGCCTCTTCCCTAGTTACAAGGTACAATACAAAAGGTGAACATAGTCTTTCTACCTGGTGTGTAATGCAGAAGTTAGAAAATAGCAGATTGTGCTGGAAGAGCTCCAACTAGTCAATTTAACCCTTGTCCCATTCAAAAAATCTGACCTTATTGAGCACATTGTTGCAAGCCATGTCCTTGGTTCAGTTTTAGAAAGCATGCTGAAAGGATTTCAGACAGACCATAAAACTTCACTGGAAAATATCCTTCAAGTAATGCTCAGGACAGACAGAATAATGTACAGCAGGTCATTTGAAATGCTACCTTGAAATAAGTCTCCCATGGATACAGAAAGTACAATGCAAGGCAGTATTTATATTAGTACAGTCATTGACTTCCTGACTGCTCAACACCCAGAGGATGCTGAAGGAGCAGAGTAAAAGCCTAAAATAATCCCACCTGAAATCAGGTTTTCTAAGAGTAGCTACATTAAATTACATTACAGGGAAATTAATTTTTAACAATTTTTTTTTTAAACAAATATTCAACTATGAGTATGGTAAAAGTATGCCTTTTGCATTAACAGATTCATTTCTGGTAGAGACACTTTCTACTCATCTAGTTTCCCTAGTTAACTGGAAATAAAAAACACTAGCTTGTTCCTGTGAGAGTCTTAAGGCTTGTCCACTGAGGAAAGGCTCATTGATGATTTGTTTTCAGCAAGGTTTGAAATGGCATGATGAATCTGGCCCATTCAGCTTACTCCAGCAAAACTGATCGTATTTCACAACATAAACACTGTAGCTTGTGTTTATCTTGCACAAATGTGTAAATGAGTCTTAGATGGACAAGAATCTCTAAAATGCTCAAAGCACTAGCATTATAATCTCACCTTTCTCACAGGCTCTTAAATTGTCTAGTAGCTTGATATTTCAGGTTAATGCTGGCATATCTGTAAGAGCAGGATTTTATTTGTTACAGTCCTAAATCATGAAAATCATGCTCTTCCATGACAACTGTGAGCTATTGCCATGTTCAGTTATCAGTATTGCTCAAAGAATTATTTCTGGCTGGTTATCAGTCTTATCCACTTTAATTCTGTAATGAATGTAATAAAACACATTTCTTCTTGCGGCAGTAACAAATTAGGTTTGATACATGAAAGATTAAAAAAACCACAAACTTATTTTTAGTTGTTTTTTTTTATATGAAAATTTTAATATTTCAATATCATCTAATTGGAGCTACTTCAATTGCAGGATAAAATAATCATATATACTAATTACAGAAAAATGTAATTCCTTACATAAATATTTTTACTTTGTAATCAAAGTGTATGTTGATGTTTTGCTTGAGTCTTTAAAAGGCTGTGTAGATGTCATTACTAAAAGCAACAGTCTTTAAGAGGTACATTGAAGGGAGCAGTGGCTTCCACTCAAAGTATGCCATGTCTAGGATGTTTTTCAGAAGTATGGTGATTACAATCCTTTCACATCATGAGTTTACCTATTATTTTATTGACCTGTGAAGCCAATTCTAGTATAATCTAGCAGTTGGCCTAGATGACTGCGTGATGATGGCCTATAAGATTTGGCGTCAAGTAACTCTCTAGTACCCTTCCAAATCCAGGATTTTGAATAGAAGAGAAGTTTTAGATTTCACTTTACTGTAGACTAAATCATCCTGCATACTGGGAAGAGTCTCTTTTCCAGAGAAACAGTTGTCCAAATGGATGATAAAAATAATTTGAACAACTACTTTCTGTCATGGTCCTTATGTGAAATGTAAACTTTATTGGAACTATTAGTGAAGTAAATTAGAGCAGCAAAGCAGAGCCCTCCATTAAGAAAGAAAAAAGTTCCTAAAATGGATTCATAACACTTTTTACTGTTTCCAGAAGAGATTGAAACACCCTAGTTCACAGTGATACAGCAAAAAATGTGTTTAACAGTTTTGCAGTTGAGTTTTTTTAGTTCCTACATACCTGAAAGATTTTACATATTATTGAGGTTTTGCACAAGATGATAGTTCTATTTAGAATTTTAAACTAATTTAAAATAACCAGGTGGTGTTGATTTATTATTTGATGTTTGTAGGATTACAGAATGTAATATTTGGCAAACATATTGCTCATCAAACTTTGTGTTCAAGGTTTGTATTTATGCTTACAATATATTCATTTTATTATAAAACCCCCGAACATTTATATCTCTAATTGTGCACTGTTTATGTATGAATACATGTTGTATCTAATCACAGGCAGATCAGACATTCAGGGAATGTCAGTGCAAGTAAGTTGAAAATGACTCCTTGTGCTTTTTATAGAACAAGGTGGCCATTGGGAAAAAAAAAAAAAAATTAGTTATTACTGAGTGTACAGCAAATAATGGACCTTTTCCAGCTTTCTCCAAAACTGATGAACAGCAGAACACAGGCAGATTGGTGAGTGGGCAGGATGTACATGGTGCAACCAACTCTTACATCCCATTTGAAGTTTAACTAGCTGGTGTACATGGCAAGGTTTTGGTAGTGGGGTGGGGATGGGCTGTGGGGGTGAACTCTATGAGAAGAGAGCAGGGGCTGCCCCCATGCCAGACACAGCCAGTTCCAGCCAGCTCCAAAATGGACCCACCACTGGACAAAGCTGTGCCTACCTGTACAAGTTTCTTTACATGCTATAGAGGCTGATCTCAGGAGATAGTTTAAGGATTAAGAAAATAGACTAAATAGAGTAATAGCTTATTGGACATTATATAATATTTCTCAGCCATCATATATAGCAGTTCTCATTATCTAGACTGACATGCAATCATCTGTATTTTCCACAATTAAACACCAAGCTCCATGCAAGTTTCTCGAGCCCTGGATTGCATTTAAAATAAGGTTTTATGTTCTTTAACGTGATTTACATCTGACAGTTATCACTGTTCATTGTAATTCTTAAGACCGAAATATGTTGGCATAGGAGAACAGTGAAGGGTGCTGTTTGCCAGGCTTCTTTCAAAAACATATTAATGAAAAAGAACTGACGTTTTAAAGAAGAGGGTGGACTGAAAGGCCCATGGAATAGTCTGGAAGCAGAATACTGGTGTGTACATATTACTACATGATTTACTATAATTAATACAAATAGGTCTATTCTGTCTTATAGTGCAGTTGTTTGTGTCTATGTACAGACCTGTTCATATGTTATCTATATGAATGCATATACATTAGGTACGATTTTCTGTACTAAAATGTACCTGAGTATTTTCTTTATTCTTCACAGATGGAGGGGAGACAATTCACCTAAGCTATAGAATTACTTAGAATGTATTTATTCTACTTTCCATCATAATTACTGAACAACAGAAGAGATGAACACTATAGATCTCCAAAAAATCAGCTTGCAAACATGTTTTTGAACAAAGCCTAATGTATTATATTGGTGCAATATTTTATAAAATATCACAGTAAAATGTATAAATAAAAAAATTCCTTTCTGGTTTCAAGTTTCAATACATTGCACAATTTCTCATGATACTTTCCTGCATATCTTCACATTGAAATTTTCTTTCAATTCTAAAAAAAAAAAAGTTAAATATAAAATATAAAGTATGTCTAGGCATGATAAGACCTTTTAACAATACCATATTGCAGTGTCTTCTTATAACCACCCTGTCAATCTATGTTGCCAATATATACATTGCCTTCAAAATGATAGGAGTATTTTGGAATACATTTCTAAAAATCTCAGCCTCAAGTATTGTAAAGTATTTTGATTATGAAGCTGCTCTAAAAAATAATTTAGTGTGGGGGAAAGGGAAACAAATTATTATTTTGCTAGTATTTGCTTACTGATGTGTGTAGAGATCGCTAGTACAATAGAATTTCAAACGATCTCAAGTCTATTAGGTTGAACTGCAGACTAGCTGGAAAGTGCTAATGCCTCCTTAAGCAGGATCTCTCATGGTCTTCAATTCTGTTCCTGTTAGATGTGCTAGGAGTTCAATACAACATGATTTTCCTCATTTTAAGTTTATCTTGGGAAGCTAACTTTTTTTTCCCCTTGATATCAGGAATTTGGTTAACCATCTACATGAGGATATTTTTTCTCCTTTCTACACCTGTTTATGTGGTAACAACCCTTAATAACATTACTAATCCCATTTTTTTCCATTGTGTAGCAAATAACTGGTTAAAGTAGTCATTATATTTCAGAATGAAATCTCCTCTGTTAGACTGTGAGAAAGGCTTTGTACTGGATTTAGAGATGGTTAACCCCTCCTTCTTTGGGCTGTTTGTGAACTGAAGCATCTGTGTCTGTTCATCATTATATGAAAAATTATTGAAAAATTATATGAAAATTGTCTGCTGCATTTTATTTTTACTTATTAAGTACATCCTAAAGAATCATGTGTCAAACTGATTATGTCTCAAGAGATAAAGACTAAAGGATACACAAGAAGACTGCTGTTAAGAATAGCTTCATAGAAGAATGTAGATTCAGAAAAGATCTCGTTACTTATTAGGTTGGCTAATTCTTGCAAGAATTAGGTTGTATGTTTTATCCCTGTTTCTGGGTAACTGAGATGTGGATGTGGAGGAGGTTACACATGTCAGATACAGAACTAGTGTCTGAAGCTAATCTCTAAGGTTGACCAATTTAGGCAGATTTAAAGGGCTTGACACTTGTGCCCTCTTTATCACAGGGTAAAATGCCATAATCTGAACCAAAGACGCTCTTTTAAAATGGTTGTAATTTTTTTTTTTCCTCAGGGGATTTGAGATTTCTAATCTCCAGCCGTTCCTATTTCTTAAAACCTAGACAAAGCACCTCTGTATTTTATAAGAGGGAATACTAAATAAATTTTCAATCCAGAAGAGTTAGTGTCAGGAAGATGAACCCAGAAGAGCGGAGAAAAACATCAGTCCTGAAGTCACAGAGTCACAGGACAGAATGGCAGGAGTTGGAAGGGACCTTGGGAGATCATCTAGTCCAACCCTCCTGCTAAAGCAGGTTCACCTAGAGCATGTTGCACAGGACATCATCCAGGTGGGTTTTGAATAACTCCAGGGAAGAAGACTCCGCAACCTCCCTGGGCAGCCTGCTCCAGCACTCTGTCACCCTCAAAGTAAAGAAGTTCTTTCTCATATTCAGCTGAAACCTCTTATGCTTTAGTTTGTGCCCATTGCCCCTTCTCCTGTTGCTGGGCACCACTGAGAAGAGTCTGTTTCTGTCCTCATGACTTCCATCCTTAAGATATTTGTATGTGTTGATGAGATCCCCTCTCAGTCTTCTCTTCTTCAAGCTAAGCAAGCCCAGCTCTCTCAGCCTTTCCTCATAGGAGAGATGCTCCAGTCCCCTCATCATCTTTGTAGCCCTCCTCTGGACTCTCTCTAGGAGTTCCTCATCTTTCTTCAACCAAGGAGCCCAGAGCTGGACACAGTACTCCAGGTGGGGTCTCACCAGGGCAGAGTAGAGGGGGAGGATAACCTCCCTTGACCTGCTGGACACACTCCTCTTAATGCACCCCAGGATATCATCGGCCTTCTTGGCAACAAGGGCACACTGCTGGCTCATGGTCAGCTTGTCATCCACCAGGACTCCCACGTCTCTATCAGCAGAGCTGCTTTCCAGCAGGTCAGCCCCCAGCTCGTGCTGGTGCATGGGGTTCAGCCTCCCCAGGTGCAGCACTCAACACTTGCCCTTGTTGAACTTCATCAGGTTCCTCTCTGCCCTACTCTCCAGCCTGTCCAGGTCCCACTGAATGGCAGCACAGCCTTCCAGAGTATCAGCCACTCCTCCCCGTTTTGTGTCATCAGTGAACTTGCTGATAGTACACTCTGTCCCCTCGTCCAGGTCATTGATGAATAAGTTGAACAAGACTGGCCGAGTACTGAGCCCTGGGAAACTCCACTAGCTACTGGCCTCCAACTAGACCCTGTGAGCCCTGCCATGCAGCCAGTTCCCAATCCACCTCACTGTCTACTCATCCAACCCACACTTCCTGAGCTTCCCTATGAGATTGTTATGGGAGACTGTCAAAAACCTTGCTGAAGTCAAGGTAGACAATATCCACTGCTCTCCCCTCATCTACCCAGCCGGTCATGCCATCAGATTGGTTAAGCATGATTTCCCCTTGATGAATCCATGCTGGGTCCTCCAAAGAACAGCATCTGACATAGATTAAAAGATGTCAAATCTGTTCATGGCTGCTCAGCCATTTCATATGGATAATCTCCAGTATTTACAGGCATATACTACAGAGGGGATTTTGTGGCAAAAATATTAAAGGGCATTGTCTTTCTTAGGAATTACAGACTAATTGCTGCTAATCGATTTGCTGGGTGTTTATCTGCAGATTATTTATTTTATGATATATCTTCAGTGTTGTATGCCAGTAGCTGGATATCTGCTTCTGGGAGAAGCTGGAAGGGTAGAATTGGGTAAATCCTGTTTAAAGTACTCATTATAAGGTTATTTTGGTAACCAACAGCCACAGCAGTATCAATTACACTCAAGTGAACCAAGATATTCACATGCTTAGCATTTGTTGGAGATTATATTCTGGATGGCTTCACTCTCTGGAAACTCCTTTCAAAACTTCATAGGGTTATCAAATTTTAGTAGCTTTTCTGGAAGGTCATTGGCCTCACAGAGGCCTTTTAGACTAACTTTTTGGACATGGAAGGACTTCCAATGGCACTAACTTCAGACTTCAAAAATTTGCGCCATGAAACCATAGCCAGCAGTCCCCAAATATGCTGAAATATTGTATTTCATAGAAAGATCCACAGTCTCTCTCACCTGTTATAAAAAACCATATTGCAATAGATTGCAAAACCATAGCCTTCAAAATGCTAGTTGTTCAGGCAAAATACACATTCACTTAAGTATGTCCAGAGAGGGCTTATTCTAGTTTTGTAGATAGATGCAACTTTCTCACTTTGCAAATGAGCTTGATGCAGCATATTTAATGTATAATATTTCATAATAACAAAATACAATCTAGGAAGGCAATTTAAGACTTTGATTGGAGCAAAATTATTTTGTTCCTAAAATCAAAGATTTTTTCTTGTTGTTTAATAGAGGACTGCCAAATAAGATCTTACCATCTGCAAGGAATTTATGGCATTTTTTTATCTCTGCCTTTACTTTGAATATTTTGAGATTCATTTGACATAATCTTTTTGGAATGACTATCCTGCTGGGTGGAAAAGTCAGTGCTTGGTGACACCTACCTTTCAAAAGAGGAAGTAAATTGCTCCCTCATAGTGGATCACAACCATCGTCACAGGATGTGAGGTACAGTAATGTAGAAGTATACTTGGTTTGTGTGTTTCTGTAGGACAATGCACACAAATCAAATAATCAATATAAACATATTGTAACTTATAATTACATTATTTTTTATATTTCATTTCACCATTGAAACTTTAATGAAACTTACAAATGTATATTACCTCATTTCATAAATGGTTATTATAATAACACTTTCTCATTAAAACATAATTTTGTATTATTATAGAAAAAGCTAAATTTTACTCATACCTTTTTCCTTTAGGCAAAAAAAGGGGTTTGTTAGTGGAGAGAAGTTTTAATAACTTTTGAGAAGATGTCTGTCATATAAGAAAATTATTCATAGTTATTAAGATACAGTCACAGAAGCCTGAAAACGCTGAATGGAAACTCTGTCAAGTTCTATGAAATTTGCTCCAAATGTGTAACTCGGCACATGCACTCTTGCTCTCAATATGTCTTTTTTATTTTCCCAGTGTCTTTATTTCAATTAGCTGTGCAAGGTTTGATTCTGTTGATGTTTTCTTGTTATCACAAAACTCCTTTAACAGAAGAAAACCTGTATTATAGTCCTGTGGGATGTGGGAATAACCAAAGTTCCTTCTGGAAATTTGTAAATGAGTATTGGTTCGCCGTATTCCATGTTCCTTGTTATATTAGTAGAGAATAATTCAATAAAGCACATGAGAAGAATTGGAGATGTCTGATCCTAAGATGATAAATACAAAATTTAAATCAGATTTCTTTAATATTTTAGAATTTTAATATTAAATATATGATCCCCAATGTGTCTTATTTCTGAGCTCTGGCACTCCCTACTGCTTTATAGATATTTAATTTATCCTCAATCACTCTTTTTTCATTCTGTGAATACTCCTGCATATACAGACTGGCTGATAATGGTGAATGGATAGTGTAGTCAAGGAACCTGGTTTGCTACCTCAGGATGTAATTTATCTTACACTTAGGTGTCACTACAATTTACTAATTTTTCACGTTTCATCATCCAGTACACATTTACCTGTAAGAGAGAGTTGTCTGTGATTGACCAGGCAGTTGGGTGTTTCCTTGTCTCAAACAACTTGCCTGGGTAGAGTGGTAACACAGAGGGGTGGGGTGAGCCCTGCAGAGGCAGGGTGGTGGGCTGCCCCCTTCAGCTTCTTCCAGAAGGCAACAGCTGAGCATGCGCTGGTCAACAAGGTGTTCACAAAAGGAGTGTGTGATCACAAAAGACCCTCACTGCCCCATCAACACCCCCCAACCCAATTTGAGAACTCTGTAGAACACTTGACTGCACAGAAGTGAGATGGTTGCCACCGCAGGGGTGGTCTTGTACTAATGAAACTATATAAGGAGGAATACACGTTTTGCTTTGTCAAACCATCACCTACGGATCCAGACTAAACCCCAAGATGACCACACAGGATCCACCATGCAGGTGGTGATACCTCTCCTTTTTCTATCCTCCTCTCCTCTCTTTTTCTTTTCTTGCTACTTTCTTTCTCCAATTCTTTGCCAAATTGCCAGCTCATGAAGTTACCAGTTGGATTGTTCCTCTGAGTCATTGTTGTGACTCTACTGGCTCCGCTGAGCAGAGATGAGCTTTTTGCCAGTGCACAAACCCTTGGGCATCAAAGAGATTCACCCATCCCACAACCCACTGGGCGGGATGGGACAAGAGCCCACTGAAAAAATGACAAGAAAAGATAAATTCAGTAATAAATAAAGCCAGACACATGCTCTACTTCAGGCTCAAACTTTACTGGCCTGCAAACTGTATGGTATCAAATGCAGCAGAGAATAAAAATAAAAATGTCTGCTTCTTTGAGAGGACAGCTCTCTTCATATGAAGAAAGGTCGACAACAAAATTAGTGGAAAAACCGAAGGCAGAAAATGCAGAAAACCCACTGATGTCACATAACTGTCTTTCTGTTGCATGTAGTCCATTAAAGCGTTGGTAAGATTTTAGAGCTATTCAATAGCTGAGTCCTGTACCAGTCTCGTGTTCAAAAGTGTTAAAAGCCATGAAAACAGCCTTTCTGCTCTGCATGTTCCAAGCTGGTCAATTTTTGTGTTTGTGAGATGTACAGACTAACTGAGAAACCTGTGAGTAGCATTGTTTCAAAAGAAAGCAAATGGAAGGAATTGCATTTTTGTTGAGTTCAGTATTGAGTACAAAGCCTCCATAAAGTCTACATACAAAGTCTCCATAAAGAGAATTGTCTCAGGTAGCTTTCACAGTAAGGAAGCACTCCTGTTACATAGATACAAAGAAGATAAGATCTTGCATATTCAAATCATAATGAAATTAAGTATGTCAGAAACATCATTGGGTAGTATCTGGAGAGCAAGCAGAGTAAGAATGAGGGCTTTGTATTGGACTTCAGAATTTATTTTTTTATTAGTTTCTATACAGGACTCAAGCCATTTCTTGTGAAAATTTCATTGTGACGGATCTTTGGACCTTAAGACTGAAAGCCAGGAAATTGTTTGCAAGCTTATTGAAAGTTTAAATTTACTTGAGAATAGCAAACTGAGTCTGAAGACTAACCTATTCTGTAAGCCAACAAAACTGAGGTGAATGCACATGCATTAACAAAACCACAATTTCCTCTGAGGCTTTGTGTTAAATGGTTTCTTATGGTACTTTCTTAGATGAAGTGATTATTGTAAGTTGATCTCTTTACTTAATAATGAATGATAAATGATGTATACTCTTTTGTTTTCTTTTACTCGTTTTACATTAACAGCACAGTGTGCTATTTCCTATAATGCTTTATTTTATTTATAGTTTTCATCTGGATGACTTGGCACCACGCTGCATTTTGAGGCAAGGATAGTCTATTTCCTTCCTTTATCTGTGCTTTTATTTTACATCCATAATTGTGAGTGCCAAGTTCTTCTTGAAGTTGTTGGAGATACAGACAGAAGAGATATGCTACCTGACTTTAGCATTCAAGCTCTTAATTCAGAAGTCTTTCAGTAAATTTAGGTTGATTTTTAAACTGATAAATCCTGGTAAAATTAGATCAATTTAAGTCTCTTTTGTCATAATTTTGCTCTTAAGTGCTTGATTTATTTTTAGCCCATGCTTTTTGTTTACTGATGAAAAATTTCTCAAGATATGATCCATTAAACTACCATTAAGATGTGTTTCCTGTGTACAACTGTTTCTTTGCAAAAGACGTCAGTTATGGATTTATTTAATTTTCTGTATGAAGTCTGAAAGTAGGGATTAAGCATAATCTACATCTTAAACCATTCTTTGTGGGATAGGTAGTTCACAGGATGTTGAAAGCCTGACACTGAAGAACTATGAGGGCCAAAGGAGCAATTATTAAATCAGTAAGTGATTTGATGTCCTCGGTTCAACAGTTTGTCCTCGCTGTACCCAAATTATGCAAACTGAATTATTACATTGAATTATTTACAGTTAGAAAAACCAACAATGACATATTTGAAGGGAGTGATTACTGAACACATCCTTTCTCCAGGTAACTATGCTTCAATGGAATTTAAATGTTATGTAATTTTTTGTAAACATATACATGTAAACAAAGCACTCTTCCTGCATTAAAAGCACTTGCTCTGTATTTTGGAAGAGGTATCGTCAAGATATGGTGCTCTTGCCTGAATTAAAGGACTGTTAGAAGCTGCTGGTAACTGGTGGTGATATGCCACAGGGATATCTCCTGGACTGGAGAGGAGAAACCTCCCCTGCACAACTGTGGCCTTGACTTGGGCAGAGCCCTGGGTGAGGATATGGCCCCATGGGTCTCCAGGTACAGGGACTGCACAGTGCCTCTGCCAGAGGCTGGGTAGAAGAAAAACTGTCCCCCATAGCCCAGAAGGGTTTTATTCCTATCTTCCCAGGGAACTAAGGAAAGGGATAGTGGCCTGAAATGAAATTAGAAAAGCAGAGTCATGGTTTCAAACTCCCCTGCACAGAATAACTTGTTAAAAAAAAAGTGCCCCTAATATCTTTGCAACCAATATTCTGAAACGTTGGCAAGTGATTCTTCAGCATGTTTAGAGAAGTATTTTTTGCTGCTGTGATGCAAAATTCTCAGTCTTTGTCATGGTGAAAATTTGAAAAATAACCCTTTAAATTCTATTAATCTATGCTTAGAGACTTTTTAATTTCTTGCTACTAACAGATAGCTGAAAATGCTGTTAAATTCTGTCCTGTGTTTTAAGTAGTCTGCTGAGGAAAAAGGCTGATCCGTAGGCTAACTGGAGTAGAATGCTTTTAGAAATAATATTAGATGTGGAAAAATAATGCTGTGGTTTTTAATGTGAAAAGAATCAGTAAAAGTCTCTTAATTTCAAAAGAATGAGCCATGCTCTGATTTACAGTATGTAGCTGAGTTTCTAATGAGGGTGAATATGAGAAGCTGTTAGTTACCTTCAGCACTGGATGAAATATAATAAATTTTCAAGTAATCCAAAATGCTTTCAATATCATATTTCTTGCAATGCAAAGCTATCAGAATATTTACCAAATATAATGTTTTTGTTTAAAGCACTTTTGATCAATTGAATGGCTTAACTAACTCAGATTGTTCAGATTGCAATAAGAAAAAAGTGTGTGGGCTTAAATAAAAGTCTCTACTGACTGACATAAATATTTCTATTTTTGTTTGGTGTAGTAAATTCTACAGCTGGAACTACCTGGGGGAGTCACTGCACCTGTGTAATTCTTAATCCAGGGTGTAAATCAAGATATTTAAACACACAAACATGCATATTGGTTGAGCCCTGTAGTACAGGATCTGACAGGTAGACTTCTGGGGCTGTCTGAAAGTCCCACCTGGAGAGATCCTGAGACATTTAAACAAATGCTTTGTTGTGAAGGTGGCAGGAGTTCAATCAAGCACTTTGTCTCAAATCACTTCATTGTCTCAAAGCTGTCCATGTTCTCAAATCTGTTCGTTGTCTCAAATCAGCCCATGGTGTCATTTGTGTAGAGACTCTCTGGGGAGTCCTTGAACCATGCAGGGACCTGGTGACTAAGTGTGTTATACGTGTACACAGACCACAGTTATAACTATAGCACAAAACTGAAATTCATCCTTTTATCAGTTATAACTTAGATGTTATACATTCTGCAACACATGAAAAAATAACAAGGCGGCTGTTGTCCACTTGGTATCCACAGCCTGGGGTCAGGACTCTGCCTGTTTTTTCAAAGACTAGGAAAAGATTGTTCTTGTTTAATATGTCTGAAGGAAGTTTGGATAGTGAAGCAATCTCACTCATTTTCTGTAGCTTTCCTGAAAACTATGTTCATACTTTCCCTTGCCTGAGGAGATCAACATACAGCCCACAAGAGGAATGATCAAAATACAGGCTATAAATTATTCTTGGGTAGGAGCATATTTTGTCAGTTTTGACAGTTCATATAACAAACTTTGGACTGTTAATTATGTAGAAATCAATGTCAGAGTTAATGGGTCAGAGTGGGAAAGACAGCAAGTAAGTGGGAAAACTGAGAACCACAGACCTGAAAAAATTCTATTCTAGTTCTTCACCCAACTATCCTAAAAAGTGGTCACAGCAGAAAACGAAAAGCCAGTATGCAATTTTACTAGTGAATACAACAGTACTAAAAACCTAAGTTTTTAAAGTGCATTTTACAATTGATAGGTACAATCCTCAGGATTACATACGCTAATTAAACTTTATAGGATACAATAAAAAAAAAGAATAATTTCTTTTTGGTGAAGACTGCAAGCATTCCTTTTAATGTGCTGTAGTTGTATAACTAATGTAATACAAAAAATATTACCTAATAGATAGTAAATGGTACATGATTTCTGTATGTGAGAATGAAAGGTATTCTTTTCTTATTATTTTAGCTCTCAAATTACAAAGCAGGGTAGTGCTTAAACCAGAAACAACTTTTTGATAGAACTTTGATACTTTATTTATCCACTTAAAGTTGATTATAAACAGGGCAAAATGTGGCATATGTATCTAAACTCCAAATAGTACTACACTACTAAACAGGACTAGCAAAAATACCTCAAGATATTTATATTACTTTTATTGGAAATACATATGGAGCTTCATTTTCCAGCATTTTCCACTGAAGAGTACTACAAGACTGAGATGAGAATAAAACAAGTGATTTGCTCTGACACCTATTACAAGGGAAGACTGTGAGTATAATAAATTTTTCACTTTCAAGAATAAGCACTGCATGACATGACTTTTATTTTCTTTCCAGGAAAGTATGTAGTACTCTGAGTTATGTGGCAGCAGTTGCTAATATTTGTTTTAATTATGCATCAACTTTGATTTAGTAATATGCTTCAAGGTAATGTTTTATATATATATTGTGTAGGAAATTATACAATTCATGTTTGATAATGAAGCAAGAAATATGGCAAACTGGGACTTTTTCTTAATTTGTGGAAACCTGTAGCAATCAGGAACTTCCCAATATATGACCAGCAAAATACAGGGTAAAGAACTTAACCATTTATTCTAATCTTGCTACAAATTTTAGCTAAAAAATAATTTCAAATATACCTTTATCTAGAACCAGATACTATGAGTATACTATTGATAGCTTTTTCGCTACACACTAAAGTATGTTTTGAAAATATTTTTTTTTGGTAGATACAACTATGGTTGATTTAACCACTGTTTTTCATTTAAGAAAGAGACAGAAAAAGTTGCATGTTACTATCTCAAAACAAATGCAAGACTAGACTGCTCTCACAGTCTAAATGAAAGAACTTTGTTTTGGGGAAAATGTACATAAAATAACAGTTTTCATTTTAGAGAACCATGAAAAACACAGTAGAATGAAGAACAAAACCAAAAAAAGTCTGTACTTGTACTGCCATACAAAAAACTGAGAACAGGAATAGTTCGTTCAGTATCCAGTGTTGGACAAGGAAACTACCTTCCACTTTTTGTTTCTTCCTGAATTCAAGAAAAACAGGCTATTCCATGGTGAAGAGATAGCTGACAAATATTCAAGAGGTAATTGCCTGTCATAAATTGTAATGTTGAAGTTTAGTGATAATGAGATTCAGAAATGTCCAAAAAAGAGGGTTCCTCTGCAGTTCTCCCTCCACCCCCAACAATGGGCTTGAGATATAGGATCAGCCTGCAGCCTACATTTATACCCAAATAAAAGGTTATTCATGCATCTTCACCAAGGAAAGTTTTAGAGGTAAGCAGGATCAGCTAAAACTTGTTGAGGACACCAGCACACTGAGCAGGAATAAATGGGTTCTTAGGAGGACAAGGTTCCTTTGTTTTAGTTTGCACTAAAAGACATGCCATACCCATGTATTTAGTGTGGGTGTCTAAATAGGCTCATTCCTGAAGATCTTTTCTATTTTTCCTTCCTTGATATTTTTTGTTGTTGTTGAACAGTTGACATTTTCCTGTTGACTGTTTTGTTTGTTTTCAGAAAGATTCCTATGAGATTAATCCTTTACAATATTTTATGTAAGTAGAGTATGTTTGAGGTTTGTTTTTTTTCTGTTTGTTTCTTTGGATAGGTTGGGTTGAGGCGGGGAGGTGTGATTGGTATGGTAAGGAACACCTTGGCTCTCTAACAGTTGCACTGATTGAATGTATTTCATGAATGTAGTACTCAGCATCTTTTATCTTGCTCTTTAAAGAAGTGTCTGGCCAATTAGTTTTGAATTGGAATAAGAAGTAGAGATGCCTGTTAAACGTCTCATTTGATTAATTTTTCCTGACTTTCATTGTTGGCTGCAGGCACAAATGAAAGGCTGAGAAGGAGAATAACCTTACTGCTTAATAACATGGAAATGAAACAGACAGAGCACGGTGACAGCCTCAAGGGAGCCACTGTTTGGCCCAGCCCTGATACCTGCCACTGGCTGTAACCCAGGTCACTGCAAAACTCCCTGGCACTGGTTGGCTGCTGAAGCCCTGCTGCCTTCTTTAGCACAGAATTACCTCAAGGGCCTCCTTGAATAAACGAAGTCAATAGTCTTTCTGCTGCATTAGGCAATACTTGTCCGTACCAGGAAGAACTCTACTGAAATTCCATCTAGTCGTGGGGAGTCTCATCCTGCTCACACTACATATTCATGTATTTTTTTTATATGGTGGATTTCCATCTGAGTGAGGGTCTTCCAGCTTCTGCAGTGTTAAATATAACCTGGTTTTGCACTGAAGATATTACCAGCCTTGGTAGTTATATATATATGTAATTAACTGATACTGTCAATTTGCTTTCTAAATGGACTTCTTTAACTTCCTCCAAACATCTATCTGGAGTGCTGCTTTTTAAGGGTGATTAATAACCCACAGGTGACAGTAATTCCCATAAAAATCTGTGAAGACTTTTCACTTCTTTTCACATAAAAATACATGAGAGATTATTTTAAGTTAGGTAAGTCATATCTCCTTCATGTCATAAATCTATTAAATATCTAGTTAATTAACCTCTTCTTCTTTATCCAGAGTTTGGCCAAACTTTCTGCCAATTCTTCAGAAATATATGAATAAAACTCTAATTTGTAATCATCTCGTTTAGCAGAAATCACACTTCTCCGATTACTACACTTTAACCTGTTGCAATTTGAAAATGGTAACACTACTGTGTAATTGCCTTTATTTTTACTTGCACAGGTACAGCCTTTGTATAAAGGAAAAGATTTTTATTGTGAGACTTCCAAGAAATAATATTTTATGTCTAAAGCACTGAGCATAATAATGGTGGCCATTAAGAGCAGAAGATCTCCTTCTGCTAGCATTCTTTAGCAAAAGGTAGCTAGAAAAGGGAATATGCAAATTAAATTTCAGGCCAACTTAATACCCACCTCATAATTACATCTCACTAGCCACAACGCATGGTATTTAGATCCTCAACTATTCAGTCTTAGTTATGTGATGACTTTTACGTCCCATCCTTACTTGGTGGCTGAGCACAGACCATGGGATGGGATAGTATTTCTTAAAATGTGTTTGAGCCCTCCTGTAGCTACTATTGTTTTTGTATTCTGGAAACTGCCAATTAGAGCATCAGTGCTTATTAAGCTACACCCTGTGTCTTTGTGTATAGCTAGCAATTTGTTTATGTGAACCTAATCTCACAAAATATTTTTTATTTTGCCTGAAAGAGTGAGGGAATCATCTGTCAGAGTGGCAAATCCCATGCTCCCAATTTTGCAGAACATCACTGGCAGCACCACTACTGCATATCTAATTTTCTTCCTCCTAACACCCACAGTACGTGTTTTCTCTGGGTGCTGTGACAGAAAAAAACCTTCCCCACCCCAGTAATGAGTACCTCTGCCCCTTTCTGCCCCCAGCCAGTCCCCTGTGGCTGAGGAGGTGAAGAGGAGCAACTCCTGGCTGCATGCTGGCTGCACTCCCCATGCAATCACTGCTGACAGTTGGCATGGGTCGCCCACACAGTTATTTACATGCAACACTCTTGTAACTTCCATTCCCAACAGAGATCTTTTGCTTTCTAATCACAGAGGGCTTCAAAGCAACTCATGATCAGATTTCGCCCCGGTTTTAGGGTAAGTGGTGTAGGTAAGTGCTGTTCCTGCAGCTTCATGGTGCTGATTTTGCTAATGTCTTTCCTGTTCTCTGAAAAAGCACTTTTCTGCATCCCTAATAAACTACTTGGCCACAGAAGTAATTGCCAAATTGTAACAAACTGACTGCATGTGTATTCCCCAGTGTGGTATGCAAGAAATGCAGAAGCTGAGTGGGCAGCAACCGCAAGGCCAAGAAGAGGAGGACCAAGAGGGCATCACCGTGACCACACAGTGATTGGCAGGACTGGAATGTGGCCTTGCTATAAAACTTAGAGCTCAAAATTAAACTGCGTCACTTGGAGCATCCATACTGTGTATGCTGTGTTTCCTTGACCCGCAGACAGCAGGGTGTCTGCGTGATACTTCAGGTAACCTTGCAGACGGCAGGGTGTCTACGTGATACTTCGGGTAACCTTAAAGTTGATACAAGAACCAACACCCCAGAGGCCTGGGCAGCTGCAGTTTGCTGCTTTTTTATAGCTACTTCACCAATGTGCTGAGCACCTTCTGAGCTTTTGGTACAGAGAAGCACTTTTTCTACAAATGTGGCAGGACTGTAACAGCATTGCAAAGCCTGCACTTTTTTATGACCAGGGCTGTTCAATTTATTCCATCATAATATCTTAAAAAAGACTCTGTTTTTTTTTGCTGGAGGCTTTTTTTCTTCTTCTTGCCTGTAAGTTCAACACTTCTGGAGGCAAAAATATATTTCAGAAATTCAAATAAATTGCATATACATTTAGTAATCTTTCAATTATTAGATGATTTCCCATAAATAGTGTCTTTAAAATGACCAACAAAAATCCATGAAAGGAAGAAGAGGACTGTAACAGCATTGCAAAGCCTGCACTTTTTTATGACCAGGGCTGTTCAATTTATTCCATCATAATATCTTAAAAAAGACTCTGTTTTTTTTTGCTGGAGGCTTTTTTTCTTCTTCTTGCCTGTAAGTTCAACACTTCTGGAGGCAAAAATATATTTCAGAAATTCAAATAAATTGCATATACATTTAGTAATCTTTCAATTATTAGATGATTTCCCATAAATAGTGTCTTTAAAATGACCAACAAAAATCCATGAAAGGAAGAAGAGATTTTCTTTTTATATGAAGATGAGGAAAACCTTCATTTCATCCCTTTGTGTGCACTATAAGAATAAAATGAAAGGTTATTCTGTCTGCAGATCTCACCAGCCCCTAAATCTCAATTTTTGGCAATGTAGAGGTATACCTAGGGGAATGGGGATATTCAGTACCCATGAATGCTAGACAGCGCAAACTTTTCCCTTTTTTCTTTTTTCTTTTTTTCCCCCTCACACTAGCTTCAGTGAAGCATTAAGATCATGACAGGCAAGAAAGGATGTATCATTTGCTGTTGCTTCAGTTATCTTCACCTTACCGAGGCTGCCTTCTCTACCTTGCTTCATATTCTCCTCCTCACTGTCAGATTTTTTTTTAACTGACTACTAAATTTCTTCTGAATGTATTTACATCACCAGTTATAATTGAATTTGTGCCCAAATATTTCCTTACGCATATTTTCAAAGCTCTCTTACCAGTTCCTTAAACTAAATAAGGAAACCCTGAACTTAGTCTGCCACCATAGTTGAATACATGTCATAGTAATGTCATATTTCGCTTTTGTTTGTGTCTGAGTTTGGAAACTTGCATTTCTTAGTATTATAACTTTGGGCTGCAGTAGTCTTAATTTTTCAGAATCATTTTCTGCTTTGTGATATCCGGTTAACTTAGTGTCTTTCTTCTCTAAAGTGAAAAATAAAAAATGTTAACAATAAATTTTAGCAAATTCAAATACTGTAATGTTTTTCTGCAAGTTCAGTCTGAATTTAATGCAGAAACCTTTTATCGGGGGGAATGTTTAGATACTGTTCAAATAACATTGTTTTAGAAAAAGATCTATGGCCATTTTTATGAAGAATGCATTCCTCTGATGGTCTATGAGTTTTATTTAAGGTAAATGTAAGCATCTAGGATTTGATTCTGTTAAATTCTTTGTTGCCTGGAAACCTCCACTCTATTTATTCAAAAAGACTTCTGGAATACATGTCCACTAGTACACTGCACGAGTTGAGTTTCACATTAGCCAAATCACATTATAGGCAGAATGCTTTAAAGTAATGCAAAAATATAAGTACATGGAGATTTCCTGTTCTTTTGTTTAAGCATTTCCTGTTGGATTAGCTGTTTGTTACAGGGAAATGAGGTGGGGTGGATGCAAGAACAAAACTGCACAACTCTTTTATATAGAATCTCAAATCTATTTTCTGAGCAGGGTGTATATAGCACACTGAGAGTGGTTTATAATTGAAGGCCTCTGATTTGCAGTATACACACACTTCACACTCATGCCAGACCAGCACCATGGTCTCAGGGGAAGAGGACACCCACTTTGACTATTGCATGTTTGGGGTCCTAAACTGGTGGCTCAACTTTCATGTGTAGCAGTTCCATCAGAAGCTCAGCCATTCCACCATCCAATATGACCCATGGATGTGTTTCCCCCGGAAGTGCTTGTGTTTTCCTGTTCATTACTTTCTATATTAGACTGTCAGCATATGCCACCAGTAGCCTTGCTAATCGCATAACCAGGCCAATCTCCTTGATGTTCTCAGTATCCAATGCCAATTAGCAGTTGTCACTGGGTTTTCTGTCACCTTCTGGTCTGCAAATGTGCTGCAAATACCATAAGTGTGGAAACCGTTAAATCAGCAAGCTAATCTATTACTTCTCTGGAAGCAATTACTGGATTAATCAAGCCAGTTAGAGCTTGATTAGCTGATTAGCTACAGAGGTAGTCAAGGTCTCACCTATCTGTGTGGTGCTTTTGGGTCGGTTTTACTCCATGATCCACATTGACCCACATAGCTTTACTGATCCGCATGCTGTTATTTCTGTTGCTCTAAAAAGCATTAAACACTTTTTATTTATCATTTTTATCTAATGAATTTTGGAGTAGGAAGATGTATGGCCGAAAGCAACACCTTATATAAGGTGTTCACTAAGCTTATCTCTGAAGAACTGAGGTATTGCCTGAGGTACTTTATGCATTGTATATCATGATGAGCAAATCCACAAGACATATAATTCTCACAATTGTTAGTTGAAAAAGTGTGCAAGGCAAAGTACATTTAAGAGAGGAAAAACTCTGTGCCGAAGGCTACTCTCCCCTTTGCATTTACTTTTGTTGTGATTCAAAGACCAAGTACAGCATTGAGAATGACAGATGGACAACCAAATGCACTTCCATGGCCAATTCCAGGAACTGCAGGAATCAAAATAAGATTTAAGGAGGTTTGGAGATTTTTAATTTTCTTCCTGGCTGGGTTTCAGAACCATGACCTTTGAACTTTCTTATTTTTATTTTTAAGAGTTATAAGTCTTCCACATAATCATCTAACCTAGTATTTGGTGACGTAAGAATGAAACACCAGATTTGAAAACTGGTGATAAATGTAATGAGATGTGGCAACATTTCAGTTACTAAAGGTAGCAGAACTGGAGCATTAGAGTATCCAAAATCTAATATTAATCAATATCTATTATATTATGTCATATTATCCAATTATCTCTGTTCATGCAACTTGAGTTTCCTAATGAAATAGGTATTATAACTAAATCTATCCACTACAGTTGTCCGGAACATACTTGCATAATTTCAGTAACAAAAGTTTTCAGATATCTATCCTATAGGTAATGATATCAGCTAAAACACAGGGATCTGAACAAACACTAGATATTTGTCTAAGAATATTTTGTGAATATTCATTTTTTTACAGTAATGTGGAATTGCTCTGCTCTGATAGGCTTCTATGCAATAATTTTCAAACACTATGCTGCATGTAGCCAAAGCAGAGGTCACATAAATTAGAGGTTCATCAGTCAGGATATAAACAATACTACTTTGCCTTGAAGCCAAATATTAGCATACTAAAACAGTATAACCAATTGTCATGGTTGGAGTGAGAGGAAGGCAAAAAATACAGTTTCTTGATGTAAACCAGTGAGTTAGCAAAGTTCAATGGTAAATGTGACAGTAGTTTATAAGATTCAATGGCAAGGTACACTTGGTTATTTACTGCACAGAGGACAGGGTCAGACAAAACTGTCAGGGAGACTCTCCCGTTGAGTCATGAGGTTCAGAAAAGGTCCCCTTGCTTTCTAAACTCCTTCCTCAGAGAGGAGTCTAGGTGTATCTGGATCCAGACTTAGTCCCAGACTTGGTCAACAGTTTATGTCTAAAGGATTATATATGTACAAACAAACCTTTATATCGCTTATCTAAGGTTTCAGAGTTTAGCATGCTGCTAGCCACTTACTGAGAATCTGTTGCAGTAAGGAATCTCTCAACCTTGAGGAGTAACCTTGAGAGGCATCCCTGCTCAAGGAGAGATCCTGGCGTGCAGCTAGTTGCCATGCAGGAGAGCTTAAGGATTCTTGGGCTGCTCAGTATTTGTGGGGTTAAGAAGACTGGCTCATAGTCATATTTGCACACCGACCACAGATTTTAGTTTCTTCACTGCACTGAGGTGGGCACATTACACAATAGCCCTTGGTTGTTTTATCTGTCTCCCCTGAATCCACTTTGAGCTGGGTGTATCCATCATGACCAGACGCATCTATGACAACAGCCACAGGGGGTTATTGCTTGAGCAGTTATGGGAAGAGGTCACGGTTGGGGTGGAGGAGCACACTGCCACACCAATAACAGCATACAAGTATTTTGTAAATTTTTATGGTATACCCACACAAAATGTATAAACATTTCAAATAGTTATGTGAGCAATGTGACAACCAAAGGAGCAAAGCTTTGTGTAGCTGTGTTGTGGTTTGACCCTGGAGGGCAAGTAAACACCATACAGCCACTCGCTCACTCCCCCCACAGTGGGATGAGGGAGAGAATCAGAAGGGTAAAAATGAAAATACCCATGGGTTCAGATAAAGACAGTTTAATAGGTAAAGCAAAAGCTGCACACGCAAACAAAGCAAAACAAGGAGTTCATTCACTACTTCCCATGGTCAGGCAGGTGTTTAGCCATCCCTAGGAAAGCAGGGCTCCTTCATGCGTAACAGTTACTTGGGAAGACAAACGCCATCACTCCGAACATGTGTGTCTGTCCCCTGTCCCCCCCCTCCCCCCGCCCTTCTTCTGCCTCCAGCTTATATACTGAGCATGACATCATATGGTCTGGAATAGCCCTTTGGCCAGCTGGGGTCAGCTGTCCTGGCTGTGCCCCCTCCCAGCTTCTTGTGTACCTGGCAGAGCAGGGGAAGCTGAGAAGTGCTCGGCTAGTCTAAGCACTACTTAGCAACAACTAAAAACATCATTGTGTTATCAACATTCTTTTAGTCCTGAATCCAAAACACAACACTATGCAAGCTACTAGGAAGAAAATCAACTCTGTCCCAGCTGAAACCAGGACAAGGTGCACATAAGAGGCATCCAGAAAACAAACAGTTGCAACATAAAGAACAAGATAAAGAACAAGCTACAGTGATTGTCCCTCTGTACTTGGTACTGGTGAGGCTGTGAATACTGTGTTCAGTTTTGGGCCCCTCACTGCAAGAAAGACATTGAGGTGCTGGAGCATGTATAAAGAAGAGTAACAAAGCTGGTGAAGGGTCTGGAGCACAAGTCTTATGAGGAGTGGCTGAGGAAACTGGGTTTGTTTATTCTGGAGAAAAGGAGGCTGAGGGGAGACCTTTTTGCCCTCTACAAATACCTGAAAGGAGGTTGTAGCAAGGTGGGTGTCAGTCTCTTCTCCTAAGTAGCAAGTGATGAGAGGAAATGGCCTCAAGTTGTGCCAGGGGAAGTTTAGATTGGATATTAGGAATAACTTCTTCACTGAAAGGTTTTTCAAGCATTTGAACAGGCTGCCCAGGGAAGTGGTTGAGACCCCATCCCTGGAGGGATTTAAAAGACATGTAGATGTGGTGCTTAGGGACATGGTTTATTGGTGGACTTGGCAGTCTTAGGTTAACAGTTGGACCTGATGATCTTAAAGGTCCTTTCCAACCTAAATGATTTTACGATTCTATAAGCAAAAGGGACTGCAAATATACAGGACAACCTACCCAATACACAAGAAGTTGAACTGTCAAAAGCAAATACAAAATAAGGAGTGTCAGGAGTAGTTGAGACCCCCTTTGGGGTGGATAAAAACATGTAATATAAAAACATCAGGGAACAAGGAAAGAGAAGAAACTGAACAGCCTGTTGGAATTCTGATTCCTCTCATCAAAGAGCTCTCAAGCCTGATCATCTTGACTTATGCAAATATCAAAATACTAGGGTTGTTTTGTCACTTGAGTGTCCCAGGAAGTTTGCAGAAGTAATGTTCTACTTAGAGATTCACAAGCTCATGTATAATCAGAGTCTGGGCTCTCTTTCACTGACTTACATAAAATAGACATTTCAGTGAAAATACACTTGAGCTAATCTAGCAAATTGCCACTCCAGAATGGGTAGTCCTTTCACCTTCCCTGAGCCTGTTGGCTGAGACTTTCCTCTCTGACCTTTTGCTTGGAACTGATTCAGTTTGCTAACCCAATGATTTAATTTTGCCAGGTCAGGTTTTTGGGTTTGGTCTGTTTTGTGTTTTTTTTTCCTCACCAGCCCAGCAAGTTATACTGGTTGTGCAGAAGATCTGATGATTGTTGACATAGTGGAGAAAGTAAGAGAAGGAAAGAAACTGCTCTGTTTTAGTAGTAGGTCATTAGGTCAACAAAGCTGTAACAGGCAACTTTGTCTCTAGTGTCCCAAGTTGCATCTATAGCTTGTCTGCATTCAAACAGAGAAATTCTAGCATGTAGCAAAAGAATTTTAAGTAGTTAGTATTATCTATAACTGTTTATAAATACCATTATTTCAGCCATGTTAGCTGTTCCTCAATTAACTGATAGTCAACCGCTTAGAAAGGTCATAACTAGATGAGATGCAAAAGCCATGTGAGACTTCTAAGTGACACATTTTGTAGCACCTTGATAAATATCGCAGCTATGATCTAAAAATGCTCATTGCGTTGTAAACACTGCTGCATCATTTATCAACTCCTTAGTTGTCAGAGTTATTATTCCTTGTTGTCACGACCCTTTCTTCTAGCTAAGTATACGTCCTCTGCTTTTGCTTTTAATTGAACTCTTACTGTAGGAGGGTCTTTTGAATGCACACATTAATTCTGAGTCTTGTCTTTTAAGAGTCATCTAAATAAAGGCTTGATATAATGTTATATAACCCTCTACACAATTTGTAACTTCACTTACTTTTTGCATGGCCAAAATGGAAGGAGAAGTGTAAACATCCATTCAACCAACTAAGTGTCTGCAGCTGGCACTAGGGAAATTCGGGTTTAAGTTTCTGCTCCTCTGGAATTCGCTTGTGTAGTAGGCATAAAGACAGTGAAACTCAGAAATGCGTCAGTCCCCACCTACCACCATTCACAGCTGGTATCTCTGTATGTAGAGCTGAGTAAAGCTCTGCCTACTTTCTACCCATCTGGGGAGATTGATCTTCTTTCACTTTCACATTGCCACAAAAATGTGACTCCATAAGAAACTCCATGTTTTTCTTATGAATTTCAAATTATTTTTAGATTCCTTTATTGTTCACCTCAGAATTGTATGAGGACTGTAAGTTATAAACACTACCAAACAAATCTGAGTGTGCATTGTAGGGAGATTTTTACAGAGACTTAAAATTTGGCCTCTGAACCCCTAAAGAGGCATTTGAAAATATGAGCCAGAATTACTAAAGTAGCACTACTCTGTGCTTGCTTGAAAATAATTTACATAACATAAAAAATTTTTTCCCTCTCAAAGGGATAGCTGGGAGAAACTACTAAACGATAAAAACTTGTGACTGGATTGAATAGCAAAGATTTGTGGTCTGCTGCACAACTGAACACCAGAGTGACTTGCTGCACTGTTCCTATAACTAAGAAACAGGTTTGCTCCCAGAGGTGGTTAAATAACAAATCACACAACTAATTAGAAGATTCTGCCATCTAGTGACTGGACTTGCTCTCTGAAGATTTTACACACCCCTTCAGCTGAGGTTTGAGGACATCCTTGTAGGCTATAACTAGCAGCTCAATCTGATGAGATAAAAGGAAGTTTTCCTCTCAGTAGACAGCAATACTTTTCCTAGCTGGAAATCCTTTGGTGTCTATCCAGTATTTATCTGCTATGATTGCTGGCAGAAATTCAAATTTTTTTCTCTTAGTAATAAGTCTCTGGAAAATAACCAACATCTCTCTGCTGCACCTTTATCTTTAACGTGTCTTGCTATTTGTTTTAAAATGCTAGTTTTCAAAGATAGTTCCTGACAGACAGGTACCAATATGATACTAATAATATAACTGTATGGTTATAACATGTTATTCTTTCCCTCATGATTTGTTCAAATAAGAGATTAGATGACAGGCAGTTTTAGATGATCACCCACTCTCCATTTACGGTGTTCTTCCCTGTGATGTTTTCTCTAGCATAGCAAGCTATGTTGTTTGAAAGCTGAACATGTCTTAAAAATGGTTTTCCAACTTTGATTTTAATATTTCCTTCCTCCCCCAGTTTTGGTCTTAAAAATCAGTCATGCCAGCTTTGTTTCTTCAATGACAGGTTGGGATGTGAAGCAATTCCCTCCTTGGAGATATTTCTTGTTTGGCTGTTGTAGGTCCTAAGAAAAGGGGGCTTTGATCAATGTTTTCTTTTACATGAAAACATCTAAAAGAGTAGACCCACATTTTATAATTTGTAGAATAAAAGTGGTAAGAAAAGGTACTTCTGTTTCTGTACTATTTTTAAATAACATACATATTTATCATTATTATTTTTAAAATATTTTAAAAATATTGACAGCTTCATATTGATTTCCTAAATGTATTGACTGCTAAAAGGAAGTAATGAAAATTATATTTCACATCACTTGCAAAAACTCTGACTGATATTTTATGACAAATAAATAGAGCTCAGCCATTGGAACATATGGAGCATCTCTTTGAAAACAACCTCATCTGATTTTTTCCCAGACACGATGACAGTGGCTGGTTATTCCACTCTCTGTTCCTAAAACAATGAGTGAGGATGCACAGTACAGCCTGACGTGCTGCTTCCAGGTCTGTGTAGTAAGCAGACTGCTTTGCACACTCCTCACATTGCAGCAGAATTGCTCTGGCTATTTGGTGTTTCAACTGCAATGCATTTTCTCCCTCCAAATTCTTTGCTGCCCATCCTACCCTAATACTGGGTTTAGATGAGTGACTGTCATTAAGATGTCTGATTCATATTCTAAAGATGGGGAAGAATGTACAAAGTGAAAATACAAGGTAGATTTTCCATGCATATACAAGTTACACTATTCAGAAAGACATTAGATAACAACATTGGGCTGCTTCTCTCTCCTATGCTTATACATTTTCATTTCAAAGCATTTAGCTTATCTCTAATTCAACCCTAATTTTGGGGTGGTGAAAAGATACAGTAAGCTTTTTCACTGAGGTGAGATAAAGAAGCAATTGAATGTGATTGAATAACTATCACTTTCAGGTAGTACGTCCTCCTTTGTACTATATAGCTTTATTCCTAGCCTCTCAAAAAGTAGCAGTGCATCAGACAATATTAAATAGGGCTTTGTATAGTGTGAGGAATGATACATTTTTAAAAGCTTCGTTTTGGAAAGGAAAGGCTCAAAATGTCTTGCTCAAGCTTCTAATTGAATAGGGACACTGAAATTGTGTAAGTTTGTAATCTTTATGCCAGAATAAGCCCAAGTCAGGAACTTAGGTCAGCAATGTAGGAGTTCACTTTCACAGTAAAACAGGAACAGACCTGTTCATGTTTGGAGGGGAAAAAAACAAACAGTCACAGGCCCTGTATTATTTTAACACTGTTATCGCAACTTCTTTTGTGAGATGGATTTCCAAGAAAAAAAATTTCAGCTAAACATCTAATTGTCTGTGTTGTATCCGTTTTGATACACTTTTGACACAGCAATGTTGGGCTGCTTGAAGTCTGACAAAATAATAAAGCACCCTTGAAAGGAGTGAGAATCATATTTGTATTTAGCCTGTTAAACTAAAAAAAAAAAAAAAAAAAAATTATAGTGAAATGAGGTAAGCATTTTAACCTCAGTCTTTTGCTGAAAGGAAAGTCAAAAGTACACATTCAGAATTAGAACTAGATGCTAATTTCTGGAGAACTGTGCATATATTGTTATTGTTTGATTTTCCAAGAGCTGACCCTGCTGTTTGAAAACTCATTGTGACTACTTAAAATATAAACCAGTTTGCAAACAGCAGTGGTGCTGCACCAGATAGTTTAATGGTACTATTTAGATTGTTATTTCAGAAAATAAATACTACAGAGGAATAAAAAATATCTCTTGTTTCAGTCCCAGAGGTGATGAAAATGAAACTTTCATGGGTGAAATAACAAGACTCAATGATAACATCCTGCAGCTGCTGAGCCTTGGAATAATACTTTCTGGTTCACTCAGGAACTGTTTATCAATTGTAGTGTTAATGTTTCCATGGTATAAAATGCAGCATCTGAGAAAAAAAAACAAACAAACAACAAACCACTAATGAATGCTAGGGTGTATAGCTAATATCTAACACACAGCACTAAAATAGCATCAATAGCATGGTTTGTGTCAAACTCTCTAGCACTGAACAGTATATTGTCTACATATAATTTGCAAGTGGACTGTCTGACTACTTATATTTTACTTGTTTAAAAGAGTTACCTTTCTACACACTTGCATCACTCTAAGTAAGAATTCACATAATAAAAGAATACTATTTCTGTGATATTTTAAGGTTTCTCCTCCAATATTGGATATTTTTTGGTGAGATAAAGAGGCGGCAGTAAACAGAAGAGGGTATATGAGTATGTATGTGATATCTTCCAAGTCCTTTCTCAAAAATCAATTCCTCCCTCCACCCCTGAGTACTGGATTGCAAACATGTGGAGTAGTCAATCAAAAACTATTTGAACTTGTTGGTGTACAGAGCTATTTGCTCAGTCTGTCCAGCTTGTGTTGGTAATGGTCTACCTTAATTTTTCTTACTCTTATAAGCACCAGTTGTGGAAAATAAAGTGTTGAAAATAGCTCTGTATAATCATGGTTAAATGACTATGGATATTTTTCAACTCAACAGAGAAATGTTTAATAAGTGCAGGTCACCTGTTCAGTTAAATGGATTTTTTTTCAAACAATTCTAATTAGTAAGATGTCGTCTCTTCTCAAGTGCAGATAAGCCAATATTCCTTAGCTCGACTGTGAAATAAAAAGTGTCCTTTTAATACTGGAAATGAATGGAGAACTAAATGCTTAATAGTGTAATCATCCAACCTTCTAACAGACCATTACACATACGAAATCAGAGGTGTTGCAAATACCAGTTATTCTTGCAGCACTAATCAGAGAAGATTGCATTAAAAGAGAGAAATACTTTCCAGCTTAATGGAAAAATATAAACAGAAACATGAAAATTAAAAAAAATACACGCATTCAATCAGTTTTTCCAATTCCATTGCACTGTTGATATCTATTGCCTTGAACAGGCATTTTTCTGTAAGTTTTATTTTGTAATCACCCAGTGGGATCTGCCATTTCCACTGAGAAATCCTAACATCAGCTCTTTATGTATCTGCTCCTACATTCAGTATACTCCTACATGTCCAAGGATTATGACTCCTTAATTCATCCCTGTTTCTGTTTCTGACCATATTTGTACCCTTTAGACAAGTAAATTGTATTGGTAGTAAGAAGCCACAGGTATTTTACTGCTTTTCCAAGGACTGTGGACTGAGGCTTGTCAGGCTTACTTTGTCTGAACTTGTCTTAATTTTCATGGAGCTTAGTTTCAATGTTCTGAGCTGACAGCAATGTTTCTAATGACTATGTAGCTCTATCTTTCTTGTTTTGCTTATGTTTCTTTGGTAGAACCACAATTTTCTATATAGTGTGTAGTGAAAACATATTCTATGTTGAACAGAATATTTATGACTAACAGAAACAGTGTTAGGGGTAAAGAAGTGGGCAAAATACCTCTAGTGGCTCTTAAGAATGAGGAAGAATATCATACTCCTAGTGTTGAAGGACCTGGGGATGCCAACACTTGCAACACTTGTCCCTCTGCCAGTCTGAAGTCATGAACCTCAGGACAGAGAGATGCAGTGAAAGACTGAACATTGGTAGCATTGGTAGCCACTATCATAGAATCATATAATCATAGACTGTTTTGGGTTGGAAGGGACCTTTAGAGGTCATCTAGTCCAACCCCCCTGCAGTGAGCAGGGACATCGCTAACTAAATCAGGTTGCTCAGAGCCCCATCCAACGTGACCTTGAATGTTTCCAGGGATGGGGCCTCCACCACCTCTCTGGGCAACCTGTTCCTGTGTTTCACTATCCTCATTGGAAAGAATCTCTTCCTTATATCTAGTCTAAACCTACCCTGCTGCAGTTTAAAACCATTACCCCTTGTCCTGTCACAACCAACCCTGCTAAAAAGATTTTCCCCGTCTTTCTTATAGGCTCCCTTTAAGTACTGAAAGGCCGCAATCAGGTCTCCCCACAGCCTTCTCTTCTCTCGGTTGTAGAACCCCAACTGTCTCAGCCTGTCCTCATAAGAGAGGTGCTCCAGCCGTCGGATCATTTTTGTAGCCCTCCTCTGGACCCGCTCCAACTGTTCCATGTCCTTCTTGTGCTGAGGGCTCCAGAGCTGGACGCAGTACTCCAGGGGAGGCTGTATTGATACTGGGGATTACCCCGACCCAGGTGCAGAACCTTGCACTTGGCCTTGTTGAACCTCATGAGGTTCACACAGGCCCACCTCTTCAGCCTGTCCAGATACTAGGATGTGTGTGTTCAATAATTTCAACTGTAATATTATAATTTACCTTGCTTTACATTATTATTTGCCTCCTTCCTTCCCCTCCTTCCTTTATTTTCTTTCATTCTCTCTTTCTTTTTCTTTCCTTCATTCCTTCCTTCCTCCCTCCCTTTCCTTCCTTCCTTCCTTTCTTCCTCTGTAGAGAACCATTACTGAATGTAGTTTGTCTCGACATTGCCATTGTACCACCGCTTGCCACCACCCAGAAGATCCCGCCCTCACAGTCTGCAGACAAACAACACCATGCGCCTGTGCAAGGCCCAAGGCACGAAAAAGGTAGAAGGCATCCTAAGGAGACAGCACGTATGGCATGAACTGTATGTATGCCAGTGCGATCTGCGCATGAGCAAGGGACCCCACCCCCTACAAAAGGAGTGTGTGCGCTCCAGTAGTAGCACTTTCCTGTCTTCATCCCTCCCCTTTGGACCTCTTGGAACCCGCCTCGACAAAGCAAGCATCACGTGGACTGAACCTGGAGTAGCAGACGGGGGCGCTGGAGCATCAACTACGCCACAGATGGAGGCACTGGAACATCGCTGGACCTGGGGCGGCGGCAACTAGTCCTCTTTCTCTCTCTCTTCCCCCCTGCCTCCCTCTCTCTCTCGTTCACCCCGGCCTCCCTGATGTAAACCCGCTCCCTTTGTAGCTCTCCTTTTCTCTTGTCCCCCCCTTTTTTTTTTCTTTCTTGGTTCTTCCCCTTTGCCTTTCCACATTCACCTCCTCTGTTACCTCATCACATGGTTCCTTCCTTCCTCCATATTGAAAATAAAGTTGAAAGGTTGTACGACATTTGACCAGATTTAGTGTCTTAATCTCGTCCTTGGGATCATATCGAAACCTCCCTGACATTGGATCGGGATATCCTCCCTTTCCTTCCTTCCTTCCTTCCTTCGTTCCTTCCTTCCTTCCTTCCTTCCTTCCTTCCTTCCTTCCTTCCTTCCTTCCTTCCTTCCTTCCTTCCCTCCATTTCTTTATTTTTTCCTTCCTTTCTTTCTTTCTTCTGTAATAGCACTGGTCCAATACAAATTCTTAAGATTTCAATTATACCAGTAATAAGTTCCTGGCCTTACATGTAAGATTTATTTCCATTTTGTCTATAACCAAGATTTTAAATTTAACACATTTGCTCTTTTACTGCAGGCCTTCTACTGCTTCAGCAATATTATGGGAAAGCTATAACAAACAGTGTTAGAGAGGCAGGTACTTCATCAGCCTAGCTATAATGTCTTTACTGTATAGCATTATATAGTCTTTGTTACATTTGAAAGACTTTTTTATATTCTTTATATTCAACTTAGCATTTGGTTTGTGTTGAATTCCTCAATATAATAGGAAAATAAAGAAGTGAATGAGTAGCTTGTGCTGCAAGTACTAAAATTTTCAACATTTGTTTCTAACATAATCGATGTGTTCTTTCCACAGTTGTATATGAAGACAAATTCCGTGTTCCGGATATCTTATAGTTTGATTGGCACTGGTGGTGGTGATATGAAAGGTAGGAAAGTTGGAAAAAAGTGTTAGTACGCAATACAGAAGGAAATGCAGTTATGCATAAAACTGTGGATATGAAAATATACAACATGTATATAGAAGTGTAGATGTATGCAGAAATATATAATTTAGTTGTATGAATTAATATTACAGAAGAAGACTTTGAAAATCAGTCAGCCTAAACCAACTGGCATCCCAAGGTGTTTAATTGCTCTGCTTGGTTGATACGACCCAGGAAAGAACCTGTTCAGATATTTGTGCAAATTGATACAGAATATACAGTCAAGTGAAAGTCACATTATTCTGTACATTGAAGGTACATTTAAGAATGTCAGGTAACTATGGTAAAGAAGAGCTAAGTTTTAAAAGTCATTAAACTAAAGTGCTGTTTATTAGCCAATGTTTGCAATCAGAAATCATTGACATTCCTTGACACATGCCATTGACACCAGCATGCACCAAGACACAACTCAGGGAATGCGGAGAAAGTCTCAGAGATAGAAACTTTCTTCAATCAGCAGAGTGGGACTAGAACCAGAAAAATTATAAGAGTGGAAGCAATTTGAGGGTGGCTTTGCTAAACAAGAGTTTCACATTACAAGTTTGACATTTTTTTCCTTAAAATAGCAAACCTAATTATATCACCCCTATTTTTATTCCATAGCCTTCAGTTTGTGACCCACTCTGTTACAAGTACAGAGAAATATTCTTCATCCAGTTTATGATGGGAGGAATCAAGGTAATTATAAATATCCTACAAAGCAAAATAAAAAGAGATGAGATGGATACTGCAGAAGATAAATTGAATTTGGAAGTAAAGAGCTGAAGCAACACCTCCCATGTCCCTCAAGCTATTTTGCTAATACTCACGGACAAAGCTATTTCAGATTCAGTTTACAGGTTGAAGAATAATGGTTTAGTAAATATCTATCTATCTATCTGCTTTTTAGCTGCTGTTTTCTTTTTCATACTGACCCTTAGGTATAAGATCTCAGATACTGGTGGTGGTGTAAAATTTGATGTCTTTGAAATATGTTCTATCAATATATTGGCTTGAGGGAAAAGAACAAAAGGGGAAAGAAGCATGAAAAGGAAATTTTGTTTCTTAGAATAAACTTTATAAAAGCTTTGCAATGAGAAAATTAGGAAGGCTCTAAAATGTTTTTATAAATCTTGATTGTTGTCTCTTACTTGCTTGAGTTCTCTACTTGGTATGTGTACAAAGTGTCTGCTTGCATCACAGCAAATCCCACTGCTGTGCTTCCTTGTCTCAAACATAATTTAATCTGGAAAATAACAACAGAGGATATTTCACTCAGAAGAAGTGTCATAAGAAATATCTATGGCCCATAGAGATACAAATGTTTTAGGTTAGATGGTTTTACCAGGGAACTTTAGAACATTTTACCTAAGCTATAGTAATGCTAAATAATCATCATTAATGTCATTATGCATAAACAGAGAAAATCTGTCTTCTTCACCCACAACAGGCAAGTGTTATTTTTACAAATTATGGTGCATTCAAGCTACATATTCTGTTAAGGAAATCTTGGGAAAAATGATAGGATTGTATTATGAAACTAAGGAAAAACTTTATTTTTGTAATGAGGAGCCCACCTTTATTGTAAATTTGGCTGACTGGTGATCCAAAATACCACGAAAGAGATTAATAGTTTCAATATCTAATATCTGTGCGCTTCTAAGGCAAAGTGCCCCCAAATCAATTGGAAATTTGGTGTATATTCATATGAAGATCTCACTTAAAAGAACATATTGAATTTATATTAATCCAACTCTTAGGTGAGTTTTACAGCTGTCTCTGTCATATAGTAATCTAATGACAAGGAGGAAAAAGCATGGATTATGTCCTGCTTCTTCCTTTACTTTCATTACCACAGACTTGGATATGCATTTATTATTCAATAAATATTCAGGTAGAAAATTGACTAGGATGAAGAGATAATCTCCCGGCAATCCACAGTACGAGTTCTCAGACACTTTTTAGCATAGCCACCTCCATAATATCTTTACCTTACAGGCTATTAAAAGACCAGTCTATTAAAAATAATATAATTCAAGCATCTGATTGCAACAATATGTGCAAAATATACGCTTACTGGTGTTCAGGAAAATTATGATGGTGATCTATCTGTTAAGCAGATGTTCAAGGGACTCTAGATGTACCCAGATGTAGCATAAGATTATACATCTGAGAGGGCAAAGTGTAGAACACACTTTGGAATGAAGTTCAGGGAGAAAAGGGAGACTGACCTGGAATGCAGAGGCTATGATACATAAGTATAAACTGACATATAACTGGCTGAGCATAAGCTTCCAAGTACAAGACTTAGTAGTTAAATGATCAGTTTGGTCCTGGAAGACTATGTAGGATAACAACAAGAAAAGGACTGAGATGATAATCCTAGCACAGTGACAGGTGCATAAACTGTGTTCCTAGCTCTGGCATTTACAGTTCAAATACATAGTTGAAAAAATGGTCCAAAAAGAGTGTTTCTGGAAAACTTACCTCATAGTAAAAACACCTAGTCTAAATTATTCAAGATAAAACAAATAGAAAAATTGATTAATGTACAGGTCCCTACATGAAAAAGAGACATCTGTTGATAGGTAGAAAAATCTCTTAGCAGAAATATAAAGAGCAATGTCTAGGGGATTAAGGCAGGCAAAAATAACCAGAAAAAAGTGTGAGGGGCAGTGGACTCTTCCATTGATTTATTTCTTATAATCAATGACTGAGTAAAAAGGACCAGAGAAAAGAATATTTGTTTTGGAAAAAATTTGCAGCTCAGAGATTGCAGCTCAAAGTTTGCAGCTCAAAGGAGGCATTGCATGGTAGAACCTCAGGCTCTGCAATGTGCTTCAAGAATCAAAACTCAAAGATTATTTTGGTTGCTAAAGATGATACCTACTAGGTATGCAAACCTATTTATTCAGAACTTCATTTGACATCTTGAACATAAAGATGAATTACTCTTCCTTGCTTAAAATCTATGGTCTTGGCTTCTAGACAGACCTGCAAACCCACTAGTAGCACACCAGAGACACAGAGGACATATACATCTTTATTAATTTTACACAATGGTATTATCATGTAGATTAGATTTGCTAAATTATTCTATTTATTTTCCAAAGTTTCAAATACATTTTAATTATATAAACCCAGATCATAATAGATACTTTGTTAATGCTTTGGATTGCTTAAATAGTACTTTTAAAATCAGTTTGATTTAGTACCAGACAAATTTAAATTAAAAAATTGAGAGACCTTGAATAAACTGGCTTTAATATTTTAGTGTCTACTGCCTTGAGGCACATTTGATTAGCAGTCACTTCATGCTGAGCTTGAAAGATCAGCCCACACCAGGAGTTGAGCAATTCTGTAACCCAAAATACAGATTTTTTTTTTTTTATCCTAAGAGTTTTAAGTATTCTTAAGAGGTTTAATATGAAGTAGCCATGTGTGCTGAGAAAGTTTGAAAGAATAAATTCAATATTCCTATTTTTTAATTAAACATCTTAAATTCTACTGGACTAAATTTTAATAGAAATTGCCACACTTTTGAAGAATATATCATTAATCTGTAATCAAACAGTGACATACTAATTTGTTCAAGAGAGGAGATGTTGGTTGGGTAATTTTCATGAAATTAAGAAATCAAAGTTATAACCATGTGCCTTCTTTAATTTGATGCAGAGATGAATTAGAAATAAACTCAGAGTGTTGTACTTAATAAAATATGACATTCACATAACCTGAACCCTTTCCTTAAATGAAACTGATATATAAATATCAATTTCAGAAATAAGAATGTTTCAATATGCTTTTTCAAATAAGTTCATAATTTGTTAGACTGGAACATACCTGCTTCTCTCTCCTCCCTCTCTTTTCCTCTGACTATATTAAATTAAAAGGAGTAGATGCAAAGAAAGAAAAAAATAATCAGTGTGATTCTTTTATTATAAGTGAACCAGCTACTTATTCTCAAGTTACGTTTCTGATTCTGCTGGGTTTTATTGTTCTGAAATGTAAAAATAATGCATGTTTGATTTTAGAAATGCAGTTTCTAATGATTAAATTTAAAATTTCTAAATGCATTTTCTATGACAATTTTACAGTTAAAACTCTAGTATTTTTAATTAAATGATTGGCTCTATTATGCTTTTTGTTGTTTTTCCTTTGAGCTTACATGATAAATATTTTTTAAATACTTTGCAAACTCTTTCTGGTTCTTATGTACATGAGGATAATGTTCACGTTCGTGTTTTCCATTTAAATAGCAGCTGCAGTACCTCCTGAAAAAGGAGATCTGGATCTCTTTCTTCATTCCTAGAGTGGAACACAACTGCCCTTAAACACCTCTTAGTAAAAATAAAACCATAGTCTAAGACGGGAACTTATTAAACATGTGATGCATTGAATCTGCAGAGAGAATTTCAGAAAGCAAATTTGTAATTGCTGAAATTGGGATTTTTCCAGGACACAAAGTTAATAAACTAATTCCTTGAAGGGGTATTTAACTACTCTGTACCATCAGTACTTGGGCTTTGCATTCCATCTGAAAGATGACCCTCAGAAAGAACAGAAGTTCCTTAAATATTTCCTGACACAGCTTTCAGAGTTGACTTACAGGACAGAGTGGACTCCTCAGCTACTAGTGACATTGACAGAGGGCTTCTATTCAAGTAGTGAGCATAAGTAACCTTGCTTAACTTGTCAAAACTTATGGGTAATATTGTCTTGAACGTACCACCTTCACATGACCACACTGAGTTCTTGACAAGTTCAGTGTTCATAAACAATTTTTTTTTTATTTTTCTGGAAGTAACATTTCAAAACAAGAGGACTATTCTTTACAAGCTTACTTTGGATGATCTACTGATACTGCACCTGATTTTTCTGCACTGATTTTTCTGATCAAGCTGCACCAATCATAAGTGTGGATGTTCTGCTATTTTCCTTTTATTTTTGAT